>NC_057718.1:92047290-92127070 GCF_004010195.1 Chiloscyllium plagiosum
CACTACACCTCCAATTTTGGTGTCATCTGCAAACTTACTAACTGTACCCCTTATGCTCGCATCCAAATCATTTATGTAAATGACAAAAGGTAGTGGACCCAGCACCAATCCTTGTGGCACTCCACTGGTCACAGACCTCCAGTCTGAAAAACAACCCTCCACCACCACCCTCTGTCTTCTACCTTTAACCCCGTTCTGTATCCAAATGAATAGTTTTCCCTGTATTTCATTGGATCTAACCTTGCTAATCAGTCTCCCATGTTTATAAATCATTAATATTGTATCTTAAAGGCTTCATTCTGCTTATGTTGCCTCTGCAACTGCAGGGGTGCACTCAAAGCCTATACAGTCACAGTAGCTATGACGTCACTGCCAGCAATCCTGCAATAATATGCTTGCATCGCAGAATACAAGCAATAAAATTAGTGTTTTCAAATATTTTAAGAGAAATCAAACCTGAGGTTGTGATTTGTGCACTGCCTGACTCCCGAAATTTGACTGCCCAAGTCCTGACCCCTCACTGACATCATCAATGTGCACCTCGAATCTGCAACTGACAGACCCCTCACTTCTTTGCTCTCACTGCCTTTCTATTCATTGTCCTAGGAGTGATGAAACAAGGCGGTGAGTGAGACATCACTGTCTCAGAATGATCAGGTGTGCATGCAGTCAGGTAGGTGCCAAATGGGACTGGGTACCAAGTGAGAGTGGTGAGAGTTTCTTGGGCGCAGTGGCACAGTGCTTGTGCATATGGGGGTCAGTCATTGACAGCTTCTGGTTCCAGGTGCACATTGATGATGTTAGTGTCATGGAACATCCGGTTTCAGTGTGGTACAAGATATTATATTTTTAAAACTTGACAAGAAAAAATAGTTCCAGATACACAAGATAGGATTGTCAGATGAAATTGTGGATTGAATTCTCTTGTCATTTGACAGTGCAAAGTTGACTTTTGACTTGATTGTGCCACACTATGGTTTCAGACAGGGGATAATCACAATTCCTCAGTACCATCATCATAAAACTTGCAATTTTTTTGTCAAAAACAAAAGTAGGCTGCCACTTAAAATCACAGGGTTGGAGAAGATGTGGACAGCTGATTATGTTATCACAATTCTTTATTTGGACTATGACTCAACATTTGCCACAAGGGGATGTGGGTAAGGTTTTTTTCCCCAAACTAAAACTTATAGCAGAAATTCAGACTGCTTTTGAGCAGAGCAGGGAGAATTCCATTAGATCAAGAGGAGTCTAGCACACAAGATAGCAGTCAACTCTGCAGCCAGTACATTTGAAGAGAATGAAGGACATTCTCTTTTACAATCTTGTGATGAAAACTGTGTACATATTAATATCATTTTTTAATTGATTTTAAAATAGTGGTATATGGATTTTAATTACTGATCTGAAAGATTTGTTTTTTGTAAGCAACCAAATCCAGTATGTGCCAGAGAGCTGAGAACCCCCTGGAGTGTTAATGGAAAGTTGTATTACTGTAGGAGTTTGAGAAGTAGGCAATCTTTGAAGGCTCATTTTTGGTTCAAGAATTAATTTTTAGTTTAGAAAAACAACAGTGATTGAAAGTTTCTAGGGCATTTTGAAGGAGACTGGGATCAGAAGCAAGTTTAGTCTCCTAGAAAGCAGCTTTCTCAGAGCAATTAAGAGAATAACAACTCGGCAGAAACATTATAGTTTATGCAATATCCAGACCAGGAGTATGTGGTTAGAAATCCAGAGGCTGTTCAAAACTAGAAAATCTAGGTTGTCAGTCTTAAGTATCTGTGTGAGAAGAGTCCACAGGACAAACTGGAGAAAATTGATTAAAACAAATTTTAAAATTATAGTAGTGTAATTTCTCTGAATTTGAATTGCTGCAAATTGATGGTGATGGGAAAAAGGTGAAACTTTGGGTATTTTACGACTTTTTAAAACAGTGTTATACATCTAAATAGCTTGATCGTCTTTGATTTAATCCAGCATGGAAACAGACCTTTCAGTCCAACTTGGCCTTGCCAACCAGATATCCTAATTTAATCTACTCCCATTTGCCAGCATTTTGCTCATATCCCTCTAAATCCTTCCTATTCATATACCCATCCAGATGCCTTTTAAATGGTGTAATTGTACCAGCCTCAACCACTCCGTCTGGCAGCTCATACGTGCACCACCCTTTGCGGGAAAACGTTGCCCCTTAGGTCCCTTTTAAATCTTTCCCCTCTCACCTTAAACCTATGCCCTTTAGTTTTGGACTCCCCTATCCAGGGAAAAGACCTGAACTATTCACCCTATCTCTGCCCCTCCATGATTTTATAAACTTCCATAAAGTTACCCCTCAGCCTCAAATGCTCCAGAGAAAATAGCCCCAGCCTATTCAGCATCTCCCTCTTGCTCAAACTCTCCAACCCTGACAATATCCCTCACCAATAAAGGCAAGTGTACCAAGCACCTTCTTCACTATCCTGTCTACCTGCGACTCCACTTTCAAGGAACAATGAACCTATTCTCTAAAGTCTCTTTGTTCAACAACACTCTGTGGAACCTTATCATTAAATGTAAAAGTCCTACTCTGATTTGCCTTTCCAAAATGCAGCACCTCATATTTATCTAAATTAAATTCCATTTGCCATTCCTCGGCCCATCTGGTCAAGGTTCTGTTGTATTCTGAGGTAACGTACTTCGTTGTCCACGACACAACCAATTTTGGTGTCATTGCAAATTTACTAACCATACCTCTTATGTTCACATCCAAATCATTTATATAAATGACAAAAACCAGTTTACCCAGCACTGATCCTGGCAGCACACCGTTGGTCACAGGTCTCCAGGCTGGAAAGCAACCCTCCATCGCCATGCTCTGTCTTTTGTTGGCAAAAAACTCAAAATCCTCATGACCTTGTTTCAGTGGATGATTATAATGTTAACTAGATTTTTTTTAAATGACCTATCCAGCCAGATTTCATGCTGGAATCTAACTCATTCAGAAGTAACAGCTGGGATCATAATAATCTTCAAGCTAACCGAACTACAAGAACCAATGCACCTGCTTACCTAAATTGTTTCCATTTTTTACCAAGATCATCTTTAAACCAAGTAACTACTCAACCAAAGAAATTTCAGGCCTGCATGAAAGTATTGCCTGTATTATAATCAGTTTTTATAAGTACTGTCTTATATTGATTTGTACCTAAATGTTTGTGTGTATACTATAGGTGAGTTATATCAGTGAGACATCACGTTTTTGTTAACACCTAGGTGAAATATGTGAAAAAACGTAATCTTCATTTTAGATACACAAAGCTTACTGCTGGGTTATTTAAAATGATGCAATTGCTCAAAGGGTAAGAAAATACATACATGCCCTAGAAATGTTGGTGCCCAAAGGAGAGTAAACAAAGAACACATGAACATGTCCATGACAGTTACCAATGATCAATTTCTATAAGAGTTGGAGTAAACTCTTATGTAATTTTTGTGTTTTATATGATATGTAAGATGCAAAGTAAAAATAATACAGAGCAACCAAAAGAGAAGAAAAATATCTGGAAATGATTTTCTCTCCCCTACTATGGATGAAGCAAGGTTAGGTTATGGGTAGATGACCTTCCCCTAAAACATGACTGCTGAGCTGTTCACAGGCCTTTACTCCTTTCAGTCTATAGTACTTCCTAGTACTGCTCATGATTACCCTTTCCATTGGAAACAGCTCAGAGCTATCTTGAGTTCAGGCTTTTTGTTTTAAATATAGCCTTTAAAATATAATTGTTGTTGTTGTACAAGACATTAATTAGAATTTAGCTGGAGTATTGTTTTGTTTTGGGCCTGCTCTTTAGAAAGGATATGAACACATGGGATAAAGATTTTTAATTTCATTTGTGAGATATGGGCATCACTGGCTGGCTATTCCTAGTTACCCTTGAGAATGTGGTAGTGAGCTGCCTTCTTAAACTGCTGCATTCCACCTGCTGTGCGTTGACCCACTATGCTATTAGGGAGGGAATTCTAGGATTTTGATTCAGCATTAACAACGAAGTGGTGATCTGCTTCTAAATCAGGTTGGTAAGCGCAGAAGATGTTTAAGAGATATTAGGTATCACAAATCTCAGTTATGAAGATAAATTGGAGAAGTCAGGGCTATTCTCCTGGGAGTGGAGAAGGTAAAGAGGAGATTTGATATAAGATTTCAAAATCCTTACGCCCAGACAATGTCGACAGAGAGAAACTGTCCTCTCACGTAAAACTGTCAAGAATGAGAGGGCATAGATTTAAAGTGATTTACAAAACAAGTAAATGTAATGTGAGAGAAAACATTTTTGCACAGCAAATGGTTTGAGTTTTAAATGCACTGCCCGGAATAGTGGTGGACAAATTCTAATGAAAGTAATCAGGAGGGCACTAGCTGATCATTTAGATAGAAATAACCTGCAGAGTTAAGAGGAAATGGTGATGAATGACATTAAGTCAAGTAGTTCATTAGAAAGCCCATACAGGGACAATTTCTGCACCACAGTTCAGTGATTTTATGATCCGTATTTTTTTATTCCTCTTTCTAAATATTCTGTTTCGTATAATTCAAAGTCTATCCCTAGTTTCCCTTGAAGGTGATGAGAAGCTGCCTTCTTGAACCACTGTAGTGTTTCTGAAAATAAGGGAATGAGTACAGTCAGGTAACTGGAATTAGTTTAAAACAGAGCACCAGCTTCAGGCTTCAAAATTGATTTGACTACAAGCAACAAAAGCAAAATAATATTCCTGTTCCTTCTTTCACCTGGCCTCAACTATTTGGATTCTGGATTAGTGGTGCTGGAAGAGCACAGCAGTTCAGGCAGCATCTAAGGAGCTTCGAAATCGGTGTTTCGGGCAAAAGCCCTTCATCAAGAATGCTTTATTCCCGATGAAGGGCTTTTGCCCGAAACGTCGATTTCGAAGCTCCTTAGATGCTGCCTGAACTGCTGTGCTCTTCCAGCACCACTAATCCAGAATCTGGTTTCCAGCATCTGCAGTCATTGTTTTTACCTCAACTATTTGGAGTTCACCTAAGATGCAATTACTAATGACCCAAACTCATTTAAATTTGCAGGTCCATGTTGTTCCCAGGAACCAGACATTCCTGCACACTGGCTCATGCATAGCAGAAGCTTATGCCTCAAAGCAACAGAGGATAATCAGCCTTTGCCACAGCAGTGACAATGACAGCTGGCACTAGGGCCTCCTGGCTGTGTTCCAAAAGTAGCAATCATCTGGCGTCAAGTGCTCGCTCTGTCCCACGTAAATAGGTTCCCTCCAATTTCATGCACTTTCTTTTTGTTTGTGATGCAAATCCCTGTCATATGCATTCACAAAGTCTATATAAATAACTTTTACAGACATTCCCTTAGAAACCAGTTTAAGTACATTTCCAAAAATGTCAGCATGTTAATTAACTAGTTTCTGCTATCTCGCTCTCTCATCAGTCCGTATTAAACAAAGTGTTCTTGTTCCATAAAACCATATGATATAGGAGCAGAATTGGGTCATTCAGCCAAAGGGTCTGCATCAATCATGCTGATGTAAGACTAGAAGAAATAGGAACAAGATTAGACTGTTAGGCCCCTCTAATCTTCTCTGTCTTTCAATAGAATCGTGGCTGATCCGATGTTCTCAAATACGCTTTCCTACCCTTTCCCCATAACCATTGATTCCACTATTGAGCAAGAATATATTTATCTCAGCCTTAATTTACACTGCCGTTAAGGGTCTCTGTGACAAGGAGTTCCAAAGACTCTCAACTTGTGAGAAAAGAAATCCCTCCTCATCTCAGTCTTGAATTGACATCCCTGTATTCTAAAAAATGGCCTCTGATTTTAGACTCCCCCATGAAGAGTAGCATCCTCTCAGCACTTACCTTATCAAGCCCCTTGAGAATCCTATATGTTTCAATGAGATCACCTCTCATTCTTCTAAACTCCAGTCAACAGACTCCTAACCTGTTTAACGTTTACACATAAGGCAATCCCTCCCTACCAGAGTCATCTCAGTGAACCTTCTCAGAACTGGCTGCAGTGATATGATATCTTTCCTTAAACAAGGGAACCAAAACTGCTCACAGTACTCCAGATATGGCCTCACTAGCACCTTGTACAGTTGCAGTAAGACTTCCCTACTTTAACAGTCCAACCCCTTTGAAATAAGGATCAATATTCTATTAGCCTGATTATCTGCTGCACCTGTGTGCTAGCTTTCTGTGTTTCATGCACAAGTATCCCCCAAGTCCTATTGTGTTGCAGTTGCTGCAATTTCTCTCCATTTAAATAATATTATGTATCTTTGTTCTACTTTCCAAAATGAACAGCTTCGAATTTTCCCACATAGTACACCGTTTGGCAACTTTTTTCCCATTTACTTAACATATAAATATCTTTCTGTCAACTGACTATATCCCTCTCACAACCTGCCTTTCCACCTATTTTTAAGACATTTGCAAATTTGACTACAGTACCCTCATCTCCTTCCTCCAAGTCATTAATATATATTGTTAACAGTGGCAATCCTGGCTCTGATTCCTGTGGAAACCACTGGTCGCAGGTCACCAATCTGAAAAAGAACACCTTATTCCCACTCGATGTTTCCTGTCCATGAGCCAATTCTCTGTCCATGCTAACATATTATCTCCAAAGTGACATCTTTTTATAATTTAACCTTTTGTGAGGTACTTTGTTGAATGCCTTCTGAAATTCCAAATACAACATATCTACTGGTTCCCCTCTACCCATGCTGATTGAGACTTCCCTGAAAAATGTTAATAAATTAGTCAGACATGATTTCCCATTCAGAAAGCCATGCTGACTCTGCTTGATTAGATTTTGACTTTCCAAATGTTCTGTTGTTACTTCCTTAGTAATTGATTTGAATACTTTTCCAACAATAGATATTAGGTTAATTAGCCCATAGTTACCCACTTTTTACCTCTTTCCCATTTTGAATAGGGATGTCACAGTAACAGTTTTCCAATCCTGTGGTACCCCCACAGAATCCAATGGTTTTTGGAAAATAATAACTAATTCTTCCATTATCTCTGTAGCTCCATCTTTTAGGATCCTAGGATGCAAGCCATCAGGGCCAGAGGACTTATCTGCCTTTAGCCCCATTAGTTTGTCAAGAATTACAGGTGGTTCTGCAGTAATGCATGTTTCTTCAATGTGAATTGGTTTTAACACAATTGAAGAATTTATACCTTTATTTGCAGAACACAAACTTTCCTTACCTGTATTGGATATAACACGATTCCAGTTCCATTAGTTTAAATGATGTGTCCATTGTGCAATTTTATTATAACGCGAGATTGCACGAGAACCAAATTATCGCATTATATCAGAACCAACTGTACTTCTTTAGTCATGGTGATGGTACTTGATTCCTTCCCATATTCTTTAATATTAATGGAATGTTTGAGAATTTTCTACCATAAAGTCTGGTGCAAAATGTCTGCTTAACTCATCTGCTCTTTTCATGTTCCCTAAAACAGTTCCCCCTCCCCCCACCCAGGTCCATTTTCTAAGGGGCCTGTGTCCAATTTGACTTCTCTCTCTGTGACTATATATTCTCCACCCTCTGGCTGAAGAAATTCCTCCTCATCTTAGTTCTGAAAAGTTGTCCATTCACTCTGAGGCTGTGCCCTTGGGTCCTAGTCTCTCCTACTAGTGGAAACATGTTTTCCAAGTCCACTCTATCCATGCCAGTCAGTTTTCTGCAAATTTCAATGAGATACCCACTCCATTGAATTCAGACCCAGCATCTTCAACCACCCCTGATATGAGAAGCCCTTCATTCTCCTAAAGATATTAATTAATTCCCCATAGTAGACAATAAACTAAGAAATCTAAAACTTCCTGGCCTGTCTCTCATGTATTTTTAAAATAATAGTGTGACATTCACAATTCAAGGGATCAATTCCTAAATGGGAAGAGCTCAGGTGAGGTAAGTGGATTTGGGTGGAATGTAAGAGATCCATGGTCATACCATCTGAAGCTTGTAATTCGTGGCAAGTAGCAGCCTGAGAAGGAAATGAGATTTGAGAAAGTGCATAAGGAAATAACACATAATGAACCCAAATATTTATAGCAACCCCAGATGCATTAGACTTGGTCACAGTTGCCCACATAATGCAGAGATGGAAATGTGTTGCTGGAAAAGCGCAGCAGGTCAGGCAGCATCTAGGAAACAGGAGAATCGACGTTTCGGGCATTAAGAAGGGCTAATGCCCGAAACGTCGGTTCTCCTGTTCCCTAGATGCTGCCTGGCCTGCTGGGCTTTTCCAGCAACACATTTCCATCTCTGATCTCCAGCATCTGCAGACCTCACTTTCTCCACATAATGCAGAGCACTGTCTCCCTCAGAAGGGAGGCTGCATGCATGCCCATCATCTCTGGTTTGTTCCTCCTGTTGGTGGCCATCTTGGCTTGCAAGAAAGAAGGAAGAGTTTGTGTTGCAATATGTTTGGATGATAAGTCTGCTGTGCCTAAAAATCTGGAAAAATGTAGAAGCTGCAAAAGTTGAATGTGAAGATGGCAATTGTGTGAGTGAGACGAAGAGACTCAATGTTAGGCCAGTCTGATTTCTATCTGGTGAGTAATGAGGTTGTGATGCATTGAGCATAATGAATAAAGATTGTTGATTTCATGACTGTGGAGATGTTCTTTGAGGATGCATTCACTGAACTTGTCCATCATTGTGAGGTCATTAAACTTCTTCTGACACTACCACAATATTATTGAGGCTGGTCTACAGAAATCAATCTTCATGGTCACCTGCTCATTACCTTCTCAGGTTTTGCCTTAAGAACCACCACCCCATCACAGACATTGCTTCTCCTCCTGACCATTTTCTGCAACAGTGCCTCCATCCCCATACCAGCTGAAGTTACCAAGAAGGTCTCTCCTTCTCAACATTGTCCATCGCCCAAGACGTTTTTTTAGATTTTTTAGATTAGATTACATTACAGTGTGGAAACAGGCCCTTCGGCCCAACAAGTCCACACCGACCCCGCCGAAGTGCAACCCACCCATATCCTTACATTTACCCCTTACCTAACACTACGGGCAATTTAGCATGGCCAATTCACCTGACCTGCACATCTTTGGACTGTGGGAGGAAACCGGAGTACCCAGAGGAAACCCACGCAGACACGGGGAGAATGTGCAAACTCCACACAGTCAGTCGCCTGAAGACGTGGTGACTCCCAGGTTAAGCCACCACCTGTCATCTCTCGCTAATGAGAGAGCAGACCTATGGTCCTCTGAGACTATGATGATTTTGTTTTATAAAAATGACTATAGTACTGCATCAGAAAAGGTGGGGGACCTCTTTGTTTCCTGCTAGTCCATTAGGAGGGCTTCTCCTTGTAGCCAATTCCTTCACAGGCAGTCACGAGAAGCTTCTATTTTGTGATTGTTACTTCAGTTTAAGACAGGTTTGCGGACTGGTTGGAACATGTGTGCCCTGCACAGTGCTGGGTCTCCTTTTGAGTGTGGACCCACTCAGCAGTGTGTTATGTATCGGAATGCAATTTGCATCATTGAAATGAGCAGGCAGTGTCAAGTTTCCATGCTTCTTGCTTCACCTGAACTCAGCACACATTGTGAAAACCAGCCAAATCCAGTTTCTCACTCAAACATTTTCAATCTTCTACTCTGTATTATCAAATATATCTCCTATCATCACGAAGTTTGATATAGATACTAAAGCTAAAGTACATTTTTATAATGAATTGCCAATATAGTTGAGCTGTTGGCAATGTACTTCCTGCCAATAGACCAAGGTCTGATAACATTATCACAGGTAGAATTTAAACGTGTTTCTTTCACCGGGTCATAAAACATTTGTTTCCAATGGTCATTTGTTTTCAAAATAATACCTTTGTTTTTTTTCCCTCCTCACAACAGTTCCCTACTATGGAGCATTGAATGACAGCACTATTATTTGAACGTGTTAATATTATAGTGCTGATCCACACTAAATGTTCCTTGTCTCAGCTTCATTAACATGCTTAGTAATGACTTCTTTTGTGGCCTGTGAAGTATTCCTTGTTGATATATCACAACTCAACTGGAGTAAGTGCGCTTATAACTATTCCCAACTGTTCATAAGTTGTCACAAACTGTATGCATGTATAAAATTCAAATGAGATCTCCAAAACCTAATTTGCCTAACTGCCTTACAGTCATTGAGTCATAGGGATATACAACACGGAAACAGACCTTTCGGATCCAACTCCTCCATGCCAACCAGATATTCTAAATTAATCTAGTCCCATTTGTCAGCACTTGGCCCATATCCCTCTGAACCCTTCCTATTCTTATACTCATCCAGATGCCTATTAAATGTTATAATTGTACCAGCCTCTAACATTTCCTCTGGTGGCTTATTTCATACACGCACCACCCTTTTGTGAAAAAGTTGCCCCTTAGGTCCCTTTTAAATTTTACCCCTGTCACCCTAAACCTATGCCCTCTAGTTCTGGACTCTCCCATCTAAGTAAAAAAACCTTGTCTATTTACCCTATCGATGTCTCTCATGATTATACAAACCTCTATAAGATCACCCTTCAGCTTCTGATGCTCCAGCGAAAAAAGTCCCAGCCTATTCAACCTCTCCCTATAGATCAAACTTTCCAACACTGGCAACATCCTTGTAAAGCTTTTCTGAACCCTTTCAACATCCTTCCTTTCAAAGGGAGACCAGACTGGCACACGGTATTGCAAAAGTGGCCTAACCAATGTCTCATTCTTGATGAAAGGCTTATGCCCGAAATGTCGATTCTCCTGCTCCTCGGATGCTGCCTGACCTGCTGTGCTTTTCCAGCACCACATTCTTGACTCTGATCTCCAGCATCTGCAGTCCTCACTTTCTCCTAACCAATATCCTGCAGAGCTGCAACATGGCTTCTACCAAGGACAGCAGCAATTCACACAAAGTTTCTTCAGAAACACAATAACTTTATTGCAATACACTGAACTTGAGCAAGAACTGTGAAAATTAAAGTTAAAAATCACACAACACCAGGTTATAGTCCAACAGGTTGAATTGGAAGCACTAGCTGTCGGAGCACTGCTCCTTCATCAGGTGGTTGTGGAGGACACAATTGTAAGGCACAGAATTTATAGCAAAAGTTTACAGTGTGATGTAACTGAAATTATACATTTAAAAATACTGTGATTGTCTGTTGAGTCTTTCATCTGTTCGAATACCATGATAGTTTCACTTCTTTCATGTGGAAATCACAAAACTTTTTTTTTAAATTGCATTCTCAGGTTAACTGTAACAATTGGTGTTAGCTAGGCAATATGTTGAAGGTGTTAACCCCCTGTGTTCTCTGTCTTTGCCATGATGTTTAGGTTGATTCTAATCTAAAAAGTGAGATAACAGAGTTTTACATGAATTCATGCAGTTTTTGAGCAAAGTACAATGTAACTCTACAAGTATAAATCCACCCCACAAACATATATGTATATATGTCCATGTGGATCTTTGTGTGTGTGCGTGTATGTGTGTCTGTCTGTCTGGGTTGGGGGTTGGGAGTGTGAGAGAGTGTGTATATGTGTGTGTATGTGAGTGTAGAATGTCTTAAGTCTGTGAGGGAGTGTGTGAGTGTGTGCGTGTGTGTCTGGGGTGGGGGGTTGTCAGTGTCTGTGAGAGAGAGTGTATATGTATATGTGTGTGTATGAGTGTGGAGTGGTCTAAGTCTCCGAGAGAATGCATGTGTGAGGTTGAGAGTGTATGTGTCTGTAAGGGTGTGTGTGTGTGTCTGTGTGCGGGTCTGTGTATATGGTGTGTCCGTGTGTATGTGTGTGTGTACAGGAGTGCCTGTGTGTGTGCAATGGTGGTCACCTGTAGTGTGGCATGAACCCAAGGTCCCAGTTGAGGCCCTCCCTATGGGTATGGAACAGCTATCAGCCTCTGCTCGGCCACTTTTCACTGCTGCCTGTCCCGAAGTCCACCTTGAAGGATGGTCACCCCAAGGTCCGAGGTCGAATGTCCTGGACCGCTGAAGTATTCCACAACTGGGAGGGAACACTCCTGTCTGTTGATTGTTGAGCAGTGCCCATTCATCTGTTGCCGTAGCCTTTGCTTGGTTTCCCCAATGTACCATGCCTCAGGGCACCCTTGTCTGCAACGTATAAGATAGACAACATTGGCTGAGTTACATGATTACCTGCCATGTACATGGTGGGAGGTGACCCCACATGTAATGGTGATATCCATGTCCACACTCTGACATGTCTTGTAGCGCCTACCGTGACAGGGTTGTATGGAGTTGTCCTGCGAGCCGGGCAGTTTGCTACAAACAATGATCTTTTTGAGGTTTGCCGGTTGTTTAAAGGCAAACAGTGGAGGTGTGGAGAAGGTATTGGCAGGTGCTCATCCTCATTGATAATGTGTTGCAGGTCATGAACTGTATTAGACGGTAGCTCTTTTCTATTTCCTGAGAGCACTGCTCCTGAAATTTAGATTTTTTGCATGTGATTATTGAAGCTGTGCATCTGCAAAAGGAGTATGTCACCAGCCCACCATTTAGGAAGGTCCTCATCATGAAGGTATTGTTTCAGGGTCTGTAGGCAACAAATTGTCACCTGGATATGAAGGCACATCAGCATCTGGTCACTTTTCCTAAGAGGAGAGGGCATTCTGACTTTTGGACATTGAGTTCCCTGCAGGTGCGTATTAATATAGCACCCCTTTGTCCACCGGCATCCTTGGTGAACAGAAATGGACTCTAATTCATTATTGTTCAAATTATTTGTGAGCACAACAGCCATATGTAGCATGGCTGTGGTAGATAACCAAAGAGCTGCGGTGATTCTTATATCCTGGATCACTCCCAGGTGCCGGGATCTTTCAAAATAATTGGTCTACAATGAGTATTGCTGGAACACACGGTATCCTCCTCTATACTGGCTGATGATGTGTCAAAAATATCCTCGACTTCCAGCAAGAACTGCCCACACTTCGGCCAGGGTCATTGTAGAACAGCCCACAGGCCTCCTGAAAATTAGGTTCAGATATCTAATTCAGGTGATCACTTGTGGTATACCCAGACATGGTATCCCAAATCTTATCAGTATGATCCACAATCTCCATCGCCAAAGGCAAAAGAGAAACCCCTCGGGAGAAAGATAAGAGTGGGAATCCTGAGGTCTTTTAAAAATTCATAAATAGGATGAGGGCATTGCTGGTTAGACTGATATTTAATTGCCCATCCCTAATTTTCCAGAGGGCAATTAAGAGTCAACCACATTGCTGTGGGTCTGGAGTCACACAAAGGCCTGAACAAGTAAGGATGCCAGTTTCCTTTCTGAAAAAAGCTGGGCTTTTCTAACGATCAATCATTAAGAATCATAATTACCCTCTTAATTGCAGATTTTTATTGAATTTAGAATCCACCATCTGTTGTGGTGGGATTTGAATCCAGGTCCCCAAAACATTACCTGGGTCTCTGGATTAACAGTCTAGCAATTATGCAGGTAAGCCATCACCTCCCCTTTGTGGGCTTGGATAAGTGTCAAACGGATGAAAAGAGGGAATGGTCCACAGAGGTCAGAGCCAACCTTCAGTCACCTTCCAGGGTGACTGAACATATATTTGGCAACAGTATAATGCTATGCCAGGGAGGAATAAATAGTCATTGACTTAATTCGACTGGAAGCCACCACAATGCCAAACATGTCCACTGGCTATGTAGGGGTAACATTGCTTTGATAATGAAGGAGCTGTGTAGTTGCAGCAGGAAATGGAATAAAAGATGATGTTCTAGATTCCTGCCAGAGAAGGAAGATAATCAAGACCTTCACATGCAAAGTCAGCTAGAAGGTGGCTAAGGCTGTAAATTACAGTACAATCATAAATAAGATAAGGAGATAGTGGGAAAGAAATGTAATCACCCCATCAGAAAGGGAAAATAAATGCTGATCTTTGTAAATGTAAGCTGCATTTCTAACGTCTTGTTAGTGTCTAATGTCCCCTATTCCACTTTATAAAGTTCTTTAAAGTTAAAGTAAGAATGCAGAGTCGTCTACTCACTGAAGAACATGCACTGGTCCAATATTCCTTAATTCTACATATAAAATGAATACACATAGGCCTGTTACATACTTGAAGATAGATAATTGAGCCATTCTAAAACATAGTTTTGACCTTGTATAAAAGCCTTGTACCTCAAAATATGTTCACAGTTTATATTAGCTTGAAACATTAAAGCAATCATAAAATTCTAAACCTATGATTTTAATTTGACCTGGCTTTCGTTTCTGGAGAAATTGCTTTACAACTGACCACAATTAAACAAAATATAAGTTAATTCCTCACTTGCTTAATCAAATCAGAATTATTAAAACATTAATACTACAAATGAGCTACAAATCATCTCACAACTTATTAATATATTAAATGTATCTTCTTTTGAAGCACAGTTATAAAAAATGTCATTTATTGAAGATCAATTAAGTTGCTCCATGACTGTAAAGAAATGTCTTCTGATAGTATGCATTATTAAGGAACAACGTATTTGCACAAGTTTGTTGAGTTCCGACAGAATGGCAAAGGCCATTCCAAAGTGGTGCAGGTTGAAGTCACGTGCCTTTAGAACAGATGCGGTGCTAATTGATTTTTAAATACTGAACGTGAATACAGGGTCCATTACTGACCAATGTTAAAGTGGGACAACTTAAAACAGGGACATACCATAAAGTTGAATGGTGTAAGTGGTTGTAATATTGGTCTGCATCAAGATTTTTTTTGTGCAGCTCTCAAAACATTCTTGTTTTTGTAACTCTCCCCTAAGTTATGTCCATGTGATCAGCAATCATTAGATAGCCTGGATTACAAATTGTTGTGACATTCTGTTATGACAAGTGCTTTAAGTTTTACAAGACTGCTTTAACATCTTCAGGAAAGGAGAGAACCAGCGAGGAAGTGTGCCAAATAAATAAAACAGGAAAACAGACTTGAGTTTTTCTTCTCGACAAAAAAAACCGAAAGAATTGCAGATGCTGGAAACAAGAAGAAGGGTCACTGGACCCAAAATGTTAACGTTGATTTCTCTCCACAGATTTTCCAGCAATTTCTGTTTTTGTTGGCTTTTCCTTCAACATTTATTCATGTATTTGAATTGACTAGTGGTGGCATTGACACAAACTGGAAATTTTCCTCCCTTTCCTCGTTTTGTTCTATTGATTTGCTGGTATTGTCAGATTCCTCGTGGTATATCATTCACTTGTGATTGAATCCTGATAATTTAATATGGCCAGCTCTTCCATTGTTATTGGTGAAAATGGTCCTTGAAAGGTAATCGATCAAGATAATGAGCCAGGACTTACCAATGACAATCAAACTGTCAATTGTAATTCCTCATGATTAATTGAACTCTGAGCAGAAGGTAGAAATAAGCAAGAGACCTTGTGGCTCAATTGGTCATACTTCTTGTGATGAAGGCCCAGCAGAACAGAATGTGATTGATCAAGTTCTAAATGATAATGTAAGGGATTACATGAAACATGGCAGAGCCAGCATCTCAAAGGCTAATTGCCCTCAGTGCTACCCACATAACAAAAATTTCAGAGGAGTCTAGGAAATGGAGAGACATGACAATTGTGGGACATAAGGGCGAAGAGCATAACAAGTTTAAATGTTGGCTGAGTGACGCAGAATGAGGTAAAAGGATTGGAAGAAATGTAGTACAAGTATTACATTACCAAGATAGTTCATGAAAGTGACATTACAGCAATAATGTGACAAACATAAAAGTTGAAGTACAGGCTTCAGTTTAAATAGATTAAACAATGCAATATGTGCTAGTGAGCAGTTTTGAATTAAAACTACAAATAGAAATCCTCATGTTTGGAAAGATTTAGTGACTGCTGATAAGCTTTAGGATTGAATAGGAGAAGCAAGTTGTAGACACTTGGGAAACTATTCTGATGTACCAGATATAGTAATGGTAAACCAAGTCTATCATATAATCTAGATCTTACAAATGGGATTTAAAAAGATACAGAGAAGTTAGTTTCCAGAAGTTTTAAAGAGCATTGGACCCTCCCATAATTGGAAATGTAAAGCTGTTTTTAGTTCTCTTCACCACAGTGTGGAACAACTGATATCAAAGCCACATTTCTTCAGGGTGATAGATTTTCGTACAGATGGTTCTGATATAAGAAGAGACAGTAGATGCTGAAGGAAAGCTGCAGAAACCAAACAAATATAACAATGATGTTTCCTGAGCGTGCTAGTTTTTGGTGAGATGTGGTTTGCTAAAAATCGATTATACTTGACTAAAAACATACTCAGTAGTGACTTAGTGCTGCTATGCAATTTAATCTCTTCCAGTTCAAGGCCTGAATGAATCAAGCATTGCATTTCAAAATGACTACAACTGGAAATTGAGCAGAGGCTCACAATTCAAACTGGTCTTCTTCTTTCTTCCTCTGAAATTTTTGTTATGTGGGTAGCACTGAGGGCAATTAGCCTTTGAGATGCTGGCTCTGCCATGTTTCATGTAATCCCTTACATTATCATTTAGAACTTGATCAATCACATTCTGTTCTGCTGGGCCTTCATCACAAGAAGTATGACCAATTGAGCCACAAGGTCTCTTGCTTATTTCTACCTACTGCTCAGAGTTCAATTAATCATGAGGAATTACAATTTTGGGTTTATATGATTACTTTGAGTAAATGTATCTGATAAGGACAAGCAATTTGATGGTTTTCTCAAAGACTGATGCTCTTTGATACTTGGAATGGAAGAGGACTGGGAAATTTCACTTTGCAAATGCTGACTGCTTGTCATGATTAAGTCACAATGATACCTGTTTCTGCATAGTGCCTTCTGACATCTAACAACTGCCTCCTCACTGAATCACTGCTGACTACATGAATACAACAATACCGTCTCTAACCCCCAGTTTGATTGCTTGCAAGGAAATGAATTAGAAATGTAAATAGTGCCGAGGCATCTGCATCTTCAATGGATTCCAAATCTCTGACATGACACCTAGGAGGTGTCTTAATTCCCAAACCATTTACAGTATAAGGGACGTGAAGGAAAAATGGACGCACCTTAAGACATCCTAAAAGTTATTGAGTTTGCTCTTTTCGCAACAGCAAGGGAACCAACCTTACATCTTGGTTGATAAACATTTTCTTTAAAAATTCACTTCTGATAAAACCAGTGTTTCTGAAAGAAAAATGTTCCTGAAAGAAAGCAAAATCAATTCTTCAGTGTTATATTTTATACTGACAGGTACTGAATGCCCAATTAAAACATATACTTTGTTAAATTGCGATATGACAGTGCCAGTGTTGGTCTGGGTTGGACAAGGTCAGAAGTTACACACCACCAAGTTATAGTCCAACAGGTTTATTTGAAATCACAAGCTTTCGGAGCACTGCTCCTCCATCAGGTAAAGTGAAGAGAAGCACACAGACACAGAATGTATTTATTTATAAGATCAAAGATCATTTAACTGGTGTGTGTGGACTGTTGATAGGCTGATAAACAAGTCTCTGCGAGTTGTCAAAATTGTCAGATGGTGTTTCATAGTTTATTCACACTATCTGACACTTTTGCTCACCAACAGAGACTTGTTATTCAGCCTGTCGACACTCAATGCACACCATTTATATGACCTTTTGATCTCTCTGCCTATAAATTCTGTGAGGTAAAAACAATGACTGCAGATGCTGGAAACCAGATTCTGGATCAGTGGTGCTGGAAGAGCACAGCAATTCAGGCAGCATCCGAGGACAGGCAAAATCGACGTTTCGGGCAAAAGCCCTTGAAGGGCTTTTGCCCGAAACGTCGATTTTGCCTGTCCTCGGATGCTGCCTGAATTGCTGTGCTCTTCCAGCACCACTGATCCAGAATCCCTATAAATTCTGTGCCTGTTTGTTTCACTTCACCTGATAAAGGAGCAATGCTCTGAAAGCTTGTGATTTCAAATGAACCTGTTAGACTATGACCTGGTGTCAGTGACTTTTGACCTTGTTAAATTACAGAGTGGATGTTGGGAAAATGTTCCCATTGATAGGAGAGACTAGGACATGAGGGAATAGCCTAAAAATAAAGGGAAGATCTTTTAGAACAGAGATGGGGAGAAACTTCCTAAGCCAGAGAGTGGTGAATCTATGGAATTCATTGTCACAGAAGGTTGTGGAGTCCAGGTCATTGAGTGTGTTTAAGACTGAGATAGAAAGGTTCTTGATTGTTAAGGGGATCAAGGATTACCAGGGAGAAAGCAGGAGAATGAGGTTGAGAAACTTATCAGCCATGAATGAATAGTGGAGCAGACTCGATCAGTTGAATGGCCTAACTTCTACTCCTGTGTCTTATGGTCTTAAATAATGCTGCTGGCCTTTTTGACAGTTTTGGGAGAAGGCGTACAAGGAATGTAATATGTTTGGTAGCTTTATTCAACAAAGGCCAGCTCCATTTCCCAAGACTCAGAAAACTTAACAGCTGAAAGGACTTGAAAATAGCTTCATTGAGAATGCAGGAGGTAAGGGTCACCACTAGTGTCCCTGCTGACTTCATCTGCACCCAACTCCAGCTCCTTGGAAACTGCGTTAAGGAACTGGAGCGGGAGCTGGATGAACTTCGGATCATTCAGGAGGCAGAGGAGGTTATTAAGAGGAGTTATAAGGAGGTAGTCACACTTCAGGTACAAGAAAAAGGAAGATTGGTTACAGTCAGGGACAGAAAGGGAACTGGCAGGCAGTGCAGGAATCCCCTGTCATCATTCTCCTCAATAACAAGTAGACCATTTTGGATACTGTTGAGGGATTGACTTACCAGGAGTAAACCATGGGATACAGGTCTCTGGCACAGAGTCTGAACCTGTTGCTCAGAAGGGAAGTGGGGAGAAGAGCGGCGCATTAGTCATTGGGGACTCCATAGTTAGGGGGACAGATACGAGGTTCTGTGGGAATGTGAGAGACTTCGATTGGTGTGTTGCCTCCCAGGTACCAGGGCTTGTGATGTCTCGGATCGTGTTTTTGGGATCGTGGAGGGGGAGGGGGACCAGCTCCAAGTGGTGCACATAGATCCTAACAACATAAGTAGGAAAAGAGATGGGAATTTAAGGCAGAAATTCAGGGAGCTAGGGTGGAAGCTTAGCGCTAGAACAAACAGAATTGTTATCATTGTTGCCTGTGCCACGTACTAGTGAGGTGAGGAATATGGAGAGAGAGGAGTCGAACACATGGCTACAGGGATGGTGCAGGACAGAGGGTTTCAGATACCTGGATAATTGGGGCTCTTTTTGGGGTAGGTGGCACCTGTACAAACAGGGTGGTCTACACCTGAACCAGAGGAGTACCAATATCCTGGGGGAGAGAGATTTGCTAATGCTATTAAGGAGGGTTGAAACTAATTCATCAGGGGAATGGGAACCTAAATTGTAGTTTCAGTGTCCAGGAGGTTGAAAGCAGTGAGGTCAAAAATGAGGTTTCAAGATTGCAAGAGTTCACCGGCAAGCAGGAAGGTGGTTTGAAATGTGTCTACTTCAATGCCAGGAGCATCCAGAATAAGGTGTAGAATTTGCAGCATGTGTTGGTATCTAGGACTTCAATGTTGTGGCCATTTTGGAGACATGGATAGAGCAGGGACAGGAATGGTTATTGCAGGTTCCAGGATTTAGATGTTTCAGTAAGAACAGGGAAAATGGTAAAAGAGGGGGAAGTGTGGCAATATTAGTCAAGGACAGTATTACAGTGGCAGAAAGGACATTTGAGGACCCATCTACTGAGCTAGTATGGGCTGAGGTTAGAAACAGGAAAGAAGAGGTCACCCTGTTGGGAGTTTTCTATAGGTCTCCGAATAGTTTCAGGAATGTTGAGGAAAGGATAGCAATAATTCTGGATAGGTGTGGGAGTGACAGGGTAGTTGTTATGGGGAACTTTAACTTTCCAAATTTTGACTGGAAATAGTGTAGTTTGAGTACTTTAGATGGGTCAGTTTTTGTCCAATATGTGCAGGATGGTTTCCTGACACAACATATAGACAGGCCAACAAGGGGGAGGCCACATTGGATTTGGAACTGGGTAATGAACTTGGCCAGGTGTTATATTTGGAGGTAGGTGAGCACTTTGGTGATAGTGACCACAATTCAATTATATTTACTTTAGCGATGGAAAGGGATAGGAATATACCGCAGGGCAAGAGTTATTGCTGGGGAAAAGGCAATTATGATGCAATTAGACAAGATTTAGGATGCGTAGAATGGGGAAGGAAACTGCAGGGGATGGGCACAATTAAAATGTGGAATTTATTCAAAGAACAGCTACTGCATTTCCTTGATAAGTATGATCCTGTCAGGCAGGGAGGAAGTGGTCAAGCAAGGGAGCCGTGGTTGACAAAAAATGTTGAATCTCTTGTCAAGAGGAAGAAGACTTTTGTTAGGATGAGGTGTGAAGGCTCAGTTGGGGTGCTTGAGAGTTATAGGTTAGCCAGGAAAGACTTAAAGAGGGAGCTAATAAGAGCCAGGAGGGGACATGAGAAGTCATTAGCAGATAGGATCAAGGAAAACCCTAAAGCTTTCTATATGTGTACCAGGAATAAAAGAATGACTAGGGAAAGATTAGGGTCAATCAAGGATAGTATGGGAAGTCGTGCATGGAGTCTAAGAAGAATGAATATTTTTTGTCAGTATTCACACTGGAAAAAGATAATATTGCCAAGGAGAATACTAGACTAGATGGGATTGTGGTTCACAAGGAGGAGGTGTTAGCAATTCTGGAATGTATGAAAATAGATAGGTCCCCTGGGTCAGATGGGATTTATCCAAGGATTCTCTGGGAAGCCAGGGAGGAGATTGCAGAGCCTTGGCTTTGATCTTTATGTCATCATTATCTACGGGAATATTGGCAGAAAACTGGAGCATAGCAAATGTCCCCTTGTTCAAGAAGTGGAGGAGAAAGTAGAAACAACCCTGGTAACTTTAGACCAGTGAGCCTTACTTCAGTTGTGGGCAAAGTGTTGAAATGATTGTAAGAGATAGCATTTATGATCATCTAGAGAGGAATAAGTTGATCAGGGGTAGTGAAAACGGTTTTGTGAAGGATAGGTCATGCCTCACAAACCTGATTGAGGTTCTTTGAAATGGTGACCAAACAGGTGGATGAGGGTAAAGTGGTTGATGTGGTGTATATGGATTTCAGTAAGGTGTTTGATAAGGTTCCCCATAGTACGCTATAGCAAAAATATGGGGACATGGGATTGAGGGTGACTTAGTGGTTTGGATCAGAAATTGGCTATCTGAAAGAAGATAGAGGGTGATGGTTGATGGGAAATATTCATCTTGGAGATCAGTTGCAAGTGGTGTACTGCAAGAATCTATTTTGGGGCCACTGCTGTTTTTCATTTTTATAAATGACCTGGATGAGGGCGTAGAAAGATGGGTTGGAACATAGAACATAGAAAAGTACAGCACAGAACAGGCTCTTTGGCCCTCGATATTGTGCTGAGGATTAATCCTAATGTAAAATAAAATAACTTAACGCACCCCTCAATCCACTGCTATCCATGTGCATGTTCAGCAGTCGCTTAAATGTCCTTAATGACTCTGTTTCCACCACCACCGCTGACAACACATTCCATGCATTCACAACTCTTTGCATAAAAAGCCTTTCTCTGACATCCCCTCTATACCTTTCTCCTAGTATCTTAAAACTATGACCCCTCGTGCCAGTCAATCCTGCCCTGGGGAAACGTCTCTGGCTATTGACTCTATCAATGCCTCTCATTACCTTGTATACCTCGATCAGGCCACCTCTCTTCCTCGTTCTCTTCAGAGAGTAACATCCAAGCTTAGTCAACTTCTCTTCATAAGGCAAGCTCTCTAGTCCAGACAACATCCTGGTAAATCTTCTTTGCACCTTCTCCAAAGCCTCTGTATCTTTCCTATAGTAGGGCGACCAGAATTGGACATTATATTCCAAGTGTGGTCTCACCAGGGACTTGTAGAGCTGTAGCAAAACCTCACGGCTCTTAAACTCGATCCCCCTGTTGATGAAAGCCAAAACACCATATGCTTTCTTAACAACCCAATCCACTGAGCGGCAATTTTGAGGGATCTATGTACTTAAACACCAAGATCCCTCTGTTCCTGCACACTGCAAAGAATCCTGTCTTTAAATACTATCAACGGCACCTCCAACCTTTGTGTCATCGGCAAACTTACTAACCTTCAACCTCCTCATCCAAGTCATTTATAAAAGCTACAGATAGCAGAGGCCCAAGAACAGAGCCCTGCGGGACACCACTCAACACTGACCTCCAGGCAGAATACTTTCCATCTACAACCACTCTCTGCCTTCTGTCAGCCAACCAATTCTGAATCCAGTAGCCAAATCTCCTGACTTTATGAATGAGCGTACCATGAAGAACCTTATTAAATGCCTTGCTGAATTCCACATACACCTATCCACTGCTCAACCTTTGTCGACCTGTCTTGTCACCTCCTCAAAGAACTCAATAAGATTTGTGAGGCATGACCTGCCCCTCACAAAACCATGCTGACTGCCTTTAATCATGATATACTTTTCCAAATAGTCATAAATCCTATCCCACAGAATTCTTTCTAAAACCTTGCTGACCACAGACGTAAGACTGACTGGTCTGTAATTGCCAGGGATTTCCCTATTCCCTTTTTGAAACAGGAACAACATTCGCCTCCTTCCAATCCTCCAGTATGACTCCCGTGGAGAGTGAGGAAGCAAAGATCTTCACCAGCAGCATAGCAACCTCCTTTCTCACTTCCCAGAGCAGCCCAGGATATATCTGGTCCGTCTCTGGGGACTTATCAATCTTAATGTTTGCCAAAATCTCCAGCACATCAATTTCATCAATCTTGATCTGTTCAAGCCTGTATCCCAGCTCCTCAAAGTTCTCATTCACAACAAGGTCCTTTTCCTTAATGAAAACCAAAGCAAAAAACTCATTTAGGGCTTCCCTTATCTGCCAAGACTCCATGCACAAGCTCCCTATGCTATCCTTGATAGACCCCACCTTCTCCTTGATCACTCTCTTATTCCTCACATATAAGTAAAATGGCTTTGTTTGGATACTCCCTAATCCTTCCTGCCAAGCCTTTATCCTTCCCCCTCCTGGCTCTCCTCAGTCCATTTCTGAGCTCCTTTCTAGCAAGCCTGTAATCCTCTAAAGCTGTGCTAGATCCTTGCTTCCTTCCACCTTACGTAAGCTGCCTTCTTCCTTTTGACGAGAAGCTCTTCTGTTCTCATCATCCAAGGTTCCTTAATCTTACCCCTTCTTACCTGTCTCAGAGGAACAAATCTTTGCATCACTCGCAACAACTGGTCCTTAAACAATCTCCACATGTCTGCTGTGCCCTTTCTGTGGAACAATTGCTCGCAGTCTGTACTTCCCAACTCCTGTCTGATAGTAAATAAATTCCATTTCTCCAGTTAAATCGCAACAACTGCTCCTTAAACAATCTCCACATGTCTGCTGTGCCCTTTCTGTGGAACAATTGCTCGCAGTCTGTACTTCCCAACTCCTGTCTGATAGCATCATAAATTCCATTTCTCCAGTTAAATAACTTCCCTTGGTAACTGCTCCTTTCCCTCTCCAAGGCTATGGTCAATGTGAGGCAGTTGTGGTCACTGTCACCAAAGTGTTCTCCCACCGTGAGATCCGACACCTGTCCTGGCTCATTGCCGAGCATCAAATCCAAAATGGCCTCTTCCCTCATCAGCCTGTCTACATACTGAGTAAGGAAACCGTCCTGAACACACCTGACAAAAACAGCTTCATCCAAACCATCTACACTAAGGAGGTTCCATTCGATATTGAGGAGGATGAAAGGGGTTAGTAAATTTGTGGATGGCACTAAGGTCGTTAGAGTTCTGGATAATGCTGAAAGGTGCTGCAGGTTGCAGGAGGACATAGATCACGGCACAGCTGGGCGGAGAAGTGGCAAATGGAGTTTAATGCAGAAAAGTGTGAAGTGATTCACTTTGGAAGGAGCAACAGGAATAAAGAGTACTGGGCTAGTGGGAAGGTTCTTGGTAGTGTAGATGAGCATAAAGATCTCAGTGTCCATGTACATAGATTCCTGAAAGTTGCCACCCAGGTTGATAGGGTTGTTAAGAAGGCATACAGTGTGTTAGCTTTTATTCATAGAGGGATTGAGTTTCGGAGCCATGAGATCATGCTGCAGCTGTACAAAACTCTGATGAGGCCGCACTTGGATAATTGCATACAGTTCTGGTCACTGCATTACAGGAAGGATGTGCAAGCTTTGGAAAGGTTTTGGAGGAGATACACTAGGATGTTGCCTGGTATGGAGGGAAGGTCTTCTGAGGAAAGGCTGATGGACTTGAGGCCATTTTTGTTAGAGAGAAGGAGGTTGAGAAGTAACTTAATTGAGACATATAAAGTAATCAGAGGGTTGGATAGGGTGAACAGTGAGAGCCGTTTTCCTCGGATGGTGATGTCGAGGGGACATAGCTTTAAGTTGAGAGGTGGTAGATGTAGGACAGATGTCAGAGGTATTTTCTTTACTCAGAGAGTAGTAAGAATGTGAAACGCACTGCCTGCAACAGTAGTAGACTCGTCAACTTTAAGGGCATTCAAATGGTCATTGGATAAACATACGGATGAAAATGGGAATAGTGTAGGATAGATAGGCTTCAGATTGGATTCAACAGGTCGGTGCAATATCGAGTGTTGAAGGGCCTGTACTGCTCTGTACTGTAATGTTCTATGTTCTAGAAGCTAATAGTCTTTACAACAAGGTGTGTGGGCCAGGTGCATCAGGAAGGTTTTGCACTGGTCCTCCGAGCTTAACGTTTTGTCTTAGGTGGGATATTCCCTTTCAAAGGCCCCATCACCCAGGATCAATGTCTGGGCCTCTATCCCCACTGGAATCAGAGATCAGATCCACCTTCCAGTCTAGCAGTTGGACTTTGTAATCTTATCATGTTCCTAATCCAGTTGTACACTCCCTACCTGGGCATGCACACTGTTCCTGTGTGGCTCATTGGGTCTAACAGCTACAACGTGACATCGTAACTCCTATACTCAATGCACTGACCAATGAAGGCAAGCGTGCCAAGCGCCTTCTTCACCAGCCTGTCTACCTGCGATTCCACTTTCCAGGAACTGTGCACTTGCACATCTAGATTCCTTTGTTTGGCAACACTCCCCGAGCCCCTACCTTTAAGTGTATAAGTCCTGCCCTGGTTTGCCCTACCAAAATGCAACATCTCACATTTATCAAAATTAAACTCCATCTGCTCCTCCTTGGCCCATTAACCCATCTGATCAAGTTCCCATTGTACTCTGAGAAAGCCTTCTTCACTAACCACTACACCACCACTATTGGTGTCATTTGCAAGAATACTAACCATACATCACATCCAAATAATTTATAAAAATGACAAAATGTAGTGGACTCAGCACCAATCCTTGCAGCACACTGCAGTCACAAACCTTCAGTCCAAAAACCAACCCTCCAGCTTCATACTCTGTCTCCTTCCTTCAAACCAACTTTGTTTCCAACTGGTAGCTCCCCCTGGATTCCATGTGTTCTCCCCTTGCTATACAGTCTAGCATGCATAAGCTTGTTGAACAACTTGCTCAAGTCTATATAGACAACATCAACTACTCTGCCCTCATCAATCGTCTTTGCCACTTCTTCAAAAACATTTAATCAAGTTATTGAGACATGATTTCCCATCCACAAAGCCATGTTGACTATCCCTCATCAGTCCTTGTCTTTCCAAATGCATGGAAATCCTGTCCTTCAGAATCCCCTCCAACAATTTGCTCATCACGGACATAAGGCTCACCAGTCTATAGTTCCCTGGCTTTTCCCCAATACTTTTCTTAAATAATGGCACTACATTAGCCAACCTCCAGTCTTCTGGCACCTCACCTGTGGCTATTGATGATACAAATATCTCAGCAATCTCTTCCCTAACCTCCTACAAAGTTCTGGGATACACCTGATCAGGTACTGAAGATTTATCCACTGAAATCTTAGAGTTCTGCTCAAAATGGCCTTCATAGTCAGTCTTATCACAATGAAAACAAAATAACGGTTATGTTAGTTTGAAATGAGTTATTGCTGTCCGAAGTAAAAAAGTCAAATTGCTTGGAAGTTCCGATAGTGTCCTTCCAGTCTCCTGTTCTTTCAGAAAATTTGAACTCTCATACCTTTAAAAGGACCTAATGTGTTATTCAAAGTTTAATTGAGTTCCATATATCTCCTTTTGTGATAATGTTGTGTTCATGTAGAGTCATAGTCATAGGGATCTCCAGAGTAGAAACAGACCCTTTGGTCCAACTTGTCCAAGCTAACCAGATATTAAATTAGATTAGATTACTTACAGTGTGGAAACAGGCCCTTCGGCCCAACAAGTCCACACCGACCGGCCGAAGCACAACCCACCCATACCCCTACAATTACCCCTTTAACCTAACACTACGGGCAATTTAGCATGGCCAATTCACCTGACCCGCATATCTTTGGACTGTGGGAGGAAACCGGAGCACCCGGAGGAAACCCACGCAGACACGGGGAGAATGTGCAAACTCCTCACAGTCAGTCGCCTGAGTCAGGAATTGAACCCGGGTCTCTGGCGCTGTGAGGCAGCAGTGCTAACCACTGTGCAACCGTGCCGCCCATATCTGAAATTAATCTAGTCCTGTTTGCCAGTATTTGCCCATTTCCCTCTAAACCCTTCCTATTCATATACCCATCCAGATGTCTTTTAAATGCTGTAATTGTACCAGCCTCCATCACTTCCTCTGGCAGCTCATTCCATACATGTACCACCCTTTCTGTGAAAAAATTGCCCTTTAGGTCTCTTTTAAATCTTTCCCAGTTCAAAGATCTCCTCAGTCGAAATGGTGGTTGTCAGGTGTGATTTCCATCTTGGCAGGACTTTTGAAACTTAATTTAGGGAATTTTCAAGTTAAAGATTTTAAAATCGAAATATCCTTCAACATCTTTTTCTTTACAACTCTACAATATCAGAACTGCACAGTCATAAGAGTACATAATAATCATTCCCTACAAACATCAAATACTTACACACTTGTAATAAATTAGCTGCTTTCTCACAGAGCATGAAGATCCCAGTGAACCAATTGCCATAGCCAAAGAACATCAATCATTGCCATCTCACTTCAGCAGACTCTGGCAAAAGTGTACACACTGTAGGAGAGGTTTTTTAATCTTGCTACTGAACAGACACAGAGTGTTGCCCTAAAGACTCGTGAAGAAGAGGCAGTTGATAAGCTGTTGGTGACAAAAAGCTGCTGTCAGGTAGAGGATCCTTTCACATCCGGCAAAGGTTTTCCTGCATATCCACCCACTTCATCTACTGTGTCCGTTGCTCTCGATGTGATCTCCTGTACATAGGGGAGACAGGACGCCAACTTGCGGAGCATTTCAGGGAACGTCTCTGGAATACATGTACCAAATAACCTGAACTTCTTGTGGCCGACCACTTCAACTGCTCCTCCCACTCCCCCGAGGACATGCAAATCCTGGGCCTCCTCCACTGCCAAATCAAACCCACCTGCCAACTGGAGGAAGAACACCTCATCTTCTGCTTTGGGACCCTTCAAACACATAGCATCAACATCAACTTCACTAGCTTCCAAATCTCCCCTCTCCCCACCTCATCCCAGGTCCAACCCTTCAATTCGGCACTGCCCTCTTGACCTGTCCTATCTGTCCATTTTCCTTCCCATCTGACTGTTCCACCCTCCCCACCGACCTATCACAATTACTTCCCATCTGCATCCACCTATCGCCTTCTCGGCTACCTTCCCCCCAGCCCTACCCCCACTCCCTGTTAATCTCTCAGCTCCCTTTCCCCTCCACATTTCTAATGAAGGGCTTATACCTGAAATGTTGACTCTCCTGCTTCTCGATGTTGCCTGACCTACTATGATTTTCCAGCGCCCCACTTTTCGACTCTGGCACTTCAACATCTGCAGTCCTCACTTTCTCCTCGGTTTTGTTTCCATGTTGACACTAGTAATTCTTGCTGGATTGCTTGTCCCTATAAGACAAAGTACTTCCTCTTGCTCACTCATATGGCTATTATTCAGAGGTTTACAGGGATAATTAAGAGTAGAATTTTCACAGGTGTTTTCCAGAAGCCATCTACTTAGTGGAAGGGGGTCCTTGGGGGTCAGTTAGCTCAGATGTCTGAATAACTGATTTGCAGATGTAAAGTGACGCCGGAAGTCATCTCTCTAACAAGACAGCAGCCCTACTGTCCAGTGGGTTATAGTGACTTTACTATGAACAAGTTTGCACTCAGTGGAATATCAGCAAAAATGCTGCAGAAATGTTGCAGATTGCCATTTGCATTTTCTCTACAGAGTTTCCACCAAGTTTGGTGGGTGCTTGGGAGAAACACTGAAGGAAATTCCAGATAACAATTTTGGCAGGATATCTGTCCAAAGGAAGTATCACAACCTGCCTTAAGTCTGTTCTAGGGGATGCAAAACAGGATGTGTCAAATTTGCTGCCTGTCTTACATCCTGCCCAATGTTTTTCTATTGATTTCAGTGGAAGTTTAAAAGCTTTCAATAATGCTAAGGGCCACCAACATGAGGAGTTTCAAACATTGTTATGGTGATTGTCCTGGAAAACGTGACATTTGACATTGATGCAGTGTTACTGCCAAATTTAAATTCCAGCAGTAGCTGTAATCAGTGGAGCCGCACCAAATAGGAAGGAGATCTGTACCAGTAAGTTAAAATGTTAGCTTTGCTTCGATTTTAAACGTCTGATTGACCAAACTCAGATTTGTGAAAATGTTGAACACATTGAAAACTTTTTTTGAACAACTACTGATAGAAACCAAAAGTAGAAGATTGAAAGGTAAAGCTTTAGAACCACAAGAACATGATAGACATGCTCAGTGTCAACAGCAACAGCTTACACTTAGATAGCATTTTTAACAGTTGTGGGTCACTCCCAAGCAGAAATAGGAAGGAAATACACAATGTTGGCTTTTAATGCTACCAAAGGGATAAGTCTTAATGAGCAAATACAGAGAATGCTGGAGAAACCCAGCAGGCCTGGCAGCATCTGTGGAGAGAGAAAAACAGAGTTAACATTCAAAATCAGTATGATTTTTCTTAAGAACTGAAATGTTATTTTTATACATTGGACAGCGCCGAGGAGGAGCAAGACAGCAGATGGTATAGCGGCCCCATGCAAAATACAAAGGGGCTGTTAATAGTGGAGGAAAAAAATGTATAGAGGGTGGAAATTAAAGTGTGAAAGAGGCTGTTAATAGTGTAGAAAATACAAAGGGGCTGTTAATAGTGGAGAAAAAAAATTATATAGAGGTTGGAAATTAAGGTGTGAAAGGGAGAGAATTGGTCCTACCTACCAAGTGCAAAGTAAATAAGACACAAACCCAACATGGTTGTGAGGTTGAATAGAATGTAAGAAAATGGAGGGCAGACAGAAGAAGGGCACTTTCTAAAGTTACTGAATTCAATGTTGAGACCTCAATCTCTAGCATTCCTAAACGGAAAATGAGGCATTGTTCCTGGAGATTGTACGGTGATTCATTGGAATAATGCAGCAGGCCTAAGAGGGAAATATCATCATGGGAGCAAGATGCTTTATTGAAATAGCAAGCAACTGGGAGGTTAAGGTCATTCAGAGGCAGCAAGATGGAAACCTTTAGAGAGGTAATTTCAGAGTACAGGGCAAGTTGGCTGAGATTGAGCCACAAATGATTTAACAGTGAAAATGGGCCATGTAAATAGAGCAGAAGGAGCAAGCAATGGACTGAAGACATTTGCATAGGTATAGGGAGGAGACAGGCCATGCAGACATTTGTATGTGAGGAAGGACTTGTTCTCCATAAAAATTTGATTTTTATCACCTTATTTTCCTGCGTTTTATGAAAGCTTATTCACAAGAGAGAATAAACTTTAGTAATCTACTATACAAAGTTGGGCACAAGTTGACTCAGCGTATAAATTGCTACAAGAGCAGGTCAGCGGTTAGGAATACTGCGGTGAGTAACTGACCTCCTGACTCCCCAGAGCCTATCCATCACCTACAAAACACAAGTCAGGAGCATGCTGGAACACTCCACAGTTGTGTGAATGGGTCAGGTCCAGCACTTCTGAAACTTGACACCATCAATGACAATGCCATCTAAATGATTGGCACCACATCCATAAGCAGCCATTCCCTCCACCACTGATGCTCAGCAGCAATGTGCACTGTTTACAAGATGCACTTTGGATATTCACCAAAGATTATTAGATATTATCTTACAAACCCACAACAACTTCTATCTAGAAGGACAAGGGCAGCAGGTATATGGAGATGCCTATCACCTGCACGTTACCATCCAAGTCACTCACCATTCTGACTTGGAAATATATTACTGTTCCTTCACTGTCACTAGGTTAAAGTCCTGGAATTCCCTCCCTCAGGGCATTGTGGGTGAACCTACAGTACATGGACTGCAACGGTTCAAGAAGGCAGCTCACCACTACCTTCTCAAGGGCATTTAGGGACAGGCAATAAATGCTGGCCCAACCAGCAATCCCCACTTCCCATGAGTGAATAAAAAAAAGTAATTGTCTATACCAAATAATAATGTTTAGACCTATACTTGGGTTATAAGCTTCCAGATTGCTGCTCAAGCAGATAGTCAGGAACAAGAAGAACTGAACATTCAAGAACCCTACTGAAGAGAACCTTGTGGCAAGATTCAACAAGACAGAATATATAATTGATGGGAAAAAGCATTTCGGACCTGGCAAGAGAAAGGCGGCAGCAAGAGTAATCTAGGGACTCCATGGAGTAGAATATTCATCACACTAAGACAGTTACAGATTGCATCAGGTGCCAATAATCTGTTGGAATAGATTCTAAGCGAGGTACAGCCAGAGAGCAAACAGATATCAGAGACTTCATGAGTAACATTCAAATCCCTGGGGGGCAAGGGGAAAATTTGTAAAAACAGCATAGTTTACAGGGTGGGAAAGCTAGAAGTAAACAAAATACTTACAGCTCAGATTAAGTGTTGCTTCCATAGCATGTCGGCACCACAAGGCACATCTACAGTAATGAAAATCAAGGACCACAGAAACAGCTTACAAGAAGGTCACAGACTCGGGACCATTGCAATGTGAGAATTAAAACAATGGGGCATTTAGTAAACAAAATTTCATGAAAAAACAAAGTAACAAGAGTATTGAAGCTGCAGAAAAGGCAGGAAATCCACTAACATAACTGAGGTCAAGACTGCAAGTAAATTTTCAAGCCAAAGATAGTGGGAATCATTTAGGAGAAACAGGCAAAACATCAGATTTATGGAGTCATAGAGCTGTACCACACAGAAACAGTCCCTTTGATCCAACTTTTCCATGCTAACCAGGTATCCTAAATTAATCTAGTCCCATACACCAGCATTTGACCCATATCCCTCAATCCTTCCAATTCATGTACCCACCCAGAAGCCATTCAAATGTTGTAATTGTACTCGCCCCCACAACTTGCTCTGGCAGCTCATTCCATACACACACCACCCTCTCCATGAAAAAGTTGCCATTCAGGTCCTTTTTAAAACTTTCCCCTCTGACCTTTAACCTATGCCCTGTAGTTTTGGACTCCCCATCCCAGGGAACAGACCTTGTCTATTTCGCCCATCCATGCTCTTCATGATTTTGTAAACCTCTGTAAGGTCACCTCTCAGCTTGTCTGAGAAGAGTGGGAATCATTTATTGACATAATGATCAGAGAGGGAACAATACATAAACCAGCAGCAAAAGGGATTAATTGGAGAAAAGCGTTAAGGAGATGGGAATCATTATTTAAGGCCACACAAGAAGCAGGAAAAAGTTGGAGTCCTTCATTATAATCACAGAAATGTGGGAAATCCCTCCTGTGCAGCAATACACAGAAGCAGCATTGCTATCCTGCAATATTAAAAACCTTTAAAACAAGCAAAACAAATGATCACATTCAAAGGACATGACACCAGAAACAATATTTCCAAGCAAGCTCAATTTCAGAGATGGGCCAAATAAACCAGAAAGTTTGTTATCTTCAAAAACGTAATTCTTCAGATATAGAATTGCTTCTTAACTAGTTACAGTTCATTTATTGATGCTCTTACTCATCTTCATACTGATGACAGTTAAAAAGGTGATACAAAGAGACAAGATGGCATTCTGCAGGAGAAAATTGATAGAGTTTGTGTTCCTGTTAGAATTTTGGAACCATTTGTCAGACCAGTTCCACAAAAGTATCAAGGCCTGAGAGGAAGCATAGACAACCCTTAGTACATATTCAATTATTTACATGTCTCTGTCGCTCACTTCTTAAAAGGAACCCAAGAAAGCTTTGTTGAAATTTAACAGAGCAAAAGAGAATCTGCATGATGTAGATGACAGGCATGTGAACAAGAGGAAAAGAACGCAAAAGTGTCTGTCAATAATGGTGATGCACCAAATCCTGATGAAATCTTTTTTCAAATAACAAATTTCAAGTGAAATCCTGGATGTCGTTAAAATTAATTTGAAGAGAAAGCAATCATATGCAAAAATATGTTTTGTTTTGTTTTTAGTTGATTTAGATGCCTTGGAAAAACCGTTGTGTGAAAGTGGAAAACTTCTGAATGAACATTATCCTGAAAATGATGATGTTAACCTCTTTGGTAAAATAAAGCATTTCCAAGCTTATATCAAGGCAAGTTATTCATTTAAAGGACATTTATACCACTACACCTTGTATCAAATAATAATGCAAGATAAGATTCAGTAGGCATTCCCAATGCTAAAGCAATATTGTGACTTTTTTTGAATCTGATGGAAACTTCATGAGCAAAGTCATTTTCACAGTTGATAAACATCAAGAGTGAACTTCAGTCAACAATGCTGCAAGTAAAGCTGACTGCACTCAGCATAATGGACACTGAAAGTGTTAAACATAGCAGCTTATCATTCAGCCCCTTGAGCCTGGTCCACTGTTTGATAAGGTCAAGTTGATCTGAATGAGGCCTCTGCTTTTTCTGCCGATCCCTTATGGCCTTCAACTTCTTTGTTCGTCAAGAATCTATCTCCTTCAGCCTTAAATATATTCAATGTCCCTGCTTTCACTGCTCCCAAGGGAGGGGATTTGGACAGTTTAACAATACACTGAGAAAAAAAAATTCTTCATCTCTGTCTTAATGTGAAATCCATTATTTTTAAAGTGTGTCCCCCAGTTCTTGATTTTCCCAGCCAAGGACTCCAAACATTCTTTTAGCACTCACCTGTATCAAAAAGTATATTATTCTCATAGAAAAGACATTGAAAATATAAATATTAAAGATTTATATTTGTACATATAAATAGGCGAAGGCACAACAAAAGACGAATAATCTAAAACTTGCAATATGCCTACTTCTATTCTGAAATACTTCCAAATGAAAATACTTCATGCTTTCTTAATTTGCATGTATGAAAACCTTTCAATTTACAGCAGCACAAGCACAAATTCCACAATTACTAAATGCAAGCGGCGAATCACCCTGTTTAAATTGTATAACTAATTTCTTTTATAATTTTATGACAGCAAAGACATTAATGATAATAATAAGCTACAATGTTTATCACTTTTAGTGGCCATTATGTTGAGTGCAGTCAGCTTTACTTGCAGCATTGTTGATTGAAGTTCACTCTTGATGTTTTTCAACTTTGAAAATGACCTTTCTCCTGAACAGTTTCCATCAGATTCAAAACAAAGGTCACAATATTGCTTTTGTATTTGGGAAAAGCAGCCAAATCTAATCTTGGATTATGACTTGATACAGGTCTTAGTGGCATAAATGTCCTTTAAATGAATTAACTTTCCTTGATATAAGCCTGGAAATGCTTTATTTCTTCAAAGAGATTAATATCCTCATCATCAGGATAATATTCCTTCAGAAACTTTCCACCCTCTCTCAACTGTTTCTCCAAGGCATCTAAATTAACTAAAAACAAAAACAAAATCCAAATTGTTCCTTTCTTCAAGTTGGTTTTTATGGCATCAATCATAGGAATAAAGGATTTCATTGAAATTTGTCTTTTGAGAAAAGAATCAGCATTGGGTATATCACCATTACTGACTGACAATTTTTCGTTCTTGTTCACATGCTTGGAGTCTAACATCGGGCAGATTCACTTTTGTTCTGAGTTAAATTTTATCAAAGCTTCACTCTTAGGAAGTGAGAGACAGAGACATGTACCTAATTGAACATGTACTAAAAGTTACAGTTGAATGGTTCACTCTTGCTCATAATTCCTATGTTATATTTTTAGATTCTAAGCAATTCAATTACTACTTTCTTACCAAAGTGGAATGTTGATGAAAAAAGAAACTTTCATATAGAGTGAGAATATGTATCCAGCTCTGCTTGGTGTTCTGTGTTGTTTTGTCACCAAATCTTGGGATTCTATTAGAAAATGAACTGTCATCATATTGCTCCAAAAATGTGTAATATAAATGCGAGGTGCTGCATTTTGGAAAAGCAAATCTTAGCAGGACTCATACACTTAATGGTAAGGTCCTAGGGAGTGTTGCTGAGACCTTGGGGTGCAGGCTCATAGCTCCTTGAAAGTGGAGTCGCAAGTAGATAGGATAGTGAAGAAGGCATTTGGTATGCTTTCCCTTATTGGTCAGAGTATTGAGTACAGGAGTTGGGAGGTCATGTTGCGCTGTACAGGACATTGGTTAGGCCACTGTTGGAATATTGCGTACAATTCTGGTCTCCTTCCTATCGGAAAGATGTTGTGAAGCTTGAAAGGACTCAGAAAAGATTTACAAGGATGTTACCAGGGTTGGAGGATTTAAGGTATAGGGAGAGGCTGAACAGACTGGGGCTGTTTTCCTGGAGTGTCGGAGGCTGGGGGGTGGACGACCTTATAGAGGTTTACAAAATTATGAGGGGCTTGATAGTGTAAATAGACAAAATCTTTTCCCTAGGGTCGGGGAGTCTAGAACTAGAGGGCATAGGTTTAGGGTGAGAGGGGAAAGATATAAAAGAGACTTACGGGCAACTTTTTCACACAGAGGGTGGTACGGGTATGGAATGAGCTGCCAGAGGAAGTGGTGGACTGGTACAATTGCAACATTTAAGAGGCATTTGGATGGGTATATGAATAGGAAGAGTTTGGAGGGATATGGGCCAGGTGCTGGCAGGTGGGACTAGATTGGGTTGGGATAGCTGGTCGGCATGGACGGGTTGGACCGAAGGGTCTGTTTCCATGCTGTACATCTCTATTACTCTATGACAATGGATGGAGAGGAAAATTATTTGTTGTGAAGGAATGCTCCTGAAACTTGAAACAGAAAGCACCAAATTTGATCCTTATGGTAGCCCTTAATCAAAGCAACACAGAATTAATTTGATGAACTTTGCATTAATTTGATGAACTATTGACAAAAACAGTACATTTGGTTGTTTTAAAATATTTTGATTATGGTTAAAGATATAACTAATTCATGGAAGAAAAGGTGTTACATTGATTTAATGTGAACTAGTAAGGAAATACAAAGGACCATAGGCATCTCTTTCCATTAGACGGTGACAACTGCTTACATATAGTTTCAGGGTAACCACTCCATAAAAGTATAGTAGGGTCAGGAAGTCGACCCTCATGATCTACCAGAGCTGGCAAGGGGTTTGGAACCTCACTGTTAGCTTTAATCTGCATCATTCTCTAGCCATTTAGCCACCTGGGCTAACAAACCTTAATGTGAATTAACAGTATTTTTACACATTTCAAAATGGCAATGGACTACATACACATTTGCGGTTCACTTTTTTCTCAGATATTTTTATTGAAAATTTTAACATGTTTTAACAAGTTTACAAAAGAAAACTAAAAAAAAGACCAGTTAAATCTTAAATAAATGATAACCAAAATCTATCAAACAAGAAAACAGAAATACCAAGAGAACAAAAAGACAAAATTTAACTAACTACTCATCTAACTTACAACTAACCAGAGTGTATCCTTAAAATTCTTACATTATTCAAGAGAAAAAAAAATCCAACAGATAACACATAAATTGAGCAGTGATATACATGCTTGGAATGTGTTAACATCAGATCACAACAAAACCCGTATTTATCCAAAACATCCTGAGCATAGAGCATATAAAATTCACGAAAGTAAAAGCTCTTTAGTGCATTCAGATCAATATAATAAAAAAAACTGTTTCTAAATAGTAAAAAAAAAATGTATTTAAATGGAGATCTTCCCCCTTATTCCCAAGGGGCATCACTTCCTTTCCAAAAAACCCATCATAACCTCTCCCAACCAGTGCCCCACCCTTGCCCCAGCCACCCCTCGATAGGATAAAGAAAATTGAAGTATACTACTGAACTAGAACTAACAGTGAGTACCCTATCCCCCACCCACACCCACACCAACACCAACACCTGGATATATTTGGTAATGTTAATACCATATATGAACATATATGACTATAAAATTACAGTCTCAGCAAATAATAATTAAATATATTAATACAAAATAAGAGGGGAAAACAACCCTGCTCCCAAGGACAAGGATAAAATAAGATAAAGTAGCCACCTTCCCCCCATCTACATTAACTAGACCCCCTGGCCTATATATATATATAAAAAAAAAAGGAAAGGAAATCGCTAAGTAAAGGATGAATAAATAAACCCTTCTTCCCACCCCCCGGAGATAATATTAAACAGTAAGATAATGAAAGGAAAAAAAAAGGGTGAGTAAACCGGGGTGGGGGTAGGGCAAAACAACATCAATTAAATCTTATAATTTGTCTAAGAGAGTCCAAAAGTTCCTTGGCCTTCTCCGGTGATCCGAAGTTATACACGGACCCTTCATGGCTAAAGCGTAGTATAGCAGGGTAGCGCAAGGAATATTGAATGTTTAAATCCCTTAAACGCTTCTTTGCTTCATCAAACGCCTTCCTCTTTCGGACCAAAGATGGAGAAAAGTCCTTATAGCTCTGCAGCCGGAACAGGACTGGGCGGGGACGCTGGTTCAAGCCGGGCCCGCGTATTGCAACCCGGTAGGCCCAGTCTACCCTTTACCTGGCCTGATCCAGCCTCCAGATTCAATAACTGCGGAAGCCACTGGTCAAGGGACCTTGTAAGCTGACCTTCTTCTTCCCGTTTGGGAAGGCCCAGCAAACGAATATTTTTTCGACAACCTCGATTCTTGATGTCGTCAATGTGATTCTCTAAGGTCCGGACTTGCTGCTCGAGAGTCCGGACCCGATCCATAGACGATTCTGCAATGGCCTCAGAGGTCGCGGCATTTAGCTCCACCCCTCCGACTCGGCATTCAATTTCTTCGATGTCTCGGCCGTACTTTTGTAGCGTGGCCGAGAGTGCATTCCATCGACTTCGGGACTCTTCTATGAAAGCATCGATCTTCGCGTTGAGTTTGGAGATTATTTCCGCGAGGCTAGCCACCGTAGGTAAGTCCCCTGGGGTGGCTGCGGACGCCTCTGCTGCAGCTGGGGAGCGTGGGGGATGGGCTCCTGCCTGCTGAGAACTGCGGGCTCCTTTCCTCCTAGTCATTTTTACAGGAGACTGAACTGTATAAATTTAGTACTAAACCACTAATTATGTTAAGTAAAAACTATTTTTAATTGATTTGGTGAGTGTGGTGGAGGAGGGTGGCCCACTTTGCCTGGGTCTTGGGAGGAGCACTATAGACTCAGACTTGCTGAGTCGCCGCCGCGGTTCACGTTTTATACACAGCATGTGTATCAGCTCCTGTTTACGGAAGGATTTTGTGGATTTAAAGATCAACTTATATGCTAGAAGCTACAATATAGCAAAAGATAAAACGATGAGTCAGTTACTTATGTAATTTATTATTAACACAATAGTTATCCTTATTCGCTGACTGGGTTTCCTGCTATTCTTTCACACCTAAAATTTGCTACCTTTATGACATCAATATGCTATTCCCAGAGTACTATTTTAAAACAGGCTTTAACCTATTTATTTCAATTTGAAATAAATCAATTATTGGTCACAAACTATTTCTAATTTTTCATTTCATGCTGGGACAGAGTTTGCTATCAGACTGTGGTTTAAAACAGAAAATGGATTAAGTTAGAGATCAGCAGATAGTAGAGGTAGATTAGAGGTCAGGTAAGAGGGCATGGGGAGGAAGAGAGAAAAAAAGATGCAAAGAAAGAGCTATGAGATTAAACAGGTGGAAGGAGAGGATAATTCAACTATGAAAAGGCGTGAGAGAGTACACAGACAGGAGGCCGAGAAATGGGGAGAGGTGGTGATGGGAGGAGAGCGGGGCACGAGAACTCAGAAAGTGCAGATAACTTATTATTACCTTGCATTTGTCCTTTTAAATCACTCTGCAAGCTTTTGTTTGTTAGACTGCTTTGAAACTTAACATTTATCACATTAGAATGATTTTTGTTCAATTGTCACATTCACAATAATTCGAAGAAATGTTTTGAATGGCGCTTAAGTCAAGAAAATTCTGAGTGTGGACTTTTTATCTGAATTATTTACCCAATGCACACTGAAAACAGATGCACTTCTTAAAAATACTAAATAAATTTTCTCCACTGACTTGCCATAGGGTAAGATCTCTAACTGTCCCATGATCACAGTCAAGTTAAGCACTTTTCCTCAGTGAAACTATTCATCCAGTATGCAGGAAGGAAGATCAAAACATGTACAAGGAAGTTCAACAATTCATATTTGGAGCTACTTGTGCATGAATTCTACAAACCATCAAAGGTAAATCAGAAGTTTAAACTTGGACCAGATATATCTTTCTGAACTTGAAGTTTGCTCAAGAACTTCTTGGGCCAGGTGCACTAACAGACTAATAGATTCATTGTTCCCAAGTCCTAAACTGCACATCCCAACCCAGATACAACCTGTTACTCCAGTGGTGCAGAGATGATGACTAAGTCAGAAAGTTATGATTTGGAGATGCCGGTGTTGGACTAGGGTGTACAAAGTTAAAAATCACACAACACCAGGTTATAGTCCAACAGGTTTAATTGAAAGTACACTAGCTTTCGGAGCGACGCTCCTTCACAATCACCTAATGAAGGAGCATCACTCCGAAAGCTAGTGTGCTTCCAATTAAACCTGTTGGACTATAACCTGGTGTTGTGTGATTTTTAACTAAGTCAGAAAGGGTTAACAAGAAATTCACCGAAACCCAGTGGGAAGTATAGAGATATAACATGCAAAGCTACATAATAGAGACACATCTAAACTTCTGACTGTCTTCTGTAGTTCACATATTTGTGAAATTCATTGAACTGGTTTAAGTAAACAAATCATTTTCTTCATAATATGATAATTGGAAAGAAAAATCAATGCAAAGTGAACAGGTGATATATTATAGTAAACAGTTTGTGTATGCGTGTGTCTTAATATATAATGGATGGATTAATATGATTTTCAAGACAATATGGATTAAATATGATTAATGAAGAGAACTTTGAGGCGTGATTTTCTCTCTACTGAATTCACCTGCAATGGGATTATCATTAACCTTCTATACTATTTGCTGCCCTTTTAAAACCTGTTTTAGGTTGTCTTTTTATATGGCGAGGCACAGGATTTATTCTGAGACCACATTTGTTTAAGTAATGTTTTGTATCATCAGCAGTTGTGAATAGAGGCAAAGAGATCACTTGGTTCACTCACAAACCCATCTTCTCTGCTCCATCAAAAGCAGTTCCCTGAAATACTAGCTGGTTTGTGGATTTCAAAGTCTGATTTCCAGCTTGATAGTTGCAGGCAATGTATTTCATCTTCAATATATAAAACCTATCATACAGGTGTAAATCAATATATGAGATGAGAGTCCTTTCAAGCCTGATTGAATACATTAGTTTCAATGTCTTTTAATAACGTGTTAATTTAAGTTCAAATGATTTTGTTTATATCATATTGTTTTTGGAAGCTTGGCTAACCTATGTAATCAGCTGATTGCTGTGGTCATTTCAAGTCAGAGCTTTTAGAGTCGTAGAGTCATAGAGATGTACAGCACGGAGACAGACCCTTTGGTCCAACTCGTCCATGCCGACCAGATATCCGAACTCAATCTAGTCCCACCTGCCAGCACCCGGCTTATATCCCTCCAAACCCTTCATATTCATATGCCCATCCAGATGCCTTTTAAATGTTGCAATTGTACTAGCCTCCAACACTTCCTCTGGCAGCTCATTCCATACACGCACCACCCTCTGTGTGAAAAGGTTGTCCCTTTGGTCTCTTTTCTATCTTTCCCCTCTCACCCTAAACCTATGCTCTCTAGTTCTGGACTCCCCCAACCCAGGGAAGAGACTTTGTCTATTTATCCTATCCATGCCCCTCATGATTTTATAAACCTCTATAAGGTCACCCTTCAGCCTCCAATGCTCCAGGGAAAACAACCCCAGTCTGTTCAACCTCTTTTTTTAAAAAAACCATTTCAATTCATAATGGTGCCGGGCATTAAAATTAGATGAAGGAATTCAAAAACCAATAGTCCATATTTTATCACTTAGGAAGGAAGTTGCATTCATAACATGGCTAAATAGGTTGACTTGCAACCTGTAAATCTTTTAACACATGCCAACATGTGACAATGGGTAGGAGAAATTCCTGGCTATCCATTTAATGGAAAAAATGTTGAAACTTCCAACAGCATCCTCCACAGCTCCAACTAGGACTCCTTGGAAGGGTTGGTTGACTTTGTTGGGTGGACAGACAGTATGGATCAGATTGGTGCCAACAGTACAGTGTTCAGTGCTTGTTCTAGCTGAGGTACAGTCAGACCCTGCCTCCTGCCCCACCAACTGGTGGTTGTGGTACTGTGGGTTGGATTTGCTTTTGGGCAGAGAACTGAAAAGGAGAAAGAACCCTAAAACTATCTAGAGTATTATTGAGCCTGTATGTGCTTTAGTCCACTGAACATGAGGAGTAGTAATGACTTTTCACAATTCCTTGTAAAATGCAGGAAGTACTGTGTTGTTAAGACTACTTTTGCAGTACCACTGAACGCCAAGGTCTGCAATAATCCATCTGTGGACTAATGCAGTGAAAGTTCAATCTTGACAATTTTTTTTTCATTTCATTACCATTGTTGGATTTTATTTCAGTGTAAATACTTATACTTTCTTCTGAAACACAATGATATATAGATGTGTTGTTTTTAATGGATTATCAGTAATAAAAAAAGTTTTCAAAATACAGACAGCCAGTCTGGTAATCTCTCACCTTCAGATGTTATCAATTAGCATTTTAATTACTGTGTCATTTTTCATCTGCCGTTACTGTTCTCACAGGAAGCTTAACACTGATTGTGCCTTCATATATTACTGTCCCTTCATATATTACTGTCCCTTCATTGCTGTACTTTGCTTTTTACAATTGACTTCAGTTGTCTTAGCTTTCCCAAAGCGATTCACAGTTGGATGTGGTGGTGAGTGATCACGTGCCATAGCATGTATGAATTTTATCAAGGGATCTTCACCTCATTAATTATGCAACTGAGCAGTTGGATGTGTTTCTCAGTGAATCGTGTGGTAAGTGAGAAGGAGATGTTTCTGGCTTCCATGCCTCTGGTGCCATTTTTAAACCCCATTTCAGATGCTGCAGGTGAGGAACTCTGACTCAAACTGCAGCGATCAACCCTGGAAATATTCCAGCGGACAAACTAGCTCCAGGACTCAGATCTGGGGGTGCTGGTGGACAGGGTGGTGGAGAGAAGGATGTCTCTTTTCCCTGCTGAATGCCAAAGAAGACTATGCCGACAAACCCAGCCAACCTGGACAGAAATTGCAGCGTGGGTCAGTGACGTGCCACAAGGGAAAAGAGATATCCAATAGTCCCACAAAAAAGGGCATTGATATCCCATCCTCTGCAAAAGCATTTGTCACCATCTTCCCTGTGGTACCTCACACTCAAAGGGGCAGCAGTCACTCTAACTCTGCCACTACATGCACCTCTCACCAAGGCTGATGGACTACAACTCTCACTATTGCATGCATCATGTCCACTCAAGGGCTCTTCACCACCTCATCCTCCCAAACTATTCTTTTCCTGTACTCTACACCTCCAACACTCTCACTGAGGGTACCAAAGCACCTCTCTTTTGTATGATGACTGACTGCTCTTCCATCATACCCAGTCTCTCCTATTGTCTAATTGGAGATAAAATTGGCTCACTGCCAGGGCTAATATCCCCACAGCACCCCTGTTGACTTACCTGTAATCCCTGGGCTACATGCGGACTGCTCATGAAAAATTCCTGTCGCCTAATTAGATGAGCTCCTTGACTGATGGATAGTGCCTTCAATAGACTGTAAAGCCCTTTTATCCGACAAAAGGCTCTTCCCCTTTGTATTTCACAGATTGCTCCTGATGAAGCATTTGCAATGTGTTTGTTGTAAGGTATTGGTACATACTGCAGCTCTGACATTGATGTAGCACAGTGCCATACTGTGACGTGTCCATCCCTGTTTGACTCATGGATTGACTGTTCAATGATGCCCATTGTCACATGTAGTCTGCCTCTTCGCTAAACAGTAATGTAAATCACATGGACTGGCAGCCTATAACTCACTGCTAAAGTCAGTGTGTGCTCAGAAAGCAATGTGAAGCAGACAGAGGCTCACACTAAGAAATCAAACTAAGAGCCATAGCATGTCTATGTTCATGCCAAAGCAAAAGTATCCTGCACAGTTACCTGAATTGCAGGGCCGTGCTTGCTTGCATAGAGAGTCATAGAAATAAAGATATGCAGTATGGAAACAGACCCTTTGGTCCAACACATCCATGCTGACCAGATATCCTAAATTAATCTAATCCCATTTTCCAGCATTTGGCACATATCCCTCTAAACCCTTCCTATTCATATACCCATCCAGATGCCTTTTAAATGTTGTAATTGAACCTCCACCTCTTCCTCTGATATATGTGTAGACCAGACCGGACAAAAAATGGCAGATTTCCTTCTCTAAAGAAAATTTGAAAACGGAGTGTGTTTTTATGAAAAATCAATGATAATTTCACGATCACAATAACCAAAGCTTGCCAAATATTTTAGACTTTATTGATTGAATTTAAATTCCACAAGCTACCATGATGGGATTGGAAGCTACGTTCCAGAACGTGAGCCCAGGTGTCTGCATTATGAATCCAATGGCATTACGACTGTACCATTGTGTCTCATTCAAGTTCACCTTTAGCCAACGAATCTACATTCAACAGACAGTGATCTCTCTTCTCATGTCTTGTGCAATACGACAGATGTGTAAGTCTCTAAACAACGTTGAAAAAAATTCACCAGTTCTGAGGATTTGCTCTCAAGCTGTAAATTATTAAAAGCACATTCACTGAGTGTAAGGAACTTACAAAGCTGTATTTGCAAAGTGACCTTTGTGTCCATCAACTCCATATTAAAGTATTGAAGGCTTGAAGTGAGTCCTGAGTTGTTCTGAGAGTAGACACAATGCTGTGGGGTTTGCCTCTGCAGAGTTAGGTGGGTAGTGATTCAAGGCCTTAGACCATGTAGTGACATTGTACAGAAGAGGCAGTCACATGTTGACTAGGGTAGGCATTTAGCTGCTACGCAGAAGTGAGAACTGTAGATGTTGGAGATTAGAGTCAACAGTGTAATGCTGGAAAAGCACAGCGGGTCAGGCAGCATCCGAGGAGCAAGAAAATCAATGTTTCGGGCAAAAGCCTTTTACTGTTCTGTTTTACTTGTCAGGAATTTGAGCTATCAGGTTTCTGATGCAAGAGAATAGAATTGTAAGTGGGATATATACAGGGCAAGCTAGGACTTTGTTGCACTATAAATATATGGAAATAAAGTAGTCGCTGCTCAAAGGCAAGATTCTGAATTCGCCATTTAAGGCTTGAGGGGAAAATCAAAAACATTTTCCCGACATTAAGAATCAGATTTTATTTTTCGATTTCACCCTATTTTATCACCAATCTAGTCCCATTTGCCAGCACTTGGATCATATCCCTCTAAACCCTTCCTATTCATATACTCATCCAGATGCCTTTTAAATGTTATAATTGTGCCAGACTCCACCACTTCCTCTGGTAGCTCATTCCATACATGCACCACTCTCTGCCTGAAATGGTTGCCCCTTAGGTTCCTTTTAAATTTTCCTCTCTCACCCTAAACCTATGCCCTCTAGTTTCTGGACTCCCCCACCCCAGGGAAAAGACCTTTTCTATTTACCCCATCCATGCCCCTCATGATTTTATAAGCATCTATAAAGTCACTCCTCAGCCTCCGATGCTCTAGGAAAAACAGCCCCAGCCTATTCAGTCTGTCCCTGTAGCTCCAACCCTCATCACAAACAGCAGCGAAGTCTCAGTATAGATCTCTATGGATCACCACTAGTCACAGACCTCCAGCCAGAAAAACACCCTTCCACCACAAACATCTGTCTCTTATGGGCAAGCCAATTCTGAATCCAAATGGCCAAGTCACTTTAATCTTCCTGATGAGCCTACCATGAGGGACCTTGTTGAACGCCGTACTAAAATCCATGGAAACAACATCTACTGTTCTACCATCATCAATCACCCTCATCACCTCCTCAAAAAAAATCAATCACAATCATAAGACATGACTTGTCCTACACCAAGCCATGCTGATTGTCCCTAATTAGGCCATGCTTTTTCAAATGTTCGTAAGTCACCGGTCTATAGTTTCCTGGATTAACTCTTTTTCTCTTCTTCAACAGAGAAACAACACTATTTTCTTGCCAGTCCTCAGGGACCGCTCCAGTGGTGAGCAAGGATACAAAGATCTTGGTCAAAGCCCCAGCTATCTCCTTTCATGCCTCTCTCAACAACCTGGGATAGATTGCAGTGGGCCCTGGGGACTTATCCACCTTAATGCACTTCAAGAGACATAACACTGCTTCTTTCTTAACCTCAAAATGCCTTAGTATATTAGCATGCCCCACACTAATCTTGATATCCTCCATGTCCTCCTCATTTAGGATCTCATCCATATCCTCTACCTCCAAGCACAAGTTTCTTCCCTTATCCATCAATGGTCCTACCCTCTCCCCTAGTTATCCTTTTGCTTTTAATGTGTGTGTAAAACACCTTGGGATTCTCTTTAACCCTACTTAGCAATGACTTTTCATGGCCCCTCCTTGCTCTCCTAATTTTCTGGTTGACTTCTTTCCTACTTTTTTTATATTGCTCATGGGCCTGTCTGATTTTAGCTTTTTAAACCATACATATGCTTTCTTTTACTTTTTGACTACATTCACAATCTCCCTCTTCATCAAAGAATTCCATACATTACCATCCTTGTCCCTACTCCTTACTGAGCATGCTGATCCTGAACTCTGATCAGTATGCCTTTAAGCAACTCCCACATGTCAAATGTTGACTTGCCCAATAGCAGCTGCTCCCAATTAACTCTCTCCAGCTTCTGCCTAATATTGACATATTTTGCACTCCCCCAATTTAGTATCTTCCTACAAGGTACTGACTTATCCTTATTCATAGCTATCATAAAACATAAGGAGTTTTGATCACTTTATATCCAAGATCCCCTCATTAATGTGTAACAGAAAGCGTTGTGGTCTCAATACTGACTCCTGAGGCTAAACTTTGTTAAATCCCTCATCCTGATAAACAATTGTTCAGTTCGACTTCTGCTTTCTCTCTTCACCAACTTTGTTTCCATGCTGCCAACCCCTTTTAATTCTATGAACTTCAATATTGCTAACAAGGAAACAAGTTTCTGATACCTACAAACTCAAGTATTTCAGGCATCCCACTGTCTATCTTTCATAAACTTGAGCTTATTCTAAAACTCTGCAGCCGAGATCCTAAATTGCCCAGTTTCATTCAACCACCATTATGTTTCACCATTGGCTTCATCTGGAGGCTCACTGATGATGTTACCTAATATTTTGTTGAAATGTCTGAAAACGAACCCTCCAGCTCAGCGAGCAAACCTACATCCAGAACCTCAATCTGAGCTACAAATCTTCTCAAAAACAGCTACCGTTACGTTTGTTGGTTTGTCTTGACCCCAATACAACAAAGGCATCTTTCCAGAATTCTGATCTAATGTTGAATTAACTCCAATCATTTGCACTCTCTTCAGAAAGCCTTTAGCTTGCTGTCCAATTTTCTCTGTTTAAATTCCTGTGAACAATTCCTGTGACATTTTCCTGTGTTAAAGGGTTCCATAAATAGAAGTTATTGTTGTTGCTGTTGATGCCTCGGCAGGTAATTGAGAAGGAGGAATATCAGAATAAGGACATGGAATGGGTGTCAACAACAGTCACGTATAAGTGACTGACAATAAAGGGTTTTGAGAAAATATCAACCACAGTATGAACAGGAGTTACTTACACTGATTTAAGTCAAGAATCACATTTTCTTTTCTTATATTCATATTATCTATCAAGTTAAAATATGCTAAAAATCTGTAGACAGTATTAGGATAATACTAGAACAAATTAGGAAAACCAAGTAGACAGCAAGACTATGTTTAAGTAATACTCTACACAAGTTCTGTTTGCCCTGCAAGAATTTTTCATTTATTTGTGAAACAACCTTTGCAATGAACAAACATCATTCAAACAATGTTTTAAATCCCCCACCCCTGAAGAAATTACATGCTGACAAAACATGCCTAATTAGACAGTGAGAAGCAAGAGTGCAATTATGTTATAATCAAATGAAATTAATTTTCTAACAGCGTTAGTCCACAGGAAAAACTATTTTACTGTCATTAGCTCCTGGCAATAAAAGGCAGCTGAAATTCTGCTGGAAAAACTCTCAGGAGACAAGCTGCTTTGAATGATGAAATTATTTCTGAAATTACAGGTCACCACGTTATACTTTGGGGATATATGCCCCCTTTTTAATATCCCTTCGGGAATAATTTTCCACTTGGCTTGCTCCCACAATGATTTCAGAGCTGAAACTAACCTTGCAACCTACTGTAATGAATGTAACAAGTAAAATCACACTTGCTAAAATCAGAGTGCTTATCAAGCCATGTAAAATTATGTATAGTTACTAATCATATCCATAATTAACATAAACAAAGTGACCTGAATTCAGGATGTCAGTCACTATACTGTCCAATTAAGAGGAGGCAGAAAATTGCACTAAAAGGGTACTTACATAGTTCACTTTTATTCTATAGTGCTTTAATAAAACTGTGCGGCTTGCTGGGCCATTACAGAGGGTAGTTAAGAGTCAACTGTATTGTAATGGGCCTCAGTGTTCAACAAGCTGTTGTTGAATTCCCCACTGTTCCCCGAGTTACCAATAACCGGAATCTAAACACTTAAACCACATCAACACTGTGTCTAGAAGAAGAACACATCAGATGCTAGGAATTCTACTGCATGTGACACATCTCCTGAATTCCCAGAGTCCTACAAGTCAGGAGTGTGATAGAATGCACTCCACCTGCCTGCATTGGTGCAGCTGAACAACAATCAAGAAGTTAAATGTCATCCAGAACCAAACAGTCCATTTGATTGGCACCACATTCATCACATTAGACAGTCCCTCCACCAAGTAGATAGTAGCAGCAGTGTGCACCATCCACAATATGTATTGCAGCAACTCATCAAGGACAGCACCTTTCAAACATTTTGGCCTCTACCATTTAGAAAGACAAGAGCAGCAGACACATGGGAACACCATTATCTGCAATTTTCCCTTTGAGTCATGCATCAGCTTGCATTGGAATGACATAATTGTTAATTCACTGGATGAAAAACCTGGAACCCTCTTCTTTCGAGCACTATAGGTGCACCTTTACCAGATAGACTGCAGTAGCACCTCCTCGAGGCCAGTATAGGATGGGCAACAAATGTTGGCCTTGCAGTAAAACTCATATCACATGAATGAATTACAGGAAAATCTTTTTCTGACTCTTTTTCTTCTCTTTTGTCCTAAAAGTTCAAAAGTACTTTGTGCAGACTCTCAAATGTAATTAATTTGTGTCGGTTTCTGGAATGTGTTCTTAGAACATTTGATTTTTTTGAGTTTGGTCACTCCAATATGTAACAGACCATCACAATGCTGTTTATCTATGATACTTCTCCACGCAATCCCCTTCAGGACAATGGATTGTCAGGTGTTACTTTAGTTCTGCATTCAGGAATGGTTGAAAAACCAGGTCTGAGTGCAGTCAATTGTTGTAGCTACTGGGTAATTCTGCTGCCTTCTGTCCAGGAGTTTGCTTTTGAAGTGAAAGACACCAGCTCACCCATGCGACATAAGTCCCCTTTCTCTCTCCTCATATGTGTCATTTCTGGAGCCAGCCATCATTCAGTGGGTCACTCTTACTTCTCTAAGTCAGAGGTCTGAAAAGTTAAACTCCTCTCCGGAAACCTGAGCACACACTTCAGGCTGGCACTTGCATGAGGGAACATTACACTGTCAGAGGTGCCATCTTTCAGAGTAGACTTTAAACTAAGACTCGATCTGGTCTCTCAGATGGGTCTAAAATACCCTGTGGCCCTCTTTGAAGAAAAACTGGTAAATTCGTAACTGATATTTATCCTTTCACCAACATCATAGAGAAGAAATGGCCCGATCTTAATAGAAACCTTTCTGTGGGATCTTGCTGTGAGCAAATTGAGTCCTATGTGCCATCTTACTTCAGTGACTACCCTATAAGTACACCACTCACTGAAATTTGAGCACCCTGATGTTACGAATGGCACTTTTCAGATAAAAGACTTTCTTCCCTTGAAGTCAACAATGGGAGCATTAGGGTCAACCCAGATCATGCATCCTTGAGCAGAGTCACATGTGTTTCATATGGTGGACACTGCAAGAGTGGGAAACATGGCTGAAATTCACTTCCAACCAATGGATACTCAGGTAGTTTGTAGCATTTTAAACTCTCCTCCAGCACAATGGAATGAATGTGGAGTGTTACCAGCAGAGAAGTTCCAGCTGGATCACTGACTCCATAAACTGAGCTACTGAGAGAGTTCTGAATATCTCTTCATCATCAGTTTTCACATTTCTGATCCAAAACAAAGAACAGAAAATGCATTTATATAATTCCTTTGATGACTTCAGGATGTCCGAAAGATCTTTAGAGCTAATGAAGTATTTTTGATGTGCAGTCACTGTTTAATGCAGAAAATGTGGCAGCCAATTTTCCCAAAGCAAGCTTCCAATGAGATGATGACCAGACAATTTATCTTTACCTTAGTGGGGAAAGGGCAAAATCTTGTTCAGGAAACGAAGGAATATTCTCTGCTCTGCTTCAAATGTTTCATGGGATCTCTGACACCCACCTGAGTTCTCACAGTGGATCTTGTTTCAATGTTATATTCACAAAACATCAGTCTGACAATGCAGAGCTGCCCAGTACTGCACTGAAGTATCAGCCTAGATTTTGTATTTACGTTTCTGACATCTGACCAAAATACAAATCCTCCTGACTCCAGCTGAATGACAGCTGCCACATCAGAAAACATGCTTCCCACAGAAGTCAAAGTATACAATTCCAAACTGTTAATGTACATAAAGAGACAAAACAAATCAGAATAATTAATGTTGTTGTAGTTTTATTAGTTCCTGTCAGTCTCATGTTTCAGATAGCTTATAATTGAGAGACAAACTCTTTTTGAGTGACCTGTCTTAATTTGTGTTCCTATTGCCTTTCCTCTGACTATGAAACATTGGCATGGTTCTTTCTGGATGTTATCTGAAAAATCATTGTGAGGCCATAAATAGCTAACAAACTGAAATAACTCTACAGAGGCTGGTATCCTGTCACCAAGTCACCCTTTATTTACATGTGCATAAGTCAGAGCCAGTTTACACTGGTCAGAGCGAGCTCTCAGAGTGAGCAGAACCTTTGACACTCCCTGACTGGGCTAGGTTAACAGCTCCAATCAGGGAACTCATATTCTATTGCTGACCTTGTTACAATCACTGCATTCCTCCCTCTCTATGTCTGGGGACGTAAGCCTATTCTTTCTCTTGTAACCTCTTCTGCGGTGTTTTCAAACTGGGTCCAGTTTCTTTGATTTAGCTTTGGATAAAGACTGTGTCCCGTCTCTTGTGCCCCGAGTGTCCCAAAAGAAAATACTTCTTCAGGCAGTAAAGACATTGAGTTTGCAACACCCTGCCTTGTCCATCTCAGATTCTGAAGTTTCTCCGACACTAGACAGAGGAAGACAACCCACAGGTTCCGACAGCCTTTCTGGCTGTTCTGAGGGACCATGTATCTTTTGCTCCTGCCCTGTTTGCAAGTTTGCAGCTTTCTTGTGGTCCACATGCTTGTTCAGGACTGCCTCACCTACCTGAACTTTGTATACCACTGAACCTGACGTTGGGTTGACCATGCCTCTTACCCATGTAAGGTCATTGCCATGGTTTTGGCATCAAACTTTGTCCCCAGAAGTAAATTGTCTCTCTCACTTAGAGGGGTCTTGTGACTGGCATTTGTTTCCTGATGTTGTTTCACTCTCTCCCTCACCCCTGGGTCCTGGAAGGTCAGATTTAATCTGACTTCTCCCTATTAGCAACTCTGCTGGAACACTCCCTGTCGTTGCATGAGGAATGATCCAATAATTGAACAGGAACCGGGATGGTTTGGTGTTGAGTGAAGCTGTAGGCTGTTTCTTTAAGTCTGATTTCAAAGTTTGGACTGCTCTTTCTGCCAGGCCATTGAATGAAGGATGGTAAGGAGCTGTCCATATATGCCAAATGCCATTTGACTTTAGGAAATATTTGAATTCCCTGCTGGTTCCCTGATGGCCCATTGCCTGTGACCAACACTTCTGGGAGTCTGTGTATTGTAAAGGATGTGCACAGTTTTTCTATTGCCGTTCCCATGTTTGATGAATTAACTCTATGCACGTCCAACCATTTTGGGTGGGTGTCCACAGTGACTAAGAATGTTGAGCTCATGAAAGGCCCAACATAGTCAACATGCAACCAAGTCCAGGGTTTACCTAGCCATTCTCACTAATGTGGGGGAGCTGCTGGTGGTAAGTTTTGTCCTTTTGGCACTTTGGGTACTGCCCTATCAATGTGGCTATGTCTGCATCTACTCCTGACCATCAGACATAACTTCTCACCAACATCTTCATTTTGGACACCCCTGGATGGCCTGGTGGCATTCAGCCAGTATCCAGCAGCGACCTTTGCTCAGGGCAATCACTCTTGTTCACCATAATAAAATGCCATTCTCTATGGTGATCTGGTCTCACTGGGTCCAATAAGATTTCAATTCTAGTTGTGATGGCCTTTTTTTTTCCCTCATCACCAGCAGTGGTTTTAGTTTTACCAGGACCAGATCTTTTTGTGTCCACTGTCTGATGTTGCCAGGGATGACTGGAGGGTGCCCAGAAAATTTCAAACGGAAATAGAATCTTCTAATGGTGGCACCATCGGTGGTGTGTCTACCAGCAGGAGACCACAGTTCAAGGTAACCACATTTGACACTTCACCTCCAGGACAACGTTCCAACTACTAATTTTCTGCACTTAGAATGCGATCCCACTGCTGAATTTGACCTGAAGCTATGGCTTGCATGGCCTTATCCTCTTCGAGTACCCCTAGTTTGTGGACTGTTATTATGACTTTATCTATAAAGATATTCACACCAAAGATGACCGCCAAACCTTCCTTCTCCATCTGAGTGTATTTCAGCTCTGCATCAGCATACATTATTGGGCATTTTTCTCCATTGTGTCATCTGTGAGCCAACATTACCCTGATAGAGTATGGAGACGCATTGCATGTCCGCACCAGATCTCACTTGGGATCATAGTGTGCCAACACCTTAGACAATGATAGTTGCTTCACAGTGCCAGCATCAAGTGACTGTCTGTGTGGAGTTTGCATGTTCTCCCCATGCCAGTGGTGTGTATCCACCAGCTGTTCCAGTTTCCTCCCACAGTCCAAAGATGTGCAGGTTAGGGTGGGATGCTTTTTACAGGGCAGCACGGTTGCTCAGTGGTTAGCACTGCTGCCTCACAGCACCAGGGACCTAGGTTCAATTCCACCTTCAGGCAACTGTCTGTGCGGAGTTTGCACAATCTCTGCATGTCTGTGCAGGTTTCTTCCAGGTGCTCCGGTTTCCTCCAGCTGACTAGGTGGATTGGCCATGCTAAATTGCCCATGGTGTCCAGGGATGTGCAGACTAGGTGGATTGGCCATGTTAAGTTGCCCATGGTGTCCAGAGATGTGCAGACTAGGTGGTTTGGCTATGCTAAATTACCTCTGGTGTCCAGGGATGTGCAGGTTTTGGTGGATCAGCCATGGGAAACGCAAGGATAGGATACGGGGTTGAGTCTGAGTGGGATGCCCTTCGAAGGGTCGGTATGGACTCGATGGGCCAAATGGCCTTCTTTCACACTGTAGAGATTCTGTGAGAACGGAGACATTCTTAAAGCCTACATAACGGCTATGACACCATTTCCAAGGCTGACCCTTTTTCAATAGTAGGATGGAGGCCAGGTTACCTATGAACTTTCCGTAATAATTCATCAATCCAAGGAAAGACCTAAGCTCCAGTACAGACATGGGAGCTGAGGCACCTTTGATTGCCCTCACTTTATTAATTAGAATCCGTACAGTATGGAAACAGATCCTTCGGCCCAACAAGTCCACACCAAACCTCCAAAGAGTAACCCACCCAGACCCATTTCCCCACCCTCTGTTTACCCCTGACTGATGCACCTAGCCTCCACATCCCTGATTACTATGGGCAATGTAGCATGGCCAATTCACCTAACCTGCACATCTTTGCAATTATGGAAGGAAACCAGAGTACCCAGAGGAAACCCACACAGACACGGGGAGAATGTGCAAACTCCACACAGACAGTCGCACGAAGCTGGAATCGAACTGTAAGGCAGCAGTGCTAACCACAGAGCCACCATGCTGCCTGTAAACCACTTTATCTTCCAACCAGTGTAATCTGGACTTGTCAACTGTGTAATCCAAGTAGGTCACTTAGGGTGCCAGGAGCACCAGTTTTCCCTTCTAAGGTATACGTCCACCTTGGAGAAACATTTAAAGACTATGTCCGAGTTCTCTAAGTGCTCTTTATTGGTCTTTCCTGTTATTAGCACGTCATCCAGATAAATGGTGATGTGGGGTAGACCTTGTAAAATGTTCTCCTTCATCTGCTGAAAAATGGTAAAATACCCCAAAATACCCCATATATTCATTTAAACTCTTATGAATATTAATTGTAGCATACTTCTGGGAGTCCTTATCTAATGCAATTGCAGGTACACATTGCTCATATCCAGTTTCATGAAGGACAGGCCACACGCCAGCTTTCCATTTAAGTCCTCTATGCAAGTTATTTATCTAGCTGTGAGAAATGGTTACTGTTTGTTTAAAATCCACACAAAGGCCAACTGACTCTTTGGGTTTCACAATCAGTACGACTGGTGCTGTCCATTCTGTAAACTCACAGATTCATAGAGATGTACAGCACGGAAACAGACGCATTGGTCCAACTCGTCCATGTCGACCAAATATCACAGATAAATCTAGTCCCATTTGCCAGCAATTGGCCCAAATCCCTCTGATCCCTTCCTATTCATATATCCATCCAGGTGCCTTTTAAATGTTGTAATTGTACCAGCCTCCATTACTTCCTCTGGGAGCTCATTCCATACACTTACTACTATATGAAAAAGTTGCCTCTAAGGTCCCTTTTAAATCTTGCCCTTCTCACCTCAAACCTATGCCCTCTAGTTTTAGATTCCACCACACCTGAGAAAAGACCTTGCCCTTTTTTCCCAATCCATGCCCCACATGATTTTATAAACCTCTATAAGGTCACCCCTCAGCCTCTGAAAGTACACAGAGAATAGACTCAGCCTATTCAGCCTCTCCCTATAGCTCAAACCCTCCAATCCTGGCAACAGCCTTGTAAATAATTTCTGAACCTTTCAAGTTTCACAACATCCTTCCTAAAAGACGGAGACCAGAATTGCACAAAATACACCAAAAGTGGTCTAACCAATGTTCTGTACAGCTGCATCATGATCCCCCCAACTCCTAATGCACTGTCCAAGAAAGGAAAGCATATCAAACGACTTCTTTGCCACCTTATTTACCTGTGACTCCATTTTTGAGGAACGATGAACCTGTGCTCCAAGGTCTCTTTGTTCAGCAACACTCTCCAGGACATTAAGTGTGTAAGTCCTGCCCTGATTTGGTTTTCCAAAATGCAGATCTCACATTTATCTAAATTAAACTCCCTCTGCCATTCCTCAGCCCATTGGCCCAGCTGAGTAAGATTCTGTTGTACTCTGAAGTAACCTTGTTCGCTGTCCACTACACCTCCAATTTTAGTGTTATCTGCAAACTTATCAACCATACCTCCTATGTTCACATTTGTATAAAACTGTACTGATTTGATGATTCCATTGCTTTCCAACCTCTTGATTTCTGCCTATACTTTTGCATGTAAAGCATATGACACTGGGCGAGCCTTGCAGAATCGTGAAATTGCTTCCTCGTCAACACTCTGTAAAACTCTATGCAACGTGGCCTTGGCTCCTTTGATAGTCCCCTGACCTTCCTGAAAATCTTCCAGGTACTTAATTAGGACTTCACACAGGTAGCCATTGTCTAATCAAAAAATGTTGAGTCAAACAAGGTGAGTCTTTCTCAATTAAGTTTGCTCCATCAGGCTTGGGCCTGAGCCTTTTACCACAGCCAATGGGTACTAAATCAGCTGGTGATCGTACGAGACAAGAACCAAAGTTTTACCCTGAATCTGTAAAGGTTTCCCTTGCCTAGGTTCTCTCATGGAGATCTCATGGAGTCCAATGTGAATGTTGTGAAAGACTGCGATCACTGATGCAGCCACACCAGTATCAACCTCCATCAGAACTGGGTGACCATTTAACCAGATGTTTATTTTGATTTGGATGTTGCTAAGCATTTTAACTGTTCCAAGCCAGATGTAAGCAGGCTTTCTGGTGTGCACACTCTCCTAGATAATGGCCTGTGAGTTTTATTACTCAATTCAGGCCTAGTCAGACCCCGTTGTTGTCTTGAGTCTGAATACCGGCAGCAGCTACAATGGCTTGTTGGCCCGGATCCTGAACAAAATGTTAGCCATTTGGTCGAGGCTTGGCTTTGTTTCGGGGTTTTCCTGTGGGCTAACCTGGAGTCCCTCTGTTCAGGATATGTCGGCATGGTGGCTCAGTGGTTAGCACTGCTACCTCACAGTGCCAGAGACCCGGATTCAATTCCAGCATCGGCTGACTGTCTGTGTGGAGTTTGCACATTCTCCCCGTGTCCGTATGGGTTTCCTCCGGGTGCTCTGGTTTCCTCCCACAATCCAAAGATGTGCAGGTTAGGTGAATTGGCCATGCTAAATTGCCCGTAGTGTTTAGGGGTAAATGTAGAGTAATTGGGAAAGGGTTTGGGTGGGATACTCTTTGGAGGGTTAGTGTGGACTTGTAGGGCTGAAGGGCCTCTTTCCACACTGTAGGGATACTATGATATCTATGAATGTCCTATATGAGGCTGTGCAATTGCCTTCACACAAGTGATGTCCCCCAAGCTCAGTCGGTCTTGCAAGTGTGTCCATTTTCATCAGCCTACCCTGTAATTCATACGTTCCACTTGCTGCACTTTCCAATGATAAAGCCAGTTGTAGTGCCACCTTGAAGTCCAGTTGGGCTTCAGCTGGTTGGCTGTTTCGCACAGTTACATCATTAATTCCACGTACCACATGGTCTCTCAGCATCTCATTAAGGGTTAAACCAAAGTCACATGCCTCTGCCAGTCATCTTAACTTCATCAAAAATCCTGACACAGATTTCCCTGGTTCTTGAATTGCCAGGTAAAACTGATAGCATCTCAAAATCAGAGGAGGCTTGAGGTCATATTCCTTAACCGAATCTATTGACTCTTGAAAGGTTTAGTATCTGGTGCCTCTGGAATGTTAATAACCAAAAAACCTGCAGATTCACAGGCTGTTGGGAGAATTACTTGTTGCTTTTCATCTGCCCCAATGTCGTTTGCCCTGAAATAATAACACATTCTTTCCACACATTGAGCGCAGTTTCTCACAGCAGGATTGAATGTGTCAAGCTTCCCAAATAATGGCATGATGCCAGAAATATTTACCCCAACTCAAAGACAATTGTGACAAGTGAATTATTTCAGAAGAGTATTTATTTCTTTTGTTGCCACTGAAATAACTCCAAAGGCCGGTATCCTGTCACCAAGTCACCTGTTGTTTACTCATGCAAAGTAACTTGACACTGGCACAACTTTCTCAGAGCCAGCTCTTAGAGTGAACAGAACCTCTGATGCTTCTGTTTATACATGCTAGCTGGGACTCCCTGGTTGGACCAGATTAACAGCCCCAATCAGGGAACTCATATTCTATAAGTTCCACCTCATTACAAACACTACACAAGCGATTCTGCACTCCCAGACTTCACAGGAGTTGGATTGGATATAGAACTACTATGCTGTCATCTTACTTCTTCAACCTTTGTATGCTGCTCAATGTCAGAAGCATAAGGGCATTCAATTTCCTTGATAATCACATTCTGAATCTTTGCAGAAATGGCTGCTGCCCTCAGAGTTAATCAACATAAGCAGGTTTGAATAATTAGATTCTGCTTGGGCACAAATCTGGAGAAATGCGCCTTAATGTCTGAGAACTCATCCTCTGATATTAGATAGTATATATGAGACTAAGAGAGCAAAGCAAAATTCTGTGTCTTACTGCAATGCCATTCAGCATTCAAAATAGCACTGCTTTGTAAAAGCTTACTTTAAATTAAACTTGTTTGTTTACAAATATGCAGCACAGTGATGTAAGATCAGTTGAATTATTTAAGTATCAAATAAAAAGCTCTTCATTGTGAATTAGGTTGTTCTGTGTTGCAGAGTCAGAGGTCTACAACGTGGAAAAAGGCCCTTCAGCCCAACTTGCCCATACCGCTCAGTTTTCACAATTAAACCAGTCCCATTTGCCTGTATTTGGTCCATATCCCTCCATATCTATCCCATCCATGTAAATGTTTCTTAAATGGTGAAATTGTACTCACTTCCACCACTGCCTCTGGCAGACCATTCCAAACACTCACCATCCTCTATGTGAAAAAAATTGCCCTTCTAGATCCTTTTGTGTCTCTCCCCTCTCACCTTAAACCTATGCCCTCTAGTTTTAGACTCCCCTACCCTAGGCAAAAGTTGTTGGCTATCTACCTTACCAATGTCTCTCATTGTTAAAAAACACACAACACCAGGTTATTGTCCAACAGGTTTATTTTTAAATACTAGTTTTTGGAGCGCATAAACCTGTTGGACTATAACCTGCTGTTGTGTGATTTTTTTTAACTTTGTCCACCCCAGTCCAACACCAGCACCTCAACATTATGTCTCTCATGATTTTATAGACTTCTGTAAGGTGACCCCTCAGTCTCCAACACTCCAGGGAAAAGACTCCCAGTTTATCTAACCTCACCTTATAGCTCAAACCTTCCAGTATAGGTAGCATCCTAGTAAATCTGTTCTGTACTCTTTCTAGTTTAATGATATTCTTTCTATAGTAGGGTGATCAGAACTGCACGTAGTATTCCAAATGTTAGGCTGCAGCCATGGTTTAGTGAGTAGGATATGGCCTCAGTGAGTCAGGACATTATGGGTTCAAGTTCCCCTCTGGACAGCTGAACACAAACGTCCAGGCTGACACACCAGTGCAGCACAATAGGAATGCTGCAATACTGAAAGTGTTGCATTTTAAGTAAGGTACCAAACCAATCCTCTGTCAAACAAACCTCTTAGGTATTGCAAAATATCCAATAGGACTATTTTGAATGTCATTGTAAAGTGCTTTGGAATATCCTGAGAGCTCTTTTCATCCTTCATTTTGTTCACATATCTTTTTCCACTCACTCTTTGTTTAAGTTACATTCCCAAAACCTGTGGTTTACTTAAAGTGAGGTGGTGTAGTGGTAATGTCACTGGATTAATAATCCAGAACATTAGGTTAATGTTTTGGGGACGCAGGCGCAAATCCCACCCTGGCTAATAGTGAAGTCTGAGTTCAATAAAAATCTGGTCTGTTGGGAACCCAGGGTCTTTTATTGTTAAAAACCTACTTGATCACTAATGTTCTTTCAGAGAGGAAATCTATATTCCCCACATGGTCTGATCTACATGTGACTTTGGACCCACAGTAATGTAGTTGACACTTACCTGCCTTTTGGACAATTAGGGATGGGTGATACAAGCTGTGGCTGAGCCAGTGATGCCCTCATCCCACATGGAGGAAAAAGAATATATTGTTTTCAAAATGACAACTGATCTGTTGCATAAGCTCACAACAAACAAAAAAGGAATTTTCTAATGCATTTTTTAGAAAGATAAGTGATTCCATCCTCAGATAAACTGCTACTTGTTGCCAACTGGTGCATTTTCATATTGATAGAAAATGTGTAAAAATATATCAGACATTCCAATAATGAAGTTTTTTATGTATGTTTGGTAATTTTGTATCAATTTAATTCTTAGTGTTTAAAAGAGTAACATATAGAAAAAAAATAGGAGCAGGAGTAGGAAATTCAGTTGTGCAGACCCTAAACTCTGGAATTCCCTTGCAAAGCCTCATGGCCTCACAACCTCTCTTTCCTCCTTTAAGGTGCTGTTTCGAAGCTGCTGTTTGACCAAGCTCTCCGTCATATTTCCTAATATCGCTTTATATGCCTTTGATAATCACTCCTGTGATGTGCTTCGGGACATTTTACTATGTTAAATAAAAGTTATTGTTACTGTTTTTGTTTTATATTTCTTATTTATTGATTTATGCTTTATTTACAAGTAAAACTATTAGGTTACTATTAGGATGCCTGATATATTTTTACACATTTTCTATGTACATGAAAAATGCACCAGATGGCGACAAAAAGCAATTTATCTCAGGAAAGAATTATTTATCTTTCTAAAAATGCCATATATTGCATTTGAGCTGGAGTGCTGATGGTTTATTAAATTTGTATGTTCTAGTGAGTGGGCCTTACTGAGTGGTTGGTGTTTAGGTTGAACTTTGGACTCATTCCAAATGATCACAGCGACATTCCTGTGTTCTGTGGTACACACCCATAAAGTCAGTACAGTTGCATTTTCATTACCAAGGCATATAGTTCAAGTAAGGCAAAAGCCCTGTTATGTGCAGTATTCATTCCGGGGAGGTGACTGCAGGAGAAAAAAATCAGATTTGCCATCCCCAGAAGCAGATCATTAGTAGCTACAGAAGGAGGAGAGTGTTAAGGTGGGCTACTTAGAAAGCTCACCACTGTTTTCTGGGATATTGCTTAGCTGTACTAAAACAGGTATGCCCTGCAGCCTGGATCCCTCACATTAATTCACCCTATTGGGCGGCACGGTAGCACAGTGGTTAGCACTGCTGCCTCACAGCGCCAGAGACCCGGGTTCAATTCCCGCCTCAGGTGACTGATATATGGAGTTTGCACATTCTCCCCGTGCCTGCGTGGGTTTCCTCCGGGTGCTCCGGTTTCCTCCCACAGTCCAAAAATGTGCAGGTTAGGTGAATTGGCCATGCTAAATTGCCTGTAGTGTTAGGTGAAGGGGTAAATGTAGGGGAATGGGTCTGGGTGGGTTGCACTTTGGCGAGTCGGTGTGGATTTGTTGGGCCAAAGGCCTGTTTCCACACTGTAAGGAATCTAAATCTAAAATAAATCTAAATCTATTCATTTCCCATGCCCTGTCTGCACCTCTGCATGGTCTCTTCACAGCCCCCATACATCATTGCCCCCTTCCATGTCCCAGTATGAACTATATGCCCTTTCAACCAATGAAACATGTGGAGAAGATGTGAGCCAAACAACAAGGCAAGTATTGATACACTGCAAGAAGAAACAAAATACCCATTCAAAAATGTTCATTGATAAAAAAAATCCACTGTTCCTATAAACGTGTAAATCAAGCAGGGCTGTTATAATATCAGTAACAGGAGGTTTCTGTAGTAAGGTAGTGTGGACACTATGGGTAAGTTACTGATCAAAAGGTTCCCAAATCTGGACTATGGTTCATGACTCATCAGAGTGCTTGTGTAACGTGAGTCATAGACAGGCTGGACCAACTCCCGAATATTTGAGGTGGAATTGGAGAAGGGGGGAGGTGCAGGGGCTATGAAATGTCTATCCAGGAAATGGATATGCGGGTTTGTTCTTGCTTTCTGTATCTTTATCTTGTGCCAGTGAAAATAAGGACACAAGTTCCAGAATCAGGTTTACAAATGGCTCTGGAGTTGGCATGACCCGTGTAAGTCTGGGGGATAGTATTGACCTTTCTACTGGGAAGGCTCAGATTTTAAAGAATTTCTCTTAGTTTGACCTGAGGGTTTGGATTGTTGAATATGTTCAGGTACAAGATAGATCTTTGAGAGAGCGGGAAGTCAAAGATTACAGTGGGAGAGGCAGGAAGGTGGAATTCGGGCCACAATTAAATAAACCATTACCTTTTTGAATAGTGGCTGTAGGGGATGAATGGCCTAAAGCTCCTTCTATTTCTTATGATTTTATAATTTCTGGATTGGGTCGTAACCTGTGTTGCCTCACTCTATATTGTGGACTTCATTTCTAACACTTTAAACAAAGCAGACTATGTTGCAGAATTACAATGTACTCATACTACAAAAAGAATCAGGTCTTATGCCCAGCCAACTAACACCACTGGGCATTCAGATCGTTGCTGTCAATCTGATCATGAGTATTTCAGTGGCTGCTGCGATTAACTGTATGTCAACAGTCAGGTCTCTTTAACCTGTACTTGAACCATTTTGGAAGATAAGATGAGAGACTATTTACCGACATGCCTTTCTTAGTAAAATCAATAAAATAGACATGTTTAAATGCCTGTTTATCAACCACTCCCCCCCATAAGTATTTTACTCAGCTGGGTACTCTTCCATCTTAAGATTGTTAATTTTTATGTAATTAGTCTGTTGCTAAACTTTTGTACCTCCCACGTAAGGCTATTAGAATAACCCAGCAGGCTGCTGAAAATGGTTCTGAGCTATTTAGATGTAAGTTGTGGGTTAGTTACAGCATTGCAATACTGATATTTCCACGGTTTCAAATGGAAACTAGTCACAGCTAAAGCATGAAGCTGTGGGAGCCACAACATGCACTCCATACCATATAGGCAATACTTTGGCAAAGATGTAGGTGGTGCCAGTAATTAACAGATTGCACTGACATTACTGCAGATATAATAGAACCCTCCTTGTTAGCGCTTGCTCTTTTCTCTTTACTGATTTCTGTCTCCTTCTATCTCTCAGATTGTATTTTTCCCAATCATTGTACAGTTAGTACGTATGGTTGGAAGTTAGCACAAGTAACAACATGCAACTCTGAAAGATATCAAACTAAAGCAACATCTGTCTAATGTAAAAGCAAGAATAGATTTGAGAATGTGATAGTCAATAGAATATATTGCCCCAACAAAAAAATCCAAAAGTGCTTGCAACTGGAAGAGGAAATAATATTGCAGAATAGGATAACAATTTAGCAATGATAACTTCAGTTCAGTAATTAATTTCTAGCAAGCTGTATCTTTAGTCGGGAGAGCTCAGCCCAAAATCCACAGACCTCAAATGGGACAATTTCAATTAAACTTCCACCTATTTTAATGCCTTTGTATGACGCTAAGTCCACAAAAATGTTGCTATCAGAACACTGTAAATGTCACTGTAACACCCAAGACACACCTACAATTTATGTCTAAAATAGTTTTGGAGTATTTCAAAAGGTTTTTAGATTGATAAGATAGTCATATTTGGGGCATATAAATTATGGCTTTAGAGAGCAGATTGATTGCACAAAAATCAAAAATGATAAAGGCAAAGGAGTATCTTAGTGTACCAAATATTTATGGGGAGAAGGTTTGACAAACAGGAATTTTAGTATTTCTGCTTCATTCCATTTATGTAGAAAAGCATATTTAAATAGTACCTTTTATGCTCCTAAACTAGTTTAAGGACATTTAATGTGCTCTGCCTGTCATGTAAAATCATAGAATAGAATCCCTACAGTGTGGAACAGGCTATTCAGCCCATTGAGTCCACACCAACCTTCTGAAGAGCAACCTAACCAGACACATTCCCATACCCTATCCCTGTAACCCTGCATTCCCCATGGCCTATCCACCTAACCTGCACATCTTTGGACTGTGGGAGGAAACCCAAACATACACGGGGAGAACGTGCAAACTCCACACAGACAGTCACCCATGGTGGGATCGAACTGTGGAAAGGCCTGTTTTCTTTACTCTGCACTCAGGCTGGTGTCTGGGGTTCGCCGATTACTGTGGTGGTCTCTCTCTAGCAGGCTCTGAAACTTCAAAGCCCCAGAATGCCACATTAGGGCAACTCTGCTGGAGAGAGGGCACAGAACCGAACTCACTGTTTATAGCCTGACCAACAAGTTGGAACTTGTCTCCACACAATAATCTCGACCGCCACCAATGCCTGGGTGATTCCCTCACTTGTTGGTGAGACAACAGTATCTATTTGGTACCTACCCACTTGGGCAGTACTCCCTAGAGAGAGAAAAAGAGAGGTCAAACTGTTTACCCTGGCCAGCAATCCCCATTGAGTGGGTGGTTTGAATTGCCCGCATCACCCTTCGGACCTTGACACTGGAATTATAGTCTGGGATCTGTTGTGAACTCAGCCAGAACTGATTTACCCAGAAAGAGGACAGATGGACTCAAATATGAGTTACCAGTGAACTTTATTATGGAAAAAATTCAATTTGCCCAATCCGTACAATACTTTGATGAAACTCTTACTCTATACTATGATATAAAATACAAGAAAATTGGAGTGGACACAACATAAATCTTTAACCTTACACAATTTACAGGGTACTTATATTTTAAGAATTACAAAACCACCCTCCCCCCTATGCCTAACCAACTACTCCAGAGTATGAGTGTCCAGGCCTGAAAAGGGTTCTTACGGTCTCAGAGGGACTTGTTGCTTGTCCAATGGGACTCCCTCACTGCTTTGGGTGTTGTTGTGGACTTCCGAAGTCCGAGGCCATAGACAGGGTCGATGTCTTCACCCCCAAAGGGTTGGTGTCCAGAGGAGCAGCAAGCTCAGATCAAGGAGACTGAAAAAGGAAACGAGCCCCAATAGCTGGCCTTGCTGCCCCCTTTATCTTTGCGATTCCAAAGGGCCGGCCAGCTCCACCCCTCAGGTCATTCCATTTCACAAAGCATCTCCAGTGATTGCTGGGGCTAGTTTAATCCCATCATTTGTGGAAACAAAAGGGTCAATACATCCCAAATTTACTTAACTGAAACTTTGATGACTTCATGAAGCCTCCCAAACTGTTTTCAGATTAGAGTAAATCATTATCCCGTTAACTAGATAGCTCCCTTGTTCACAGTTTCAGGGCTCATTACTATTTCTATGCCTTCCTTGATATGATGTCTGATGGGTGCTGTTTTGTTGGTCGAGTTGTCTCATACCTCTGAGGATCTCTGACCCCAGAAGAAGGTGTATCCTTATTCTGGCAGGCATGCTGGGAAATCCTGCCTGCACACATGCCAGGTTGACCAGTTTTTCACAAAAGGCCATTTTCTTTCAGTCTTTCCATTTAAAACTGGGGATTGCCCTGAAACTGCTGCAGAACCAGGATCCCCATTGCTGTGAGGCAATAATACCAACCACAGAGCCACCATGCCACTCCTGCATGTGTAGGTAAACCCAATAGCCATTTGGTCATTAAAACTCATACCAACAACAAGGAGCTCAATGACTTATTATATTGGTGTGCTAAGTAAGTATTTTATGATATAAATTTTATTTATGTACCTTAGCCTAGTTTGTTTAAAGCACTGTTATGAAGTAATATTCTTGATGGTCAATCCAGCAGGAGATACTATTGATGTAACACAGTCTAAGATATTCCCTACTATAAAATGCATATAATTATATTAGTTGCTCTGCGATTTTCACTCACATCATATAAGCAATGTTCAAAGTCAAAGAATGTGGTGCTGGAAAATTAGAGTCGGTCAGGTAGCATCCGAGGAGCAGGAGAATCAACATTTCAGGCATAAACCCTTCATCATGAATGAGGCTTGTCGGCCAAGGGGGCGGAGAGATAAATGGGAGGTTGGTAGGGGTGGGGGAAAGGGAGCTGAGAATGAAGTAGTTAGGTGAAGGTGGGGGTGAAATTGATATTTTGGAGAGGAGGGTCAAGCTGATAGCTGGGAAGGAAGATGGACAGGTAGGACTGTTCAAGAGGGCGGTGGGTAGGTTGGGACTGGGATAAGGTGGGGAGAGGGGAAATGGGGAAACTGATGAAATCCACACTGATTCCACGTGATTGGAGGGTCCCAAGGCAGAAGATGAGGTATTATTTGTTCAGGCGTTGGGTGGTTAGGATGAGGCATTCTTCCTCCAGGTGTCCATGAGGGGTTCTTCCTCCAGTCCTCACTTTCTCCAAGCAGTGTTCAATGTTTGGTGTTTGTAAGGGCTACATATATCTTATTTGGAAATATGAATTGGAAAAAAATCAATTTAGATTATTAATTGTTATGCTTTGCAACTTGAAGTAAAATGGAACTGTGTAGTGTTCTTCTGCTGAAATCAAATTTAAATATTTTTGAAGGACCTGCTAACACCAGTAAAAGCTTGTGGATTGGTTATAAGTGGCAGTTTGTCGCAGAACTGGGAGGAACAAGAGAAAGAGCGGTTGGAATTCAGATTTCCAAAAGCCTTCCAGCAAGGAAGATTAATCTCTCATTCGCTTTCTGTGAGCGGAAGAGAAATAACACTCAAAGACTTTGCAAAAGAGAAAGAAGTCTTGACTCAAAACTAGAACCAAGTCTAACTGACAGTTACTGAATTAAGGATTGTGCCATTGATAACCATATATCACTAGAACCCAAAAAAAAAGAACTGTCATGAAGTCACCTCATGCATCTCTTCTTGGCCTGGATTCTGACCCACAGATTTTGTGCCTTTTTTGATTACATTTTCCACTCATGATATTACTGCAAAAACTGTTCATCTCAACTGTCCTGTACTACATGTGAATGAAAGTGTGTGTGTTTGGATTTAAAGATGTGATTTGATTTGATTTATTGTAGTCACATTGTCAAAGAAATTTTCCGGACTCAGACCTTGAGCATTGGCAAATTTCATTGCATGATATAATGGGGAGCACACCTTTTCCAATCACGGTCTGCTGCTACTCCAAAGTGCTCCCAATCGCCACGGATTTATATATTACAATAGATGCCAAGCTGAGGGTTTCTCAGGACTGTAAATAACAAGCTATTGTTTTCAGACCTTGAGTCAATACATACTCCAGATACTCCATTCACCCGTTGATAACATCTGGGTGGGTGCGGTTTTGCTTAGCAGGTGTCTGCAGTTAAACAATTCAGGAGTTTTGTGGGAAAAGCAGAAGTTATCTGGTTGTTACAGAATTTTCCAACAGGCTAGGGGCCACCAAGGGCAAGGGGCCAAGCCAGGTGAGAGCAATATTATGGTTGACTAAACTGGCTGCAAACAAGCAGACCAGCAAAAACAGCTTGCACACACATGTACCGAAGTACAGTAAAAAGTTTTGTTTTGCGAGCAGTACAGGCAGATCATAGCAATAAAGACGTACAGATCATAGGGTGTTCAGACAGAGCAAAGCACACAAGGTGACAACTGCCCAGGGTGTGCACAAATCAAGATTAACATTAGCCAGATCAACATTATTTGAAGATAGACATGTCCATTCAGCAGTCTAATAACAAAGAGGATATGGCTTAATTTGCATTTTAGGATTTGATTCGTTGTTTCAGCCATATGTTAGAGGAAAAGATTGTTATAATAAATATATTTTTGTTTCCTTGTTAATTGATGAAATCTGATCTGAGTTTCTTTTATCTTTGATAGTGATCACAGATGGACTTTAGCCACCCTAGAGATAAAATTGGTCGTTTCTGGATTTGTAAAGCTTTGTTATCAATGCATTTCAACCAGGGCTGTGACATGTTTAATTATGTGTATCTATTAATTCTTCTCTACAATGTGTACAGTTGGTTAAGCTGTGATGTAATGACTGAGGAAGAGAAACCGAACTTCGACAAGCAGTTTCAAACATGAGAGCAAACATTTTAAAGCATTAAACGAACCTCCTGCATACATTATGGCATCTCTATACATCTCTGAGGCAAAGAACACAACTGTCTGGGCAGGCATGAGGTCTGATGATAACTTCAATAGGAAGCCAAAGGAGATTGTTTTCTTAGGCTCTATTTCCTTTTCACTGCAGATTGCAGCAGGATTATGTCACTTGCCTCACACTGGTTGCCTCACCCAGGCACTGAACGATGTAGCATTGGCAAGAAAGTTGAGCTAATTAGGAAATTAATGCAAAATTAATTGATTTGTTAATCTTGCCTGATTTACATGCAGTTTCCCACTGTTTTCACCTACAGAATACAAACTAGATGGTGACAATTCCCGACATAAAAAGCAGGGTGGGTACCTAGGCAATTCCAGACCTTCAGACTGGATACGAGTCACTAATCCCTCAGAGTACTCTCCATGGAGAGTTGCCACCCACTCAATCCCATTTCTGGACATTTGCATCATACACGTGCCATCCTTAATGCATCGTTAGGGGACATTTTCGACCCTGTGTTGGTGTGCTGTTTAGAATAGGCAAGAGATCAGGCAACCTTCCATGGTTGTCAGCAGTGAACAGTCAAGGGGACAGATATGTTTCTGTGCAGCATTGCGCTACATCAGTCACATACCTGCACCAAGTGCCTGCTGTGTATGCGGCAACACACAAAACACGTTTTAACCAAACCACTGAAGAGAGCAGTCCTCAATCAATTCAAAGGAGACCGATTTCAGCCAGGGAGTCCTGGCACATTAAGTCGTGGGTAGACTCCAGTATAAGTTCAGGCTACCTGGACCTCTACAGTCCTCAGAGTGGGCCACAGTCAACTCTGTGGGTTCAGTGCAACCATCCAGGCATTTGTGGTAAATCAGTTGGGGAGCAGTGTAGACATCAGTCAGGGGTCTGCCCAGCCATGAGTCAGGGCTGTCCATCCAAGTCGGTCAAAGGGTACACCATGGTCAATCCTGGGAATCCATCCACTAAAAGCCCAGGGGAACCTTCTCATGGGTCACTACTGTTGTAGGGAAGGTGGGGAACGTAACTGTAGGGATCAGAAGGAGAATGCTGGGGATGCAGAGGGGATAACAGTTCAGTTATGACTGTAAAATAACAATTAGGATGGAATGTGGAGTTAAGGGCAGACCTTCTGTTAATGTAGGTTGTGTTGTTCAGACATGAAGCATTGATGAGCTGCTGTCCAAGTTTGGAGTCAAGTGTGGCATATACGTGAAGTTCAGCAGATATTTGAACCATAAAGTATTGGTGGGGATGGGTGAACTGATGAGATATTTCTCTGGGAACACAGATGTTGGAGTTTGTTGAAACCAATTGGCTGGTTGGGGGTGGATAGGGGTGTGGGTGGGTGGGGAAGGGGTGTACTTTGGTTGCAGGAAGCAAATGGTATCAAGGGTGGATGACCCATAAAATCCAGAAACATGCTGAGTTACAGTAACATAAGAAGAGTAGGAGACCATTAGGTTGACAATATTGCTGTATACAGAATTAAATTCTGTTGAGGAACGAGAACCATTTGTAACCGAATAACCAACACATCTAATCACAGGCTCAGCCGGAAACAGCAGCAGTGTCCTAGGCTATAGAGGGGCTATAGAAGTGATAGATTAATAGAGTCATAGTGATGTATAGCACAGAAACAGACCCTTCAGTCCAACTCATCCATGCTGACCAAATATTCTAAACTGATTTAGTTCCAATTGCCAACATTTGGTCCACATCCCTCTGTACCCTTCCTATTCATGTACCCATCCAGATGCCTTTTAAATGTTGTAATTGTACCAGTGTCCACCACTTCATCTGGCAGCTCATTCCATACATGCACCACTCTCTGTGTGAAAATATTACCCCTTAGGTCCCTTTTGAATCTTTCCCCTCTAACTTTAAACTTATGCCCCTAGTTTTGGACTCCCCTATCCTGGGGAAAAGACCTTGACTATTTATCTATACATGCCATTCATGATGTTATAAACCTCTATAATGTCACCCCTCAGCCCCCAATGCTTCAGGGAAAACAGCCCCAGCCTAGTCAGCTTGTCCCTATAGCTCAAATTCTCCAACCCTGGCAAGATCCATGTAAACCTTTTCTGAACCCTGTCAAGTTTCACAAAACCTTTCCTAAAGCAGAATAGAGGCAGCTGAGCAAACTTACCTTAAAACTGACGGAAAGTGGGTTCTCAATGCTGGAGAAAGGCACCACAATATAAAATAGCTGCCATTATCCAACTCTGAATTTGTAATGTTGCTGCTACAACAACCTATATGAACAGGGAGAGAGTTTGACAAATATTTTGGATGTGAAACTGTCATGATATTTTACCATGCATTCTGCAAAGAGACTAATGCAGGATGAAGCACATATTGCCTTCCATTCTGAAATTTAGCTCGGGCCACATTTTGGATAGCACTTGTTTCTAACACGGTGTAAGGCCTTGTTATTATTAATTAGCCATCACAGTCAATACAGAACAAACAAGCTCTTTCTTTACATTCCAGTTTCACACGTCTGTGTGTGTGAGTATGTGTGTGTGTGAGTATGTGTGTGTGTGAATGGGTGAGTGTGTGTGTGTGTGAGTGTGAGTGAGTATGTGTGTGAGTGAGTGTATGTGTGTGGCTCCACTTAGTGGTGGCACTAGCCATAAATGTAACCTAAAATTTAAACAACAGAATAACAAGCAAGATAGAGACACAACATAACAGCTGAACCTTACGGTTTATTTGAGAGCAGAGGCTGAACATTAGAGTGGGGAATCTCTCGCTTGCTTTTCTTAACAGTAGCATGGGATTGTTCCCACCCACCCAGGGCAGCTAGACTGGGACCTCAACGGTGGGCCAGAACAAAGGTGGAGTCAGAAGATGCCTCAGTCACGTAGCTATCCCCCAATTTAGAGATGGGGTTGGGGGTGGAAACAGAAAACGTAAGCCAGAGGATTGAATGAAATTAGGATCTGGAATGGGCCTGAAGCTGTTTTGAGTGTTAACGATAAATGTATGAGTTAAAACAACAAAATAGTTGACTTAGACTATGTGGTCAGCAGTGTAAGATAACATCAGTCCCTCAATACACTAATATTTGCCATCAGACCTGATGAGGGGATTTGCACTGAAACTATTGATGTTTAATGGGTCAAAAAGAATGGAGTACCTTCTGCATGGTAACTGGGTCCTGTGTGAGTTTGGTGTGTGATTGTTATCTCAACATTGGTTGGCATCTATTTGCTGGAGCAGGAGGTTCCAATTTGCAACCTGTCTGCACCTGTGGTCAGTAAATTAGACAGGAGGCCAATTTTTGCATTCCCTCCTCATTTAGCTGACAGTCCAGAGTTGCTCTCAAAGAACATGTCGAGCTTGCACCTGATCCAACTAGGATCCAGCTCTTAAAGGCAATCTGTCCCTCTTACAGGGAAGCTGCACTGTCAGTGCGCCCGCTGCCAACAAGGAAAATCGAGTACCGTGGCAGAGAGAAACTTAAAGGACGATAAGCTGACAGGTTCCCAGAACTTGATGATCTACGTGTCAAGGCCTTAAAAAGGCAGCTCTCGAGAGCGTGGATAAACTGGTTGCAGTTTTCCAAACTTTCCCAGATTCTAAAACAGTCCGTGGAAATCAGAAGTTAATAAGTGTCATTTAGCTTTTTAAAAAATGAGGGAATAAGAAAAGGGAACAAAAGGCAAGTTAATCTGAGGGCAATCGTCAGGAAAATACTGGAACCTACTAATTAGGAATTCTTAATAACGCACTTGAAAAATAATAATAGATAAAATAATTAAACAATTAGACAAATTTGTCATGGTTTCAAGAGAGGATAATTCTGTTTGACAAATTTATTTGTGTTTTTGAATATGTAACTAATAAGGCAGACGCAGAGAACCAGTAGTTATAATATATTTGATTTTCCAAAAGACGTTTGATAAGGACCCACACATAAGATGTAAGCTAAAGTCTCATGGAGTCAGAAATATAAGCATAATCTTACATTTTTGACTGTGTCATTTTTGTTCAGTTTCATAGAGTATTACTCCCCGTGAGTGGAGTGGCATTTCTTACCACGTCTTACCAAATTTGCTTCATTAACCAAATAGCCAACTCTTAGGGCAGTCCTGTTGTTCAATCCTGGACACACTGCACCCAGTCATTAACCAACTAGTGCTCTTAATATCGATGGTAGCTGCTGCAGGTTGCTATGTTAGTGATAGATGTTAGTGTGTGCAGGCCACCGTTGTGAGATCGGGAATGGCATCAAACAGGAAATTAGAGATGCATGCAGTAAGGGAACAGTAGTTCTAATGGATGACTTCAATCTACATATTGATTGGACTCATCAGGTTTTAATCCCATCAAATTGGCAGCAATGCAAATTGGCAGCAATGCAATGGCGGAGGATTTCCTGGATGTGTGAGGGATGATTTCCTCAACCAATGTCGAGGAACTAACTAGAAAGCAAGCCATCCTAGACTGGGAATTGTGTAATGAGAGAGGATTAATTAGCAACCTTGTGGTGCAAGATCTTTTGGGGAAGAACAACCACATTATGAGGGAATTCTTCATTAAGATAGAGAGTAACACAGTTAAATCTGAGACTAGGATCCTAAACTTAAAGAAAACTAACTTTAATGACATGAGGCATGTATTGGCTCGGATAAGCTGGCCAAGGATATTTAAGGGGTTGACAGTGGATAGGCAAAGGCAAACATTTAGGGAGTGCATGGATGTACTTTAATAATCATACATCCCTGTCTGGCATAGGAATAAAATGGCGCAACCATGGTTAACAAGCGAAATCAGGGATAGTGTTAAAGCGAAAGAGGATACATATAAATTGGCCAGAAAAAGCAGCAAACCTGAGGATTGGGAGAAATTTAAAATTCAACAGAGGAAGATAATGGGTTTAATATAGAAAGGGAAAATAGAATATGAAAGTAAATTTGCAGAAAACATAAAAACTGACTGCAAAAGCTTCTCAGATAAGTGAAGAGAAAAAGACTAGTGAAGAGACATGGAGGTCCATTAAAGTTAGAATCAGGTGAATTTATAATGGACAACAAAGTGATGGCAGACCAGTTGAACAAATAACTTTGTATTGGTCTTCACTAAAGAGAACCACAAAAACTTCTGGAAACGTAATAAAGAGAACCACAAAAAACCTTCTGGAAACGTAAGGGGACATGGGGTCAAGCATAAAGGAGGAACTGAAGGAAATCCTTATTAGTCATGAAATGGTTTTGGGGAAATTGATGGGATTAAAACCTGATGAGTCACCAGGGCCTGATGCTCTGTATCCCAGAGTATGTAAGGAAGGGGCCATAGAAATAGCAGATGCATTGATGATCATTTTCCAGCATTCTAGAGATTCTGGAAGAGTTCCAATGGATTGGAGGGTAGCTAATGTAACCCCACATTTTAAAAAAGGAGGGCAAGAAAAAAATGGGGAAATATAGGCCTGACATCAGTGGTGGGGAGAATGCTGGATTCAATTATTAAGGATGCAATAACTGAGCATTTGGAAAGTGGTGACGGAATTGGTCCAATTTAGCATCGATTCACCTAAAATCATGCTTGACAAATCTTCTTGAATTTTCTTGAGGATGTGACCAGCAGAGTGGACAAGGTTGAATCAGTAGATGTTGTGTATTTGGACTTCCAAAAGGCATTTGACAATGATCCACACAAGAGATTATTAAGTAAAATTAAAGCTCATGGTATTGGAGGTAATGTATTGACATGGTTAGAGAACTGGTTGGCAGATAGGAAACAGAGAGTTGGAATAAATGGGTCCTTTTCAGAGTAGCAGGAAATAACAAGTGGAGTACCACAGGGTTCGGTCCTAGAACCTCAGCTGTTCACAATATACATTAACAATTTGGATGAAGAAATTGAATGCCATTTCTCCAAATTTGCAGATGACATTAAGCTGGGTGGCAGTATGTGCTGTGAGGAGGATGGTAAGAGGCCACAGGGTGAGTTGGACAGACTGGCTGAGTGGGCAAATACTTGGCAAATACAATATAATATGGATAAATAAGACATTATCTATCATGGTCACAAAACAGGAAGGCAGATTATTATGTGAATGGTGGCAGTTTGGGAAAAGGTGAGGTACCGGGGTGCCATGGTGGAAAAGTTGCTGAAGGTTAGCTGTAGGTGCAGCAGGCAGTGAGGAAAGTTAATGACATGTTGGCCTTCATAGTGAGAGGATTTGAGTATCAGAATGGGGGTGGCTTGCTGCAGTTAACAGGACCTTAGTGAGGGCACGCCTTGAGTATTATGTATAGTTTTGGTCTCCTAGTCTGAGGAAGGTCATTCTTGTTATTGAGGGAGTCCAGCGAAGGTTCACCAACCTGATTCCCGGGATGGCAGGACTGACATATGAAGAAAGACGGGATCAACTGGGCTTGGAATTGAGAAGAATGAGGGGGATCTCATAGAAACATGTAAAATCCTGATGGAACTGGACAGGCTAGATGCAGGAAGAATGTTCCCAATGTTGGGCAAACCCAGAACTTGGGGTAACTATCTAAAAATAAGGAGGAAGCTATTCAGGACTGAGATGAGGAAGAATTTCTTCACTCAGAGAGTTGTGAACCTGTGGAATTCTCTCCCACAGAAAGCTGTTGGGGCAAGTTTGTTCGATATATTCGGGAGAGAGCTGGATGTGGCCCTCGTAGCTAAAGGGGTCAAGGGGTATGGGGAGAAAGTGGGAATGGGCTACTGAGATTGCATGATCAGCCATGATCATATTGAATGGTGGGGCAGAATGGCTGAATGGCCTATTCTTGCATCTATTCTCTATGTTCCTATGCAGAATGTGTTGGTTAGGATAAAGTAGGAAAGAAAGAAGACAACCTGGGTTGAAGGAACCTACGTGTGTCTCTGTTGCCTCTCGTCTTGGCATTGACTCAGCTCATCACCTTCAACTTGAGGAGAGCAGATATGTCCTTGTCTAGAGTTGGCCTCCTCCTCAAATTGTATGTGATGTTATCCTCCAAGTAAAAAAGGAATTGCGTTTGTGGCAGTCTTGTTTTTTGTTTAAAAGTTGTAACTGCACTGGTCAAATCGTTTGGATGCAGTTTGTAAAGTTTGAGGTGCAGTGAAGTGATCACAAGAGTGCACTGTTTACCTTGACAGCTCTGGTAAAATCATTCAACTCGTTTCAAAATTACAGATAATACTTGGGGGCTGAGTGACCTTTTTCCCACTTGTGTTGGAAGAGTGATTCCAAGGTTCCATGTGCCCTTTCCATGGCCCAATGTTGGGCAAGTCCAGGAATTGCCCAATGTGAATTTCCTTCTTCTGTCCATTACCTAGAACAGACCTTCCTCATTTGAGTACCTGGACACCTTCAGTCAAATTATTTCTAATTGGGAAGTTTTCTTGATTTTATAATTGGTGCATACCTCCATTTTAAAAGGCAACAGAGAAAGCCAATTTTCTGATCCTTCAAGTGAGTGTGAAGTAAATGAATAACATGGATAGGATGGGCCACACCCCAAATCATTTTAATAAATTATCAGTAACAAATTAATATGATTCAGAGACCATTTGAAAGGACAAGTGCCTAAACCTTACATGCCTCTTTTACAAGTGTAATAAGTTTCTAGATCAAAGTTAGTTTTAACTTTCAATATAGTTGTTGAATTAGTCATTGGAGCAGATTTCTTTTAGAATTCTGTTTGGAAATTAAATTTTCCATATATATTTACAAAATGTGTGTGTACAAAGCACACTACCCTGTGTTTAAAAGCAACACTTTTGCCAGCAGGTGGCAGTGTTTACCAGCAAATGAGGGCAAACTTTATTGGCAGTCACATGTTTGACAGCCCTCTTTCCAGTCTCTCAGACTCAGCTGAACATTACAGAGAGCTGAACGTCAGAACTACAGGTGCTCTACTGTAACGTTCTATTCTTCCATTGAACATATGTGTACTTAATTTCAAAGTTTGCATTATCATAGAGGTAAAGATTGCATACATTATTCCAGCACTGCTGAAACACGTATACACAACTTTAACTCTTATTGGTCCATCATTAATAGCCTCGCCTTCAGTTGTCTGGGCCCAAAGAATTCTCTCCTTACACCTCTCTGTCTCTCTACCTCACTTGTCTCTTTAAAACAGTTCACAAAAGCTTTCTCTTTGACAAAGCTTTTGATCATCAAATCTAACATCTCCTAGAATGATTCAGTGTTAGCTTTGCTTTATGATATTATTACGTGATATCAAAGGTGCTATGGAAATATGCCATTAGTTTTGGCTATAAGCACAAAAGGCAACAAACTCCAAATGCTCAGAATCTGAAACCAATTTTGGAGATGCTGCAACCACTCAATAGATCAGGTAATATCGGTAAAAGTACATTTTGAATTGTCAACCCATTACACATGTCCAGCTGTTTTACTGGAAATCAGAGTGAATGATTTTAAAATATAATCATTGATGGATTCCTGAGGATGACAAAAGTAATATGTTGAGATCACATTTTAAATATTCTACCAGCTATAATAGAGTCAAAGCATTAAGGTGTTGGCAAAAGCTGGTATATAATGAAACCTCAGCATTTAGTGGAAATATGTACAAATATGGGTATTGAAAAGCAAAGAATGCTACTATACATTGGAAATTAGAAATAGGAGATGCTCATAACACAAAGCACAGTGTAGAAAATGATGTTACTGAACTGACAGTATATTAGATTTGTAAGAATAATCTTTTTATTACGATAAACATTTCTCAGCATAATTGTAATTACTCCAGCCAATCTCTTGTAATGATATACACAAAGAATTAACGTTAATTGTAATCAGGTGAAGTAAGGTTGGATGGTTGGTGTCAATTAGATATACTGATGTAATCCAGCCCCTATTGTAATATAATACATTTTGTCCTTGCTTCATATAGCATATTGATTTAATATTAAACAATAACCATTTGCATTTAAACAGCACCATTAATATTAAGAACGTGATGCAAGGCACTTCACAAGTGTGTAATAGAGTAAAACAAACAATGCCAGGAGTTTGCAATCTTCCCAGAATAACTTCAACAAAATCCCTAGTGTTTTGCATGACTGATTATTTCTCTAAGGTTGCTGCTTGTCCTCTGCCAGAGGAGAGAGGGAGCTTCCAAAACCCCACAAGGACATTCTAGCCCATTGTATCTAGGTCATGTGGCAATTTCTTCAGGAAGAGTGTGAAAACCACAGGAAGGGCATAGAGGAGATTCACTGCTAGGTGATCTGACATTGGAGTATTGGTTATGAGGAAACATCAGAACAGAGTGGATGAAGGAATAGTTTACATGGGATGTTGCAAATTATGACCCCAAATATCTTAAAGTGTCAGCAATAGTGTTATGACTTTGATGGGAAATCAGACCTCACTACCCACTATGTGTACTGAAAATATAAACATTTTACTTTGTGAGCAAACTAGTCATTTTGTTTCTCTGCATTACTGCTAATAATCTCAAAAAACTTGCTTATTAAGAATAAACTCCTTCAAATGTCATTAAAATAAGAATTTACACCCACTTAAACTATATCCCCCCTTAACCCTAACACATATGTCTTTGTAAACACACAGGATAAGATGACAAAGCTCTGGAGAGTATGACAGTTGGGAAAAATGGCAGAAAGGAATAATGCCACCACAGGTTTGAGTGCAGGATATGGGGTCTCAGCCACCCCAACCTCACAAAGCACTAACTCAGCCTTCTGTCTGTGCTGCTACCATACTCCCTTACTCGCATCTCCACCAGCGTGCCACCTGCTTTCACCTTACCCAATCCCTCCCTATCTCTCATTCCATAGCAGGGCAGTAAAATACCATACGGGTGGTGGGGGATGGGAGCAGGGGAAGGGGAGGGAGGGCACTGTGAGGGTCGGGGTGGGGGGAGTGTGGGAGGTGCCTGATAGTCAGCTGCTCATGTCTCGGTCCACTCCCTTCCCCAGAAAGAGAGAATGCTGAGCCTTGCAGGCCAGGACAAGAATCGCTCTTGCTGGGCTATTGAGACAACCAAGGGCAGCCAGAAATGTGTTATAAATGCTAGTGTTGCCAGTGACACCCACATGCCATGAAAAGAAGAAGCAAAATCAAATTCTATCATTTACTTGAGGACACTTGCTGTGATGTTGCACAGAAGTGACAGGTAAGCATAACATAAAGGATCTCATGTTGCTGCATCCAGAGTTTGTTAAGGAGTGAAAGATCATTTTCCACTAAGTTGATGCCCTTTAAGAAGTTGCCTCCCAGCCCATTAACAATTTTGAAGGACATGTAGAGTTTAGAAAATGCTTAGAAAATACCTCTCCACTCTTCTAATTGGACTAGTTTGTGTGCTTTATTTAAATGACAGTCTTTTTTTAACTGAAATCGATATTTCTGGAGATGAAATGGAAACAGGAGGCTATCAAGCATCTTAAACCTATTCTGTCATTCAATAACATCATAGCTGAGATGTAACCTATCTCCGTATACTAATCTTTACACCTCACCCCTTAATGGCTTTGCATTACAAAAATCTATCAATCTCAAACTTAAAATTAGATGCTAATCTAGCATTAATTGCTTTTTGTGGAAGAGAATTCCAAGTTTCAATCACCTTTAGTGTGTCAAAGTGTTTCAGAATTTTATCTCTCAAGAAGCTCGCTTTGATGAGTGGAGTTAGTTTCTCTCTATCTACCTTATTAATTCATCTGAATAAACTTTAATCAAATCAGCTTTTAATCTTCTAAATTCCTGGGAACACAATCTTAGTTTCTGTAATCTCTCCTTGTAATTTAACCCGTGGAGTGCAGGTATTATTTTAGTAAATCTGACTCATGAAAGAATGGATTGCCAGAATCCTCCCTGGGCTTCTCACATGTAGAGGGTCTTCCTGAACTGTATTTAAAGGAAATGCTACAAGAGGCAACTGGCATCAGAAGCTGTGGAAAGGAATGGGAAGAGGAATATGGGATTCCAAAGCATTGAAAGGTTTTGGATGTGACTTGGTGTTGATCGTTTATTTTTCTGAGCGACTGATTGTTGGCTTTCCTGGCAAGTGGGAGAACTCAATTTTTAACAGGGTAGTTTTGGGGATAATTTGTGGCTGGGCACGGGAGGAAGGCATCTATATCATAGGACCTGCATCTTCAAAGTTCCATTGTCAAATAAAGGATCCTGAAAAATAAATGGCAGCTCATTTAGAGCTGCGTGTTCGTCTTGGACCAAGGCTTAAAGATGCCTTAAAATTACTTCCTGAGGGTAATAAAAGCAGCTCATTTTAGTCTGGAACAGTGGTTACAATAACGATATTATTTAATCAACTTCTTAGAATTGTAGAATCCCTACAGTGTGGCAAAAGGCCATTCAACCCATCGAGTTTGCACTGACCCTCCAAAGAGCATTCCACCCAGACCCACTCCTGTACCCTACCCTATCAGTGGGGCACATGCACAGTAAGCATTTATCATGTAACCCTGCATTTCCCATGGCTAACCCACCTAGCCTGCACATCCCTGTACACTATAGGGCAATTCTACCTAACCTGAACATCTTTGGACTGTGGGAAGAAACCCACACAGACATAGGGAGAACGTGCCAACTCCACACAAACAGTCACCCAAGGCTGGAATCGAACCTCAGTCCTTGGCACTGGGAGGCAGCAGTGCTAACCACTGAGCCACCTTGCTGCCCTATTCACCCCTGACTTTGAAGAAGAGAATTCTAAAGACTCGGGACCCTTTGTGAGAAGCAAAAATTGTTCTTGTGTTTCTATCGTAGATGTGCAACCCCTTACATAACAGACAGTGTTTGCTGACACAGTAGCACATACAGTGGCAGTGAAATCTCTGAATTAAATTGAAATAAAGGGTGATAAAAACTTTACAAATGTCAAAAAAAATGCAGTGTATCAGAGAAGAGAAAATACATAATCAAAGTAGAAATATTTTCAACTTTTGAAAATTGGATGAAGGGCTTATGCCCGAAACATCGATTCTCCTGCTCCTCGGATGCTGCCTGACTTGCTGTGCTTTTCCAGCACCACACTCTTGACTCTGATCTCCAGCATCTGCAATCCTCACTTTCTCCCTGTGCACATGCACAGTTTGGAAGAATAAGTCAGAGGGGAACATGCACAGTCGGCATTTATCACTGAATTGTCAGTGTCAGCAGCCTATCTGTATTTTAAAACTCTGACCCCAAGTTCTAGAACATTGGTTAAGAAGCTTCAGTATCTTTTTTTTAGGATACTGATTTTTTAAGATTTTAAGATATTTTAAGATATTGCAAGTTCTTTCTAAGAACAGAATTCCTAAGTTTTTACATCATTGACAGGCTTCTCTGGTGGCCTCACTCCCCTGTCTTTTCCCTCCCAAATAATGATCCAATTCCCGTTTGAAAGCCACAATTAAATCTGCCCTCAGAATGTTGTGGGTGCTTCATTGCTGAGTGTGCATAAGTGTGGAGTGTTTTCATTTCGTAGAGAATCAATGGATGTGGGGAGCAGGCAGGATGGTGGATTTGAGGAAAAATATCAGCACAAATGCATTGAATAACAGAGCAGTCTTAGTTGGAATAAAGGTGAGGGTGTTGGGTGGGTTGAGTGGGAGTCAATTGGACGCATATGATTTGTTTCCACTTCTAGTTCTCTAATCATACTTTTATATTCCAGATTCTAAACACTCACTGTGTTAATACAAGATTGACCTTTACTATTTATCCTTAAGAGAGACCGAAGGGGCAACTTTTTTCTTGCAGAGGATGGTGTGTGTATGAAATGAGCTGCCAGAGGAAGTGGTGGAGGCTTGTACAATTATAACATTTAAAAGGCATCTGGATGGGTATGTGAATGGAATAGAATAGGATATCCTTTATTGTCACGTGTACTCCAGTACAGAAGTACTGTAAAAACTTTTACAATGACTGCTTTTAACAGAGTTACAAATCACACAACATCAGGTTATAGTCCAACAGGTGATGAAGGAGCGGCGCTCTAAAAGCTAGTGCTTCCAATTAAACCTGTTGGACTACAACCTGGTATTGTCTGATTTGTAGCTTTTACACCCCAGTCCAACACCGGCATCTCCAAATCATGCTTTTAACAGCACCATCTTAGGTACAAGTGTCCAGATACAAATGTTGGATACAAAAGAGAATTAAAAGGAAAAGTAGGAGCATTGCTTACAGTGAGTAAAAATAAGTTTAAGATAAGGTAGATGTAACAGAGTTAAAGGATTTACATGACAGTCCGGTAAAGAGTTTCAAATAGCATCAGCTGAACACATGGTCGGAATGCCAGCACGAAGCCAGAGTCCAATAACTTTTCCGGTCCCCTCCATCCTCCAACCGGCTCCACACTGGCACTCAACTGCAGCAAGATATACCCACCCCGCTGGACTGGGATTCACCTCCTTCACGTTACACCAGGACTTGGGTCTCTCCCCATCCTGCTCCTGTACCGGGATTACCCCTCACCCTGCTCCTGTACCCAGGATTCCCCCCTCACCCTGCTCCTGTACTCGGGATTCCCCCCCTCACCCCGCTCCTGTACTCGGGATTCCCCCCCTCACCCCGCTCCTGTA
>NC_057718.1:92127987-92144551 GCF_004010195.1 Chiloscyllium plagiosum
CCCCTCTCCCCTCCCCTGTGCCCGGGATTCCCCCTTTCTCCACTCCTGTACCCGGGATTCCCCCTGACTGCTGAAAGAGGGGAAAAGAACAGGCAGAGCAGAGGGGCTGTGGTTGGACCTTCCTACTCTGCTGCCATCTTGGCAGAAAATAACGGAAGGGTTTAGAGTTGTATGGACCAAATGCTGGCAAATGGGGCTAGATTAATTTCGGATATCTGGTCGGCATGGATGACTGGACCGAAGGATTTGTTTCTGTGCTGTAACTCTCTGATTCTATGTTTTTGTACCCTCCATCTCCAAAGACAGAACATTTTTAAGCTCTATTTCTCCTTTTTCAGTAGTTGAAAGGAAGACACATTTTCCATTTATCTTCCTATTTTTCCTATATTCCTCAGCCGTATTTCATGAGGTTAACAATGAAATCCACCTGTGCTGCTCTCTTCCCTTATACGTCAGGTGCATAGCAACAGCACTGCAATCTGCAATTCTTCTGCAATCTCAGACATTTCCCTGTGACAGAGCACGATACAAATGTAAATCGCATCATTATTCCAATATAAGAGTTCAAGATCGTTTCATATCTTGGGGTCAGTTGATTGATCTGACAGGGCTCAGTCAGTTCATGAAATTATCATCTGGTAATCATTTTGCGGTGCCTTTTATTTTCTGTCAACACATTCAATTAAATTGTGAAGTGAACTTGCCAGGCAGAAATATTCATCAACAGTTTCAGATGAATGCAATGCTGAATACTTCACTTTTTCTAAGTATGGTACAATTAAGCCCTTTATAGTCTCTCAACAACTGGATATTTAATTATTCTGTATAACATTATAAAATAATTGCTGCCATTCCAAGCCCTTCCTGTCCAACAATGAGAAAATGTCTTTTTTTAGAATTCTCCCTTGCCTACCAGTTGTTTCCTTCCTCTTATGAAGGCATTGATTCATGCTGGGATGTGGCTCCCTTGTGCCAGTCTCACACTAGCCCTAATCCCAATTCCTTGTATTCACTTAGCCAGCACTCATCAGTTCTTTCATCATAAATGAGGAACACAACTGAGCTTGATCCTGTCCTTAGCCAGAGTCTACAGCATGCTGTAAATTGCCTGGAATTAAACTCCAGCTAATTTTGCATTTCTCCTGCTTGGTCCTAGGTTGATACAATCAATTTACAATCTGGATGGCACGGCTTAGTGGTTAGCAATGCTGCCTCACAGTGCCAGGGACTTGGGTTCTATCCCAGCCTTGGGTGACTGTGTGGGGTTTGTGTGTTCTCCCTGTGTCTGTGTGGATTTGCTTTGGATTCCACCCCCTAGAACAAAGAAGTGCAGGTTAGGTGGATTAGCTGTTAAGTTGCCCATAGTCTGCAGGTTAGGTAGAGTAGCCATGGTAGATGCAGGGTTGGGTGGGGTTATAAACAAAGATCGTAAAATTAAGATTCTTCTTGTTTGGGAGCCAGGCAAGATCATCAAGTGATAGGTGAAAGGGTGTGAGTTAGGACTTGTCAACAGAGTTTTGGATGGCTTCCAATTTATGGAGGGTAAAATGTGGGAGACTGACCAAGGGTGCACTGGAGTAGTCAGGTTTAGGGAATGATGAAGGTCTTGGGAAGCAGATGAGCTGAGGGTGGGCTGATGGTCAGACAGTGGGCTCAATCTTGCTCTCCTGTGAAGCAGCACAAAAGAAAAGGAAGCTCATTCAGTGGGTTAACGTTGAGGATTTACCCTGCACCTTCCCACCACAAGAATTCAGTTCTGCACGGAAAAGGGCCCAAGCTTGACTTTTCTGCTTCACTGCCAATTGAGGCCCGTAGGCAGCCAATTAACACCCACTTAATGGCCTTATCCTGCCCAGGCTGCAAATACTTCATGTCCAAGCAGAATGAGAAAGAGTTGGACCACCCAATTGGTAAACTGGTGTGGACAAGATGTCAGACAAAGCTCCTTTCCCCTGTACCAACTTTTGACCTTATAATGGCGATTTGCTGTTGTTTCTCTTCGTGATTGCTAGCTTTGTAACTTGCACTCTTTCTATGAATCTTCTTCTGATCATTGTCTTAAGATGGTTTCCAGATCTCCCACCATCAGCTTTAGGGGATGGAAAAAGCTATCCATCATCACTTTCCTTTCAGCTTCTGCTGCTTCTCATAATAATTTGTCATGATGCCTGAGGACCGATGACTTGTGGTTGGCGTAAAGTGTTGCCACTAATTCTCCTTCAATGTTACTCCAAGGGATGTTGAGGTGGAGGGTGGATCACAAGTAAATCTGTGCAGAAGGGCCACTTGTTGTGGGTAACAAGATGTAATTTGTTACATCTCAGTGACTATTGCAAAGTTCACCTTCATTTTTTCTGGACTGTGGATTAACGAATGAGAAAACTGCTTTAATCCAAGGAAACTATGAAAGAAGATGTTACAGTCTTCAGAATGAGTAACTGGAATTCAAGGTGAGTTGAATCTACAATGTTGCCTTATTCAAGCCGTGGAGGGAATCTGGGCAAGTGTCTCCAGTTTATATGTTGTCATTAGAAGAGGAACATCCAGTCTGCAAAGGAGAAAGCATCTGAATCTCTCTCTCTCTCTCTCTCTCTCTCTCCCGCCTGTATAGAGAGGCAACAGAAAATCTCCTTTTTTAACTCACAATTTCCCTATGAACTGCTCTCTGTAAATCCCTAATTGAAAGGTAAGAAGACAGGGAAAACAAGAATCGCCTTCAGTGACAACGAAAGGGTGAATCCTCAACCAGTGAATGGCAGATGAACATCGTGACCTCGCTAAGGGTTTAAAAGGAGCTGAGAGAAAACAACTCATCAACATTTGTGATCTAACCAGCTGCCAGAACTGTGCACCTCCAACTTTTTTTTCCTTTCTCTACCCGTAAAGTGTGTGTTTTTTCTCTTTGTGCGTGCATTTGTATGCCTATGTGAACTTTAGGAAGGGGTAGAGTTTAAGTTTTAAGCAATTCACATTTCCTTCTTTCTATTGTTCAAACTGCTGTATTACAATACGTTTTCTTGTTAAAGAAAAACTGGATGTGCGTATTACTTTAACCTGAATTAAGCCGTTAGATAACACTGGACAAATTGGTGCTTTAATCAAACTTTTACAGTTGTGATGATGCCAGGAATAGAGGTTTCCAGTGCTCTACCTCAGTGAGTTGCCACACTATAGGCAGGTTACATTAACTCTTGGGCATATTGATTTTTACTAATTAGAGGTAGAGAAAAACACACATGCCTCCATCAGGAGGCCATCCCAGATTAAATCAGCCACCCTATTCCAAATATAGCTGCCTGATAGCAATTACCAAAAGCCCCAGTGCACTAGCCACCACCATGGTTGCATATCAGAATGAGCAGAGCTTCATTTTAACTCAGATTAACCCTTTCACATCTATTACGTTCTACAAGTCTTCTCAGTAGGGAATTGCCTAACACAGTGGTCCTGAGGCTGGAGTTCAGAGACCCCTGGTGGTCTATGGAAACATTGTGTGTGAAAAAATATGGCGAACAGGTTTCTTGAGCGAGGCCTGCTATTGGTTGGTGTTCACGCAGGGTGCGGCAAATCGCATCTTGAAGAAGAGGTGCTTTCCATCGTTTACAATCGCCTTCCACAGCTCTCCAGCAAATGGAGCTTTATTAAAGTTAAGTCACTGTTGTAATGTCACCAATTTCTGTAAGCACTTCTACAAACTCAAGATGCTTCACAATCTGACGAGCACATTTTAAATATGGGACTGGATTTCATTGGGTTGCCAGTCACCCATTAGAGACCCTGAACTCAGTCCCCTGTTCCCACTTCCTCCCCATACACTTTGATCCCTTTAGCCCTAAGAACTATATCTAACTTGGCCTGAAAAACAGTCAATGTTTTGGCCTCAACTGCAGGCTGTGGCAGAGGATCCCACAGGCTCACCTCTGTCTGGGTGAAGAAATTTCTCCTCATCTCAGTCTCAGATGGTTTACCTCATGTCATTGGACTTTGTTCTCTGGCTTTGGACTCCCCAGTCATTGGGAACGTCCTTCCTACATTTACCCTATCTGGACCTGTTAGAATTTTATAGGCTTCTATGAGAATACCATTCCGCACATTCTTCCAAACTCCCGTGAATACTGTGTAGAGCCAAACAATCTGGTGTCACTTCATATGTCAGTCCCACCACCCCAGGAATCAGTCCAAAGTCAGAACATCCTTCTACAGATAAGGAGACCAAAACAGCATGCAATACTCCGGTGTGGTCTCACCAAGGCCCTGTACGTTTGCAGCAAGGCATCCCTACTCTTGTACTCAAATCCTCTCACTATGAAGGTCAACATACCATTAGCCCTTTTCATTACCTGCTGCAGCTGACTGTTTACAACAAAGCAATCCTTGTGCCTTTGGAGTTGCTGCGTCCCAGACAGGTGTGTGAGACACTTCTGAGGGTACTGGAGGAAGTGAGGTCTGAGCATCTTCCAGCTGCACAGAACTGCTTTTTTGCAGGAAGTGGGAGAGGTGAGTGCTCAGACCTCCTGTGCAGGTGAGCACAATAGTCACCTGCAAATCTCCCAGTCACTGTTGAGAGGATGAAGTTCTGAATTGTTGCTTCCAAGCCACCTCATGCTGCAACCCTCAAGCCACCTGTTATTGCAATGTATGTAGGTTTCTGAAAGAAACAAAATACTGCAGAAGTTGGAGATCTGAAATAAAAGCAGAAAGTGCTGAAGTAACTCAACTGGTCTGCTAGCATTAGATTAGATTAGATTCCCTACAGTATGGAAACAGGCCCTTTGGCCCAACCAGTCCACACCAACCCTCTGAAGAGTAACCCTTCCAGACCTATTTTCCTCTGACTAATGCACCTAACACTATTGGCAATTTACCATGGCCAGTTCACCTGACCTGCACACCTTAGGACTGTGGGAGGAAACCGGAGCACGCAGACACAGGGAGAATGTGCAAATTCCACACAGTCAGTTGCCCAAGGCTGGAATCAAACCTGGGGCCCTGGTGCTAACCACTGAGCCACCATGCTGGGAGAAACAGAGTTAACAATTCATTTCCAATATGACTGTTCCTCAGACATTCAGTTTTGATTATATGCACTTACAGTTAAGTTCTTAGAATGTGATGGGAGTAAATGTAAAAGCTGTCATTCATATTCAGCAGGAGCAAGCTTCTCTTTAAATGTAATGTAGTCGGGAATAGGTAAGGTAAAGTTGCCATAGTCTTCCCAGACCATGGGCTATTCTTTTGTTAGAGGGAGGTGACTAGTGGTGATTTTACCTAAGGGTCAGCACACCTCAGAGAATTGTCTTCCTCAGGGAATAACCATGTCAGCACACAGTTGTTTATAAATCATTAACAAATAATTTCTGTTAAGTCACATTTTTAAAGTGTTTAACTTTCTGTACATGGTTTTAAATCTGCTAATGAAATTTGAGTTTAAAACAATATAAAGACTTAATCTGTTTAGCATCAAGTTCGGACACGTTCCTTAGGAATAAATGGTTTGGTCATTTCATGTCACAGTGTAAGTGCCAGCAAACCCTAACAATGCCCACCAGGTGTCACTCTCCCATTTTCTGAACATCTAATGGAGTAAATGCTGTTTACCTGCATTTGGGCAATGAGAATGAATTGATTGTTTGCTCAGTTGATATTCAAACAGAGAGTCAATTCATGAGTGCTGAAGATAGAAGAAATTGAATTGATAGAACTATGGAATGGCCATTCGGCTCTTCATGTGTAAACTGACTCTCTGCAAGAGCAGCAAGCCCTTCCTTTCCCCATAAGTAGCAGATTTGCATGAAGTTATGAAATGTAAAAATGTTACTGTGATATGTGTGAAGTGGTCTCAGTACGTCCTGCTTTTTTGACCTAAATTTGTACATAGGGGAGGCATGTGATTATCTTGCTCCTGTTTCACTGCCACGTAATAGGCACCTCGGGGGTAAAGCTCATTCTGTGTCAGAAGTGTGCTGGCCTCCATATTGGAATGGGTTCCTCCATAACAATATGTGTTGGAAGAAGCTAAGAGGCTTATGATCAGATATTTAAATATCAACATTAGTTGTTTGGACCCTTGTGTGAAATTGAGCTGCCCCAACAACTGACTCACCATGTAATCAACCCTCCCAGCGATGTAGGCCACTCAAAAGAAAGTCCTCCATCTCAATCCCCACATCAAAAAAGCTACTGTGTTTACCTAAAAAGTTAAAATGTTTACCACGTCCATGAAGTCAGTTGTGGAAAAAGTGAGGACTGCAGATGCTGGAGTACCAGAGTTGAAAAATGTGGTGCTGGAAAAGCACAGCAGGCCAGGCAGCATCCGAGGAGCAGGAGAATCGACATTTCGGGCATAAGTCCTTCTTCAGGATTCTCCTGTTCCTCGGATGCTGCCTGGCCTGCTGTGTTTTTCCAGCACCACATTTTTCAACTGTTGGATTATTGTATTAAGCCTAGTTCTGAGGAAGGGTCACTTGACCTGAAATGTTAACTCTCATTTCTCGTCACTGATGCTGCCAAACCTGCTGAGCCTTTCCAGCAATTTCTGCTTTTTGTTGCCTCTAGACCTATGTTTGGCCATTTTCTGCAATCAGCAACTGAATCCTGGTTACTGCAAACTGCTTTGTGCTGACTCAGGCTGCTTCGTCTGTTTTCAAGCTGCTGTTTCACAGAGATGAATGGTCTGGAATGGATTGGCCTCTCGGGCTGGAGGATGAAGGGGGCAACATTGAAGAAGACAGGGGAAGGAGGAGGAGGTGGGCACAGTGCAGGAGGCCATGCTCTCACCTGGTCTCCTAACACTGTAACTGAGGAGCAAGGTGTAAGTCCTCTGCATTTCAACAATGAGGCTCTCCCTGGTGCACAACTGGTGTGCGATTGGTCTGGGTGTCTGCTTGTGACAAATGTTATGCACAAAAGGGTTGGCAGCAACAGATCTGGATTGAAATATTACAACCAAAATTCTTCCTTTTTGTTCCCCTATTTTTCACTTGTGAAATGGACAGAATGAGGACATGTTTTTGCGTAGAATTCTGTATTAAATATATGTCATTTAGATGTTTTAACTTTGATATTTCTCTTTCAATACCTTGGTCAGTAAATTTAATATTTAATAACATTTTCTTTTGCTTAATAATATATTTTCAAAATTTGCAGTGGTATAAAACACTTATTAGGCTTGTTTCTTACATGGTATTGTCATCCTGTGCTGGAAGAGTCTTTGTAGACATGTGGAAAGCATCAGCAATGAAATAAAATCTATTCTGAGTGATTTCTATTGTTGATTGCACACAGTTTGTAAAATTCTTGTCAATTGCTATGTCTGAGAAGGAACTTTTGAGGGGGGTGCTTTGAGTCTATAATGTGATTTCACAGTGAGGAATAATGTCTGATGACTTTTGAAATTCTGAGTATTATTGCAACCTGGCTATAGAGAACTTCAATTTGAAAACAACAGTCTTCACCATTTTCTCCTGGCCTTGGAGTGAGGTTGCAAAAATCAATACCAAGTCAATGTTATTGAAGGCAGGGGTATGGAAAAGGTTTGAATAGAAATCCTGAGCTTAAATCTCTCTCACTTCTTGGAGATGAGTAGTTTTGAATGTCTGAGGTCACCTCCAGTTTCATTATAGATTCTTCAACTTTGTAAACATTATTGCTTAAATTTCAAGTGCTTCATGTTAATAGCTACAGTTCAGATTTAATAAATTGAAATCACTGATATCATTTACAATCTCAACACTGGGAGAAATGCTGAAGTCTTGAAATGGCATATTTGCAAACCTGCTGTATATTTTTTAAAGCCTCCTGCATTCAATCCATTTCATCAACTAGTCTTGAAACCAGAATTTCTGCTTTTTGTTCTGTAGCAAACAGTTAGTAGTGCATCAGAGTGGCAGGTGTACATTCTCGCTCATTATTTCTTTGCCCTTTGGAGTGTGTGACCTCTGCGGGGTCATGTTGGATAGTTACTATGTGAAGAGGCGTCTTTCCCCATCCCCCACCCTCAGTAGAAGCAAGGATAAAATCATAAGCGTTGTCATTTTCTACTAATGTCACATACTTTCTGATGGTCCGTTCAGATGTGTCCGAGGGTTGGGGTCTCACACGATAACAGGGAATTATTTATTTTATATGTCTTGTTCCTCAAAGAATAACGAGTTTGGACTTTATACAAGGGAAGAAACAAGTGATCAGTCCCCATTAGATGTCCCAATTATTCATTTTTTTTCTCATGTTTAATTCAGCATTCATCAGTCATCTCTCCATTTCAAGTTCATCTGCGCCCCCACCCCACATTTGCCAGACAGGATTTTATTAAATCCTGTGTATTAAATCCAATCCGGAAAATCTTTGAGACTTGGCCTCAAGGTCTGTGGCATTGTGAACAGTTGGCATGGGGCCTGGAGCCCTTTGAGGTGAGGACGTTGCTGCAATTTGAGAGGGGGATTTTGAGCTGAATCAAACAGACCTCCAGATGTGTAGCCTGGCTCAGGATAAAGCAATGTTAGTTAGAACTGACAGCCTCATAGATTCTTTCACATCCTCAATGCATCTTGAAACCTTTCACAGCTAATGAAGAGAGACATTAAAGAGAGACAACTGGTGGTGAGTTTAACCTGAGGGTCACCACGCCTCAGGTAAGCAGCAAGTTTGAGAATATAGAGCCTTTGTGGTAACCTCAGCTGGTATGGGGATTGAACCAATGCTCTTGGCATCACTCTGCAGAACAAACCAGCCATCCAAACCCACTGAGCTAACTGACCCCTTTCTAAGTCTTTGTTGCATTGTTGTAACTTTTGAAAATGTCACAGAATGCACCAGAAGAACTCATCTGTGGTTCAAATACCACATCCTCTTAAACATACAAGAACTTGATTCAATATTTCTTCTGAAAAATGGTACCTTTGCCATTACAGCATTCAGTCTGTAATTAGATTCTCAAAACCATACCGATTAGAGTTGGGCTTTCTGGAAAAGGTTGAATGAATTTACATTTCTTCGTACACTTAACATGGGAGAAGCCAGGTTGGAGGAGAAAATTAGAGGGAAAATCTTTATTTTTGTTTCCCTGTGCTTATTGGAAGCACATTGGACGTAAACAATTTTACACTTCCAGTTTCGGTTCTTGTTTCAGATTTGCAGCACACAGTTCTTTGCTTTTATTTCAGCATTTTTAACATTTGCCCCTGAAAGCTCAGAGTGAGTGAGTTGACTCTGACAGAGCCTGTATTGTGGACTGTTCCCTTGAAATTTCAAGGATCAATATTTTCAGATACGAGACTAACACTGCAGCTTCGTTTCTTTTTGGAAGTCCCGATCAGTTGAAGTTCTGACAATGACTGAATGAATATGTAGTGCGTGCTACTGATTACATTTACTTATCTCTTATCTTCTATGTGCTCCATTGTTCAATGTCTTTCTGTTGATGGATGACGAGACTTGGGAGGGGAGACTAAGGGACTGCTTGATAGTTAACAAGAACTCACTGTCACTAAGAAGTGAGCAGTTAGAAAGACAAATTACTCTTCTTTTAAATAGAAAATGTATTAACTGTCCTATCATTTCATTCGGGCATCACATGTTGATAAAGCTTCATCTCATGTTTACGTCAGATAATGAATGCTTGCATGTAACTTTTGAGATTTACAGATTACTGAAACTGGGTTCATGTAATCTTTAATGCAAGGTGATAAAGCAGGTGTAGGGCTAAATGCGTCTGATCAAGATTTCTGACCAAGATGCTACATACAATATCACTCGGTTTATTGACTACTGCTCCAAAGGTCCTACTCCAAGAAAAACAGAGATTGCAAAATGACTGCATGCCCTTCATGCATTTTAAAAAAAAATACCCTTTGCAGTGACTTGCAGTTCTTGACAGAAGGCACATTCTCGTGTTGCTTCTGATTCCCAGTTACAGAGTGGCATGGTTGACATTGCTGCCTCACAGCGCCAGGGACCAGGGTTGAATTCCAGCCTTGGGTGATTGTTTGTGTGGAATTTGCACATCCTCCCCCTGTCTGTGTAGGTTTCCTCCAGGTGCTCCAGTTTCCTCCCACAATCCAAAGATGTGCAGGTTAGGTGGATTGGCCATGCTAAATTACTCATAGTGTCCAGGGATAGGCTCGGTGGATCATTCAGGGAAATGCAGGGTTGTAGGAAATAATATTTTGGGGTGGGGAAGGGAATGGGCCAGGGTTAGGTCTGGGTGAGATGCACTTTAGAGAAACATTGCAGACTTGATTGGCCGAGTGGCCTGCTTCTGCACTGTCGGGATTCAATGATATGATTCTATGATTCCTTTTGTGTAGATACATCTTTGCTTAAGAAACATGTTCCAACTGCTTGCTGTCTCCATGTCAGTGTTAGTCTGTATTGGTCTGCATTGTGAGCAAAGCATGTTATCAACTCTTTTGAGTTCCTCTACTGAAGTTCATGTGCTGGGGTCAAAACTAGGAGGTGAGCCCACTTTGACCAGTGGTGGGACCTGAGACATGTTCAAAGCAGTGGTCTAATAAGTGGTTGTTGCTGGGAGCCCTGTCCCAATTAATGATGATGACCAGACACCTTGAGCCAATGGTCCAATTAAACGGTCCAGTGCTCAGCAGTGCCACTACTCACTTGTGGTCCATGGAGTGTCCATTATGGGGATCCCCTACCTCCATAGGTCTGCTGGAAACCTGGCAGAGTTCATCCACAGGGCTGGGGTGGCCCCTGAATTGCCATTAAATTGTAGGAAGATTGTTGCACTTACCTGCTCTCCACCCATACCAACCCCTCCCCCCCCCCCCCCATCCCCACCCCCATACTGGCAAAACCATCAGGCAACTCATCCACCCGCCAACTCAACCATTATCTCACTCCTACCTGCTGCCATCTCACCAAAAGGAGTGTAAAATTCAAGCCACAGAATTAGTATTTCAGGTCAATGATATTTCTTCAAAACTTTTAACTTTTTCCAGTTTTGGTGGAAAGTCATTGAAATAACTGCACACAGGCCGATATCCTGTCACCAGGTTACCCTATATCTACTTGTGCACAATACATGGACTCTGTCCAGCCAGCTCAAAGTCAGTCCATAGATGAGGATACCTTATGAATCTCCTGTTTATCCTTTTTCCTCCTTCTCTCTCACTGGCTGTGGGCCAGCTAGTCCCAGAATCAGTTCCCCCTTCTCCTGAAGCAATCAAGAGGAGAGTCCTTCTCACACACACTGGTCCAGCTCCCTCAGAGCCAGCTCTCAGAGTGAACAAAACCTCTGACATTCTTGTTTTTTTAATTTAACCCCCACACTACCGCCTAATCACAGTAGTGCTTATTCTTTCCCCAGCACCCATGTTGTGTGTGTGTACAGGTGTGGGACACAGTGAAAGACACAAGGTGCACAAATCTTTATTCGAATCTCCTGTTTATATCAGTCAGCCAAGCCTCCCTGATTGGCTCAGTTTAACAGCCCTAATCAAGGATCTCATAGTCAATGAGATCCCCCCTGGCCATGGTTCCAATCTCTACAGTCATTAACCTGCTTCACTATCTACACATGCTTTCTGACCTGCCAAACACATCTGACTTTTTTTTGTTTTTAACCAAGATATTAACTCTGCTGACAATTTGAATACGATGAATCTTAGACATGCATCAGGTTCTCACAACAGGCCACATACAGCAAACATTTCATTTACTGGCACCCATGGGAACAGGAGTGTGCTGGTGATCAAGAGGTCCATATATTCAATGTAAGAACACACACTAAGAAATAGAAATATAATGCATAGAGTATCACTATTATACTTAATTACAGCATAAATAGCTAAAATAATAACACAACTTTGCCATAAATGAAACTTTCTGGCAGAGAGCCTTCTTACTCGCACCGTTAACTCACTAAGCAGGCATCATGGAGATTACAATAATACAGTAAGCTTCCAGTATTTCCAGTATATAATTGTTAGTTTATCAAAGGGCTAGAACTGGTAAAAACAAAGTTTTGCCATATTAACTTAACTGAGCTGTTTGAAGCACGTACAAATTCATGATCCTGCTTGTTTATGATTAATCCAACATTCTATACACATTGAGAATGCGTCTTGCGGGGTTGTTTGATAACAACTGAATTGCATTCCTCCAAATTTTTGGTGTTCAACCTATTTGATGAGAATATTGATTCACTATTCAATGTCAAAAACAGTCTAGTGAGAGGGGAGGGGGAGAGAGAGGGAGAGAGACAGTCTCTCTGTTCTCTGCAGTCAAACTCACATCTACCTGCAGAAAATCGGTTTTAGCTTGCTGCAACAGTTGTGAGCTGTGCCTTCAAACTAACATGTCAAAGACTTTTTTTTATGTGTGAACCCGGCCTTTTTGTGTCTCTTATTAACCAGTGAAAGCATCTGGAGAAAGATGACTAAAGCCAGGCAGTGGCCAGCAGAACAGTCACAAAGTTAATCTCAGCAACAGAATATAGAAGCAAAGACAACTAGATTTCCAGTGTTTCCCCTCTGTCCATAACCTAATTTACCCTGCCTGTGTGCTAGTAAGAGGGATTTGAAAAGAGGATTTGCGTTTTAATTACTAATATTTTGCTAACAGTTTATACATATTCACCTGTCAGTAGAGTCTTCTTACTTGTAGTAAATAGTGATTCTTGTACTGTACAGAAGTTTTCTATCAAATGGCTCTGAATATCAGGTGAACTTTGCTTACTTTATTATATATTTAATGTTTGTTTCAACTTTGGGAATAAATTCTATAGTGTTTGAAGGAGTTTATTGAGATGGAGTAGCATGGCAAGGGAGGGGTAGGGTTGTAAATATATAATTCATGGTTTATGTATTTTCTATAAACTTTAGTTTTGCAAATTGAATTTGAACTTATGAAAATGCAATAAATGCAACTGCAGCACATGGAGGGGTATCACAATTAGAAGGATGGGGTTATGTTGCTTTAAGAGACCAATGGCTGCAAAGGAAGGATCTGAAACAGTTGCTGGTCTTGCTGAGTAGGAGGCATGGTGTCCTCACAGCTTTCACTTACACAGTCCAGGGAAGTCCTTTGTTTTATGAGTTAAAAGTAAGTTAGTCAAAAGCATTCGGTCAACTCTGAGAGGGCGTACACCCCATTCACTCCATCAGATCAACGGCAAATCTGTAAATACAGAATACTTAATCTAAAATTCTGGCTAAAGATAGCTTAGAACAGGCTACATGGAGGTGAGTAGAGTTTAGAAAGATGATCAGGTTTCAATTGATGTGTGGGTTTGCTGAGAGAGGGGTTAATTGTCACTTGAAGCTGAGAGAGCGTTGGAACCAACTTAGCGAACCAACCCAAGCATGCAGGTATTTTAAATGATTCTGAAGGCAAATGGAATGTTGTTGCTTATTACAAGGAGAATTACATTTAAAAGAAATGAAATTTTGCTGCAGATGTATAGTGAGACCACATTTACATTTAGTTTTGGTCTGCTCAATTTAGAAAGAAACAGAATGCAATAGAAAGAGCTCCGAGATGTGCACTCATTTGATTTCTGGGATGAAGGGATTTTCTTACAAGGTATGTTTGGGCCAGTTAGAATGATGTGCTTTGGAGTTTAGAAGACTGAGAGATGATCTTGTTGAAAAAGTAAGATTCTGAGAGGACTTGACAAGGTAGATACTAAAATGATGTTGCTCCTTGTGGGAGAGCTTAGAACTAAGTTGCATAATTTTAAAACATGTTGTCTCCCTCTTACCATGGAGATGAGGAGAATTTTTTTCCCGAAGAGAAAACTGTGAAAGTTTCTTTACAAGAGACTAATATAAGCTGGGTAATTGAACATTTTAAAGGCACTTTTTAGAAGACTGAGAGATGATCTTGTTGAAAAAGTAAGATTCTGAGAGGACTTGACAAGGTAGATACTAAAATGATGTTGCTCCTTGTGGGAGAGCTTAGAACTAAGTAGCATAATTTTAAAACATGTTGTCTCCCTCTTACCATGGAGATGAGGAGAATTTTTTTTCCCGAAGAGAAAACTGTGGAAGTTTCTTTACAAGAGACTAATATAAGCTGGGTCATTGAACATTTTAAAGGCACTTAGCTTAGGTATATTAGATTTTAGATTTATTTAATATTGTCACTTGTACCCAGGGTACAATGAAAAGTGTATAATGTTGCCATTTTGGGTAATAGAGCAAATTACTAAATAAATTGTATAAATTGTAAAATATTTAATAAATTAATATTAAATTGATGTCACTGAAGCTGAAACAGCTTCCAAAGTTCACCTTTCCCTTTCCGTGGTCTTCAATTCTCTGCTCCTCCAATCAACAGCATCCAATATCAGCCCCAGAGGTCCTGCCAATGTGCTGCTGCCCTACTGCAATTGGCGCTGTCACTTCTGCGTCTGCCACCTCCGAGCTGGAGGCATTCAGTGGTGTGCGGGACTTGCACCTCCTCCAACACTACCACCCAAGGTGGAGCAGGAAGGGGCCCTGACCTCCCACAGGAGGCCCTCAGGAGGAGGTCGCAGGGCAGCCAAAAATAAACACACTTGCTCAAGCTACAGAGCTGGAAAGAAGTGAGTCAAAGGTGACAGAGGGTAGGCAGGAATGTGCAGCTGAGGACACGAGCAAATCAGGCTCAAAAAGGCCAAGCCTCTCTTCTAATTCATGTGTTTGTATGTTCACTTGTAGATTTCTAGTTATAAGATTGATATTCATTACTTGGCACTTGTATAGCGCAAATATTGTTCGCTACTGATCAGCACAAGCCTGGATGTTGTCTGGGTCTCACTGTATATGAGCATAAACTGCTTCACCATTTGAGGAGTTGTGAATAGTGTTGAACGTATGCAATCATCATTCCCCCTTTTAACATTTGTTTCAATACGAGTAAGAACAGCAGGATTTACTAAGTTTTAAGTTCTAAGAATTATGAAGTACTGTAGGAAAAGATCTCAAATCTACAGCTTTCGGTTTTTTCCCCCCCCGTCATTTCTTTCTTCAAACGTATTTGTGAAAATGCCACACATTACGGCTCAACTTTGACATCACACAGATTGCAATTCAGATTAGATTCTTGCAATTAAGTACATAAAGTGCTTCGTTACTCTTGCTGTCACAATTATATTCACAAAATGCATTTATATTTGATGTCAAGTATCCTCTGTTGTGTATATCCTAAGGGGTTTTAAACGGTTTCCAGTCCCTCAGTGTATGCAAGTGTGAGGGTCTTACACAGTGCCCTTTACCCATTGACCCTTCACAGCACTGGCCCCAAGCTTTAGCGCTTTCTCACTACACGGTCCTGACTGTTAGAAAGTGTTCATCTTCTACAGTCAGTCATCAACAACTCTTTGTTTTGGAAGAGTTGCAAGTGTTGGGAGAAAATCAAAATGCATCCTTTATAAGTTGTGGGAGCTCCCAGTTCCTTTTCTATGAATCTGTGGTGTGAGCAAGTAATCGATTCAATATCAGCTTGATGCTGGAATTTGTCTTCAGGCTAGTGTTAAGATTTCCACCTCTGAGTTAGACTGAGTTATAAGGTTCCAAATTGCAATGCCAACAGTCTTGGTAAATGACAACTCGAGCTCCAAGCTGTGTGGAATTCATGTCCCAGTGTACAGTGGATGCTGGGACTTTGGGTAAGCACAAATGCTTACATCATCTGCAGCTCCTAAATCAGGCAAGATTTTAGATGAGAGGTTAGCAAGCTGTAAGAAAGGTGATGAGGGAAGGCAATACCATCATTTTCTGCTCAATGATTGACCATGATCTCAGCAAAGACAACTTCAATCACCGTTTTCTCCATGGGAGCTAAGATATGCTGTTGGGTTTGACCTCTTCTGGTTAATTCCTGCTGCATTGGAGTCTACACCACTTTCTTCTGCAGGAGAGGAGGAAGTGTGTTGGTGAGTGTCATGCAATCTGTTTGGCCAAAGTGGCTGTCATTGGTGTACCCCGTGCCTTAGTAGAGCTTAAGAATTTTCAGCTTTCAATGGAAGCGACCAAACTGCCTAGTGCACTGAACAATTGAAAATAAAGAACTAAAGTTGACAGTTCTCCTGGTGTATCTGTGTTTTTCTAGTTAAGGAAGTTTGCAGGATTGTTCTCCAGGCTGACCTGTTGATCATGATCTCAGCCATGACAATGGAGGATGTTGACAACTGTCCTCCAGAGGTTAAGGAGCAGAATGCTAATGAACACTTAGCACTTATGGCCATTGTCCATTGACCATCTGAATATGGAGATATCAAAATGGCAAAAGAATCATGAACCACTGCAATATCCCATGATCAGACAATCTACTCAAAATAACCTTTCAAGATTCACATGTGAATAAAATCTAGTTGAGCCATAATTAGTACCCATGGAACTGCACCCCACAAAGATATCTTCAGAACAAGAGCAGGGAAATTGGCAAGTGGGAGAACTGGGCTGAAAAATGTGTTGCTGGAAAAGCGCAGCAGGTCAGGCAGCATCCAAGGAGCAGGAGAATCGACGTTTCAGGCATAAGCCCTTCTTCAGGAATGAGGAGGGTGTGCCAAGCAGGCTAAGATAAAAGGTAGGGAGGAGGGACTTGGGGGAGGGGCGTTGGGAAT
>NC_057718.1:92148540-92203244 GCF_004010195.1 Chiloscyllium plagiosum
TGGGGAGTTCCTGGACTATGGGGGATAGGACAGTGTCGAGGTAGATAGAGATGAGTTCAGTGGGGCAGGACCATGCTGAGACAATGTGTTGGCCAGGGTGGTCAGGCTTGTGGATCTTGGGAAGGAGGTAGAACCGGGCAGTGCGGGGTTCCCGGACTATGGGGTTGGAAGTTGTGGGTGGAAGATGAGGTGATGAGGTTCTGTATGGTCTGGGAGATGATGGTTTGGTGATGGGGGGTGGGGTCATGGGCGGGGGGGACGAGTTGGCGTTTGGCTTCAGCGGTGTAGAGGTCAGTGCGCCAGACTACCACTGCGCCCCCTTTATCAACTGGCTTGATGGTGAGGTTGGGATGGAGCAGAGGGATTGGAGGGCTGCGCTTTGTGAGGGTGAGAGGTTGGAGTGGGGGAGGGGTGTAATCCCCATCTCCTTTCTTGACTGGACATAAAAGATCCCATGCCACTATTTTGGAGAAGAACAGGGGAGGGGTTTCCTGACATCTTGGTTAAAATGTTTCCCACAGTCAACATCACAAAAGGATTTATCTGGTCATAATCATAAAACCTTCTGTGGGAATTTGCTGTGTAGATATTAGCTGCTGTGTTTCCAGCATTACAACAGCGACCACATTAAAAATGTACTTTCTTTTAATATTTGTTCATGGGAAGTGAACTCGCTGATTAGGCCAAATTTAATTATCCACTCTAATTGCCCTCGAGAAGATGGTGTTAAGCTGTTTGCTTGAACTGGTATTGTTCTGGGAATGTAGGAACATGCACAATGCTGTTAGGAAGGGAGTTACAGGTTTTTAACCCAGTGACATTGAAGGAACAGTGATTTAGTTCCAAGTCAGGATGGTGTCTGACTTAGTTGAGTACTTACAGGTCACAGAGTCATAGAACTATACAGCATGGAAACAGACCCTTTGGCCTTACTCCTCCATGCCAACCAGATATCCAAAACTGATCTTGTCCCATTTGCCAAATTTGGCCCATATCCCTCTATTCATGTACCCATCTAGATGCCTTTTAACTTGTTCTGTGGACCCAAGCTCGAATCCCCGCATGACAGATGATGGAATTTGAATTCAATAAAAATCTGGAATTGCGTGCCTCGTGATGACTATGAATGCATTGTTGATTGTCGGAAAAACCTATCTGGTTCACTAATGTCCTTTAAGGAAAGAAACTGCCATCTTTACCTAGTCTGGCCCATACGTGACTCCAGACCGACAGCAATGTGGTTGACTGTTAACTGCCCTCTGGGTAACGGGGATGGGCAATGAATGCAGGCCCAACCAGCGACACCCACATCCGTTAATGAATTTTTAAAATGTTGTAATTGTACCCACCTCCTCTGGCAGCTTGTTCCTTACACGCACCATCCTCTGCATGAAAGAGTTGCCCCTCAGGTCCCTTTTAATTATTTTCCCTCTCACCTTAAACCTGTGCCCTCTAGCTTTGGATTCCCCTGGAAAAGCGCAGCAGGTCAGGCAGCATCCAAGGAGCAGGAGAATCGACGTTTCGGGCAAGAGCCCTTCTTCAGGAATCAGACACTTCAGTGTATGGTCAGTAATAATCCCAGGATGTTGATAGTGTGGTATTCAGCAACAGTAATGATATTGACTATCAAAGGAATGGTTAGATTCTCCCTTGTTGGAAATAATCATTGCTTGGCACTTGTATAGTGCAAATATTAATTGCCACTTATCAGCTCAAGCCTGGTTGATGTCCAGGTCTCACTGTATATGAGCATAAACTGCTTTGCCATCTGAGGAGTTGTGAATAGTGTTGAACATGTTGCAATCATCATTCCCATTTCTGACCTCATGGAAGGTCATTTATGAATCAGTTGAAGTTGGTTAGGCCGAGGACACTCCCCTAAGGAATCTACGCAGAGATGTCATGGAGCTGAGGTGATTCACCTCCAACCAACACGACTATCCTCTTTTATGCTGGATTTGATTCTGAATGGCTTGATAATACTGTCCATCACTATGCTGTTGATGAAGAGAAGACTGATAAGTTGCTAATTGGTCAGGTTAGATAAGTCCTGGTTTCTTCTGTACAGGAGATACCTGGGCAGTTTTCCACAGTTAGGTAGATGCCAGTGTTGTAATTGTACTGGAACAGCTTGGCTACAACAGTGGCTAGTTCTGGAACCCAATACTTCATGCTGAAATGTTGAGTGTCCATTGTCTTTGCAGTAGCCCGTTTACTACCATTCATGCCTGGATGTGGCAGAACTGATCCATTTGGATGTGGCATTGCTTGGCCCTTTACATTGCTTTGATTAATTAACAGTGAAGCACCTTCACACATATCATGGCTGTGAAAGGTGCAATTTTTAAAATCAAATTGACTCATACAAACCAGGATCAATCCAAGGCTGGGTTAGCCACCTGTGGTCTTAACTGGCTCAGAGGAGACTACCTCATGCCTGACCTCTGTCCAATTTATTCACCTGGGATTTGCATGTCATTTGGGCATTTGGTGCTTGAATCTAACACAGAGAACGCTGGAGAAACCCATTCTAGCAGCATCTGTGAAAAGAGAAACAAAATTAATGTTTTGACTTTTCATTGGAACCAAAGATAGAATAACTTATGAAGAAGAGTCAAACAAGATTCAAAATGTTAACTCTTCTTTCTCTCCCCACAGATGCTGCTAGATCTGCTGAGTTTCTCCAGAATTCTCCATGTTTGTTTCAGATTTCCAGCATTTGCAGTATTTCAATTTTATTCAAGGGATCATAGAGTCATAGTCATAGAGTCATACAGCAAGGAAACAGACCTTTCGGTCCAACCAGCCCATGCCAAACACAATCCCAAACTAACTTAGCACCACCTCCCTGCTCCTGGCCCATATCCCTCCAAACATTTCCTATACACGTACTTATCCAAACAGTCTTCAAGTACTCACTGCCTCTGTCTAAATTGACATAGAAACGACTTCTTTCCCCCATACATGACAAAGTAGAGTAGCCTAAATCAGCCTAGATCAGAGGAGAAAATGAGGTTGCAGGTGGGTAGAGAGGAAGCTGGGTGGACATTGATATCTTAATTTATAGAAGTTAACAAATAAATCCATTTACTGGGCATTGTAATATTTTTGGAGTGAACCCATTGAGCATACTGATGACAGAATTCCATTGCAGAAGATGTTTGTCACAACCAACAATATGAATGAGTGTTTGTTTTTGGAGGTAACAATTTTCTTTCAGCAGATTAAGAGTGTTCTCACCCTTTAGATGACCCATCAAACATTGTACAGAGACAAAGCACCTGATTAGGCAAATTATTCCCCATGAGGAAGATGACCTTGCCTTAAAAGCTTGTAGCAAACATCAAGCTAGTAATAGTTTGACATTTTAAGTCACCCACATTTAATCACCTAAGTGTGTTAATACATTTGGAGAAGCCATTACTGATGGCTGAAAAATTTTGTGGAGAATTTATGTAGAATATTTATTAAGTAAGCCATTTGATTTCATTATTATGCCACAGGCATTGAAAATGGTATAACATGCAATAATAACTGTGATAGCTAAGAGGTAATCAGCTAACAACACTGTTTATCCTCACTGTTTGATATATAAAATCTACATGTGGAAATGCAAAATTGAATTGTAAATTGATAAATTACTTCAAAATCAAGTCATTCCTGCTGAGTAACAACCATTGTCAGTGGGAAAAAGGCCAACTGTCATCATTTATTTTTAAACAGCACTGTGCAGAGTTGGAAGAAAATCATAGGTGTACAATAAACCTTTTCTATCCACAACTTTGATACTTTCACTGCACTTTTAAGAGCAATGTTTCAGCTGTTTCAATCCATTTCTCTGCTAATTTTCTGACTTAGGAAGAGAGCTATCCCTTAAAATCAGTTGAGTTCTTAAAGCTGAGTATATCTGATGTGTGGTTTACTGGGGTTGTATCAGAGTCTGGCATGACTTTGACATTTTGCCCTGGCTTTTGCAAGTGGTAATAATCTGGTCATGACCACTTGAGGTGTCCTCAGCACAGAACCTACACAGCAGTTTTCAGGGATCTTTCAGATATTGTCATGTCATTATGGCAGCATAGACAGTCAAGGTCAATTCCCTAAGTGAATCATCCAATGTTCACATTGTTTGTGCCTTTCCTTCCCTGGTGTGAAAGACCTTTAGAATTTAGCCATGTCATTCCTGAATTTGGAGTACACATTTTTGACTGAATTCTGCAACTTCTGCTTCAGCAATGATTTTGCTGGAGCATAATCTTGAAACTGTGATGGAAAGATTATCTTTGGAAGACAGTGTCTAAGCCCTTCTTCCATTTGTTGCTCACTTGTAAGCCACATTCATTCTTGATAATAAATTACAAACAGCATGAGCTATCCATTCATCTATATATTCCTGAGGGGGTTGATTAGCTCAGTTGGGTGGATATCTGGTTTATGATGCAGAGTGACACTAACAGCACGAGTTAATTTTTTGCACTGTCTGAAGGTCTTTCTTTCTCACCTTTCCCTTGTCTAAGGTGGTTAAACCACCACCAGTTGTCTCTCTGTAATGAGAGAGCAGCCCTATGATCTGGTGAGATAATGGCAACTTTGCCTTTCCTTACACCAATACATTGACCTCGCCATTTCCTCAAACCTCAAAGACTTAAAATTTGGTCAAACCCACCATTGATATAGCTGGTCATTTTGTGGGATTCTATCAGGAGCATATCTATTGCAACTAAATAAGAAAAGATTAGATGCATATATTCCATTAAGAAATCATGTAGCCTCATCTTATGGTGTCATAGTAGTGTCCTTTCTCTGATCGCAGAGGCCTGGGTTCAATTCCACCTGCTCCAGAAATGTGATATAACATCTCTGAAAAGATTGATTATGAAGTATCTATACTGGTCCCCTACTCTACAATCTTTTAGGGATGGGAACAGTTTCCCAGTTATCCCAAGTCTACATGCCACTGGGATTGGGGTTTTCAAAATGATTCCATAGAGCTTTTAGACATAGTCTTAGACAAAGACTTAGTTCGTCCAGTCCCACACAGGATGAAGGGTAGCAAGGATCCATCACGGCCCTTCACAATATCTTCTGTCAAGTGAATATCAAACTCTTGAGAGTCCTCTTTAAATGTACTTTGCCAGGTCTCCTTTGGCCGGCCTTAGTTTCTTCTCCCATTTGGTAGTGTTTATTCAAAGGTACTCTGGCGGATGTACAACTGGGAGGTGAGATATATGTCCTGTCCAGTCTCAGTTTTCTCTCTACCACAATGTCAAGTAGATACCTCTGAGCAGTCCTGTAAAGCACTTCTTCGTTGGTGATGTTGCCTCTCCCAAAGCTTCCCAGGACTTTTTGTAGTCAGTGCAGATGAAAGACTACAGGATACCTTTGCACTTCTGTCCCATGCCTTGCCTGCATAGATAGATTGAGCATGTAGATTGTGGAGTTGAGTGCCCAGCTTATGTGAAAAACTGATGCTGCTTTGGTTCTTGCATTGATATTGATTGTTACATTGCCCACCCTGGAGGTGTTTCTTCTTACATTGGTAAAGTGGTCAATATCCTCATTGCTCTGTTATCCAATGGTGATAGGGGGGTGGTCTTGTTACTGTCCAGTTATCAATGCTGTGCTCCTCTCATAGTTGGATATGTAGACCAACCTTGCCATTGGGCAAAGATCATCCATATGAGAAAGTACAGTATATTAAGAAAGCACATACCTTTAACTTCTCTCATCATGCAAGTCAGAGCTACCATGTCCCTGTCTTCACCAATCTGCTAACCACCCAACCTTTCTTCTCATCCCATCATGTTCACTTTTCAGGTACTGTTCCTGTCTTTAGACCGTAAGGTACAGGAGCAGAATTAGATCATTCAGCCGCTGACTTTGCTCTGCCATTCAATCATAGCTAATATGTTTCTCAACCCCAATCTCCTGCCTTCTCCCCATAATCTTTGATCGCATCACTAATCAAGAACCTATCTATTTCTGTCTTAAAGACATGTAGTGACTTTCTAAGTCAGCAGCAACCCCACTCCTCCACAACACTCGAGCCCTCTGTCACCATAAACTCTGTCCCTTACTTCTCTCTCCCCTTAGATCCTTAAACATGTTGCATCTCAGGAATCTGTGTCCATTTTCAAGAATTAAACCACTCCAACTGAGCCCTGTTCAAAGAACTGAAACAGCCCTTATCCATATCACCGATGGTGTACTGTCTTGCTTAATCTCTTTCCATCGACTTAATGGACATACAATCCTCACCTAATTCCTCTTCTCTATTGCTGAGCTGGGCTGCCCCTTGCCTGGTTCTATCTTCACCAGCTTATTCATTTGTAAATATTCCCCTGGACACATTTCCCTTCTGCCCTTCCACTTTTACCTTTGGGAATATCCAAAGCATCTTTCCTTTGTCTCCTTCTATATCTTACAATGATTGCCCTGCTACAGGAAAGATATTATTAAGTTGGAAACAGCGCAGAACAAGATTTACAAAGATGTTACTGGGATTGGAGGCTTTAGGTTAGAAGGGGAGGCTGGATAGGGTGGGACTTTTTTCTCTCAAGTGTAGGAGGTTGAGGGATGACCTTATAGAGGTTGATAAAATCATGAGGGTCATGGATAAGGTGAATATCACAGGTCTTTTCCTTAGGGTAGAGGATTTCAAAACTAAAGGGCATTATTTTAAGGTGAGAAAAGAAAGATTTAGAAGGCACCCTGAGAGGCAACAGAGGGTGTTTTTTATGTGGAATGAACTGCCAGAGAAAGTAGTAGAAGCAGGTACAGTTAACATTTAAAAGACATTTGGGCAGGTATGGAATAGGAAAAGTTTAGAACGATATGGGCCATATGCAGGCAAATGGGGTTAGTTTAGTTTGGGAAAATGTGTCCGCGCAGATTATTTGGACCAAAGGGTCTGTTTCCATGCTGTATGATTCTATGACTCTTTGACTCTACATGTGTGCTGCCCATTGGTGGCATCATCTCACACCCAGCTAAAGAAAAATAAAAGACCAGAAATTAATGGCAATTATTCTCCTATCTCTCTCCATGTCTAGAAAGCTTTTGCTCCAATGCTGCAGGTAGTTTTTAAAACAGATCAAGTTGCAAACAGCTTTGAGTATTTAATGATTGCAGCTGCTTTTATTGGGCATGGACTAACAACTGGAATGTCCATTGGCTTTTCATGTCAGATATTTACATATTATCTTTACCATTCAAAGAAAAAATTGTTTTGCTTCAGACAAGGAAATTGAATAAATGATATGAAATTAAAGCTGCCATTGATTACTAAAAATCATTTTCACAAGAACACAAAAGCATGTTACCAGGCTATTTGATTGTTGAGAAAACTTGCCCATTTAAAATTGAAGTTGTCAGTGGCATCTCCTTTGTTTCAAAGTACAATACAGCAGTGTGTTCAATGCAAGGACGTTATTGAAGTGAAGGTAAAGGTGTCTGCCTATAGGTGTATGTCTAATAGTACAGGTCACATGACTATAGTAGACTAGAACAGACATTTATATATTATTGCATTTCAATCCAAAACAATTTATAACCAGAGGATGCTTATTCAAAAATACAGAGGGAGTCTCAATTGAATCATCAGGATCTAACTTTAAACTTGAGTGTGGTAAAGCTATTCCCTTCTTAATGAAACTGAACCTATTGGAAAATTGAACCATGTCTTGGAAAGCCTCAATGAGCTAATTTAAATTATTGTTTATCTCCTTATCTCCCTGCTACTCCAGGCCCCAATGGAAAACCTTAAGCCTCCCTTGTCCAGCCTATCTTTTCTCTCAACTCTGAATATCTGGATACAAACGTCAGAGCTGGGGACTGAGGCCCAGCTCGCAACCCTCTGGAATCCAAAATCCTGGTCTCACCTCCAAACGCTCTTATACTTCAGACCAGAGATGGACAACAATCAGTTAGATCAATGCAGTAATCTAAAGTTTCCTGAGCCCCTAACCGTGCAGAATCAGCCAGGTTCCCAACCATCTCAACCCTTGGCCACTCTGGTCCTGCCTTTCCTTAAAAATCACCCTCGGAGATTTATTCCATACTGGTTTGGTTTTGTTTGAGTTATCAGGGAACATTGTTATTTCTTTTGAGTAGCACCAATTGATTACCACATTCCATGTTTGTTTGAAGTTCACCCTGACGAAGGAGCAGCCCTCCGAAAGCTATCACTTCCAAATAAACCTGTTGGACTGTAACCTGGTGTTGAGTGATTTTTAATCATGGGAGGAGTTGACTTTAAAAGAACCACGTAACAACTACAAAACAGTCTTGGTGAAATCTATTCAAGTGAACATGTACCTCAATTTGGAAGTACCATTTTTTAAAATTTCTATTACACTTGTCTGCCTCTGGCAGAAAATAAATATTCTGTCAGACACATAGATTTAATCTCAAAGTAGGGTGATTTGAAATGGATGTGGGATTTTGCTTGTTTTTAAGAGATCATAACTATTGTCACATTATGTTTTTAAATGGTTACACTGGCTTGGAACCAAATATCTTTGCAATCATGTATGGCTTAATATGGGTTTTATTGCATCATATGGGGTTGTTCACTTTTTGTTACTGATTCTTTACGCTATTAAGGAATTAATTGTTATTTAATACTCTGCAAAGGCCATAATCCCACTCACTACCAAATCCAGAAATCTCTCTGCAACGTTTAGAGTCAAAGTGTATTGCTATTGCTCTGCCACAAGCTGTCTCTATTGTACTTTGTAAATCCTGTATAGTGTTTACCAAACCTGGAAAATGGGCATCTTATGACAAGAAACGCTCTTTTCCCTATTATATTGTGCTATTTATCCACTTTAAATGAATTGCAACCTTTGATGTCATTTAATTGCAATTTCAATTTCAAATAACAACCAGCTCAGCAATGTTAGCTATTCCACCAAGCTGGAATTGGGGTCAATAGAGTTCCCACAATGGAAACAGGTTGGGCTTCTGTAAAAGTAGTGAGTTTTCTTATGTGTATAATGTGTATAATGCATCTTGACCTCTACCCCACACCCTTCCATCTACGCTCATCACCAGGGATTGAGAGTGATCACAGGGTCTGCTTGTCTGCTGTAACTTTGATGGAAGAGCCACAGAGATCCCAGGGTAGGTTTTTTTGAACAGGAGACAACAGTGGAAAGGCAGTCCAGTTTGAAGACCAGGGCTGGTGCACTTTGTAGCTAGTGATTACAATGATCACTTCTCCAGAGAGGGACCTGAGCACCGGTTCAGAAACCAGAGCACGGCAGGCAGAAACTACCAGAGAGTAGAGCATCAAAAGTCCAATTAAGTGACTGTGAGTCAGCAGAAAGTGAAGCTAGAAACTAGTGGCCTGATACAGCCAACAGTTCTGGAGCAAATGGATGCAGGAAGCCAAAGCAGAAGTGGACAGTGAATCAGCAGTGTGATGGAACAGTGTTACTGGAGAAGCATAAAACCAGTTGTCAATCAGAGCACAGTTGGATAACCACGAGAACAAAGCAAGAAAAAATTAGGTCAGAAGACACACCGCTTCTGTCTCCTGCTGAAATCTCCTTTCCCCACAAATGATCTCCATTCATAGTGGAATAGTTGTGTGAGAAATTGTGATCATCTGTGCCTGTGCTTTGGGCTTTATGTGCCCTGAATGGTCAAAAATGGAGTCTGCAGTGTACATACGCATTATTGAGGTGAATGAAGGTGAGGATATTAGTGTATGTGATGTGATGTGCTATGGAATAATAAATAACTGATCTAGTATTCACTGCCATTTATAGAAGAGAGTTCCAAACATCTACCATCCTTTGTGTGTGGAAGTGCTTCCTAATATCTCTCCTGAACATTCTGGCCCTAATTCTCAGACTATGCCCACTGCTTCTAGAATCCCTAACCAGTGAAAATAGTTTACCCTTGTTTCACCTGTCTTTTCCTGTTATTATCTTGAAGCCTTTGATCAGATCACCTAATTTATCATAACAATATCATAGAATCCCTACAGTGTGGAAACAACCCCTTCGGCCCAGCAAGTCCACACCAACCTTCCAAAGAGTATCCCACCCAGACCCATTCCCCTATTACTCTACACTTACCCCTGACTAATGCACCTAACCTGCACATCCCTGAACACTATGGGCAATTTAGCATGGTCAGTTCACCTAATCTGCACATCTTTGGATTGTGGGAGGAAACCGGAGCAACTGGAGGAAACCCACACAGACACAGGAAGAATCTGCAAACTCCACACAGTCAGCCGATGCTGGAATTGAACCCAGGTCCCTGGTGCTGTGAGGGAGCAGTGCTAACCACTGAACCACCATGTGTTTGTATAATATATCCTCATAACTTAACCCCTGAAGTTCAGTTGTCATTCTTGTGAACCATTGTCCTCCTTTTAAGGCCAACATATTCTTCCTAAGGTGCAGTGCCCAGGGCTACTCACAGTACTCCAAGTGGGGTTGAACCAGGGCTTTGTATAATGGCAACAAAACTTCTGCAGCCTTCAACTTCTCTACATACAAAACACAGCATTTCATTAACTTTCTTTTTCACTTTAAAGATCTATGCACCTGAATCCCCAAGTCTCATTGGATATCCACTGTATTTAACGTCATGCTATTTAGTACGTACTCCGATTTATCCTTTTCTGGTATAAAATGGATAACCTCACACTTGCTTACATTGAACACCATCTGCCAGTTTTGCCCATTCACTTGGTCAATCAACATCCTTTTCTAATTTTATGCTATCATTTACACTGCACAATGCCACCTACCTTTGTGTCATCAGTAAATTTGGATATATGACTTTCTATGCCTTTACACAAGTCATTCATAAATAATGTGAATAACTGAGCCCTAACAGAGATTTTTGTGGGAGACCACATGCTGCCAATTGAGTGCCCATTATCTCTACTTTCTGTTGCTTGCCACTCAATCAACTATGCCCTCTTTAACTTCACTTAGCTGAATACCCATTTGGCAGCAGAAGGAGTTCAGTAACTATTTAAGTCTGATTGCTGGCTGATTTCTTCTGTCTGTTGTTTGATTCTACAAGTGCTTGCTGCTTCCTCTAAATGCTTCTCGTTGAAAATATCAACATCTTGGTCATTTCAAGCCTTCTGTCTTAACTGTTTAACACTCAAGGCTGCACTGGTAGCAGTTTCTCTTGCAATACAATCTCAGAGAATGAATAGAGACCTTGCAGTGCAGGAAGAACTCCTGGAAGAGGGGGTGAGGGGGGAGAAGAGTTTTTTGCCATCCCAGATATTCAGGGAGCCATCATCCTATTGCACTCTGACAAGAAACACAGACAGGATAAGGTTTTACCATAGGCTTCAGGAGCCCAACTTCAGATTGAAGGAAGGTTCTGACTGTATAGATTATTATTTAATGTATTAATATATTTTACTATTAGTATTGAATGTTTAATATTTAATATATTATATTATTTGATATATCATTTAGTTTTATTATGACTGCCAGTGATTGATCAACCCCCAATGCACCTCCTTTAAAGTGTCCAGGCCTTGCTTTAGTTGCTTCCAGCTGGCATTGGCACTGACCCACTGCAGATGAGTCCAGCCATAGCCTGAACACTGAGTTCATTGGCTTGAGCAGATGACATCAAGTTATTGTAATGCTTGTATTGTGTTTCGCCTGCTTTCAGGTACTATTGCATTTAGCCCCTGCTGCCTCTCTTATCCATAGGCTCCCACCTTACTCTGTTGACACTCCCACAACATCATTTTCAAAGGAGTGAAGTCGAGTGGAGGAAAATACTGGGAGAAAAACTGGGCCAGCACTGGAGTCAGCTGGAAAATCAAACTAACTCCAGGAAACATTCAACCAACAGATTGACAAGATCACAATCAGTGGCACTATGCAGTGTACTACCATTACCTTGTGTCGGCCTAGTGAATTACTGACACAAGGCTGGACAAAGGGAAAAGGAAAACAACTGCTATCCCTGAGTACAAAGGAGAAGGTCATGAAATTTCAGAATCTCGGCTATTGTTTTGGATTCATGTGTTAAAACTTAACTATTGCTTTACCAGTGGAATTTCAAATAATTCAATATTTCTGGAATACAAAGCTATGAACAGTAATGGTGAGCATGACATCTATTGTTGATAGTTAAGGAAAGAAATAAACTGTCTGTACCTGTGTTTCCTAACCCACAGCACTGTGGTTTTCTCTTAAATGCCCTCTGAAATGGCCTAGCAAGCCTCTCAGTTCAAGGACGCTAGAGATGGACAACAAATGGTTGTATTGCTAACAGTGCTAACATCCCACAAAAGATATGAAGGAAATATCTTGTACAAAATAGCACAATTAAGGGTTTTTTAAAAAATGGAACGAGGTTAGGATTGGAGACAAGTGGACACACAGTCAGACTCTGCTGACTTCCTGCTGCTATGATCCCAACCCTGACTCACCGATGAATTACCCTGTTGTCATTTGGTAGCCCTGCCATCTTTGATAGTGCCTGTAGAAAAATAGCCTGGGTGGGGTCGGGGGGGGGGTGGGGGGGGCGGGTGTAATACGGAATCATAGTGTGGAAGCAGGCCATTCAGCCCATTGAGTCTGCATGGACCCACTAAAGACCTTCCCACACAGACCTATCCTCTTATCTCTCTAATCCTCCATGAGCAATCCACCTATCCCACACATCTTTGGACTGTGAGGAAAATGGAACACCCAGAGGAAACCTACACAGACACGGAGAGAACATGGAAACTCAACATAGACAGTTGCCAAGGGTGGAATCAAACCCAGGTCCCTGGCACTGGGAGATAGCAGCGCTAACCGCTGCACCACCAGGGGCTTCATTATGCAGACGGATTGGGAAAATCATGTTGGAAGCAAGTTTCAGGAAAAGGAATTCATGGAATGTCCTCCAGATAGCTTTTTGGAGCAGCTTGTGGTAGAGCCCACTGGGGAAAGGCAGTTCTGGATTTGGTGAGGTACAATGAGGCAAACTTGATTAGTGAACTGCTGGTGAAGGAACAGAATTCACTCTGAATTTCAGAGGGAGAAGCTTGCGTTAAGTGTCGTGGTATTAGAATTGAGTCAAGGTGACTACAGAGATGTGAGGGAGGAGCTGACCAGAGTTGATTGGAAGGGGAGCCTAGCAGGGAAGAAGGTGGAGCAGCAATGACAGGAGTTTTGGGAGGTACGGCAGGAATTCATCCCAAGGAAGAAGAAACATACTCAGGGGAGGATGAGGCAACCATGGCTGATGAGGGAGGTCAGGGACAGCATAAAAAGCATACAATGTGGTGAAGATTAGTGGGAAGCCAAAGGATTGGGAATATCAACAGAGGACAACATTAAAAGCAATAAATGAAATATGAGAGTAAACAAGCTCGTAATATAAAAGAAGAATGCAAAAGTGTTTTTTTTTAGATTCTAAAAAGGTAAGGGAGAGCGTGAGTGGCCAGAGGACCACTGGAAAATGAGGCTGGAGAAGGAACAATGGGAAACAAAGAAATGGTTGAGCAGCTGAATTGGTACTTTGCATCAGTCTTCACTGTGAGAGACACCAGCAGTGTACGAGAACTTCAAAATAGTCAGGAGGAAGTTGCATATTCCTTGGCCATCACTAAGGAGGAGGTACAGGGGAAGCTGAAAGGTCTGAAGTTGGATAAATCAGAAGAGGTGGATTACATACCAGGACTCTGTGAGAGATAGCTGAAGAGATTGTAGAGGCAATGATGGTGATCTTTCAAGAATCACTGAGGTCAGAGAGGGTAACAGAGGACTGAAAAATGGCTAATGTGACACCCCTTTTAAGAGGCAGAAGACAGGAAACTGTAGGTTGGTTGGCCTGACCTCGGTCATTGGTAAGATTTTAGAATCTATTATTAATGATGAGATTGCTGGGCATTTGGAAGTGCATGGTAAAATAGGCATGGGTCAGCACAGCTTCATCAAAGGGAGGTCTTGCGTGACAAATCTGTTGGAAGTCTTTGAGGACGTAACAAACAAGTTAGACAAAGGAGAGCCAATGGATGTGATCTATTTGGATTTCCAGAAAGCCTTTGACAGGGTGCCACACGGGAGGTTTTTAAATAAGGTAAGGGTTAGGGGCAAGATACTGACATGGATAGAGGATTGGCTGACTGACAGAAGGCAGAGAGTGGGGATAAAAGGGTCTTTTTCAGGATGGTAGCTAGTGGAGTTCTACAAGGGTCAGTTTTGAGACCACAGTTATTCATGTTATATATTAATGACCTGGACAAAGGAACTGAGGACATTATTATTAAGATTGCAGATGACACAAAGGCGGATGGAGGGACAGGTAGTGCTCAGGAAGTGGGGAGTCCGGAGAAGGACTTGGACAGACTGGGACAGTGGGGAAAGTGGCAGATGGAATACAGTGTGGGAAAGTGTGAGGTTATGCACTTTGGCAGGAAGTATAGAGACGTTGATTATTTTCTAAATGGGGAAAGGTTCCAGAAGTCTAAAGCACAAAGGGACTTGGGAGTCTTAGTTCAGGATTTGTTTAAAGTAAATAGCCATGTTCAGTTGGCAGTTAGGAAGGCAAATGCAGTGTTAGCATTCATTTTGAGAGGTCTAGAATACAAGAGCAGAGATGTACTACTAAGGCTGTGCTCAGACAGCATTTGGAATATTGTGAGCAGTTTTGGGACCCATATCTAAGGAAGACGTGCCGATCTTGAAAGGAGTTCAGAGGAGATTTACAGGAATGACTCCAGAGATGAAGAGCTTGTCATATGAGGAGCAGTTGAGGACTCTTGTCTGTACTCGATGAAGTTTAGAAGGATGAAGGGGATCTGACTGAAACTTACAGAATGCTGAGAGGCCTGGATAGAGTTGATATGGAAAAGATGTTTCCATTAGTAGGTGAGACTAGGACCCACAGAGTCTCAAAGTGAAGAGATAATCCTTTAGAACTGAGATGAGGAGAAATTTCTTCAGCTAGAGTGCCTAATCTGTGGCACTTGATGCTACAGAGGGCTGTTGAGGCCAGTTCTGGATAGTTCTTGATTGGTAAAGAGATCAAGGGTTATGGGGAGAAGACAGGAGAATGGTGTTGAGAAACCTATCAGCAATAATTGAATAGTGGAGCAAACTTGATGGGCCAAATGGCCTAATTCTGGTCCTATATGTTATGGTATTTTGGATTCAGGTGAGGTTGTATGATAACCTGATAGTTACATCTCATTTGTACTGATTATTTTTTATTTCAGATTTAGTTAGTTTAGACATCTCAACTTCCACAGAGAGATTTGAATTGATGATTTGAATTGATCATTAGTCCAGTGCTCTGGACTATTGCTAGACACTTCATGAAATTTTAATTGTCCTAAAATCTGAAGCATTTGTTGCTAATTTTTAAAATAAATCACAATGCTTTCCAGCAGTTGCTGGAAACTTGAAGTAAAAACAGAAAATGCTGGAGAAAATCAGCAGATCAGGCAGCATCTGTGGAGAGATGCTGTCAGACCTGCTGAGTTTCTCCAGCACATTCTGTCTTTTTATTATAGCTATTTTTAAATTATGATTAAGTAAAAGCACAAGAATAAAGTAATTCATTTAGGTTTTATTATTTATGTCCTCAATAGTTGAATCATTGTGTGAGACAGTGAATTTAATATACTTTAATTAAGTTGGTTATGTTAGTTGCTTGTGTACTGTGCAGATGTGTAGAATAAATTTAAAGATCCACATCCTTTCATTTTGTTTGCTGCTTTCTTGAGTCTTGTTGACCTAGGTATACTGAAAAGAAATATGTAAGGCTTTAAGTGCAGTGTGACTGACAAATACATTTTTTGTGTGTGCCATGAATAGAGATAAAATTAGAAAGTCTCATGTGGGGAAAACAATTTCACACCCCATTCCTTTGGTAATGCCGTGTTTGAATCCTTTTGAAAGAAAGAAGGCTTTTGTTTAAGTTTTGGAGACTAAAAGGTTTAACTTTCTTACCCTTGTCAAATTAATCATCAGATTGGAAAAGACAGCAGCTTCCTGCCATGTTTTGTACATTACTGGGAAGGTAAATAATGGAACATTTCAGGTGGTTCTTTCTATGCACTGAGGTACGCAGGCTTCACTAATAGCCAGAGGATGTATTAAGTAGCATTGGCTTTTGCTCACTGCCAGCCAATGCCCAGGGACAATCAAACCCATAAGGGCCCTTTTCTGCATGAGCTAACTTTTTCCTTCCTTATGTCTTGAAGCCTTTGTTGACAATGACATCCTCAGTGGGAACATCAAATTAACACTTCATATTCACAGCTTTACATTCACTGCTAGGCTGAGGAAAGTCAAGGCAAACAAAGACTCCCATCATTTCTGCTTCATTTAATTGCTAAATGGAGTGGGATGGTGGTTGGATGGGGGAGTGGGGTGGGGATACTATACTCACCTGTAAAAAAGAGAGGTTAGAGCAGTCTGCGTCAAATTTTAATCAAGGCTTAAATTTGACCTTAAATCCAATCATATCACATTGCAGCTTGCTACTGAAGGGGTGAAACATCAGCATGTACGAAATAAACAGGAGCGTTGCTACTTTAGTTCTGAAGCTTTTATTTTTCATGTTGCTGTTTAAAAATAAACTATTGCGACTGATCTGGCTTGCGTTAGGATTAATAGCAGTAGCATCTTCATGACTGTGTCAGCCAAACAGATTTCAGCAGCAGCCATTAACCCTGTGTGAATGGGTGAAAGATACTGTTTATGTCATGCCAACTTTCTTGCAAGTTCAAAAAACCTTTAGGCAGTGCGCAAGGTATGGTGGTATGGTTTAAAACAACCTGTGTGAATTGAGTTGAATGCTGGCAAAGGGTACAGGGACAGCAACAGCAAGGAAATTTTCTTTTCCGGGGAGGGGGGGAGGTCATTTCGTGCCTCGTTGGAAAGGAGCAAAAGTGTGTAATCCCTTGTAAAAACTGGCCTCTTCAGAGTGGTATAAAAACTGGAATGTTCAGCTGGTTCAGTGGATTAGGGGGAATTCATATTAACAGCGAAGGTTGGGAGGGTTTTTGGGAGAAGGGGAGGGGGGATGGGCAGTGTGGTTGTTGGTGGTATTAGAGACAAAGTAGCAGTAGTCAGACAGTGTTGTATTGAAATCAGCCTACCAGGTGGTCTCAGTGCTAGACAGAGTGAAAGGCTGTGGGGGCTGCTTGTTGGTTGTGGTAGAGACTGGCAGAAAGCATTTCCATGTGGGGCTTGGGGGCCAGGGGATGTGCTGGTGGTGGTGGCAATGATGCAGCTATAGCGAGCTTCGGGAAATGCCTGTCAGGCTTGGCTGGCCACAATCACAGCAGTGATTAAGCCTCTTTTGATCACACATTTAGTTCTCTGTTTATCAGAATTGGGGGTGGGGAAGCATATTAATGTCTTGCACTGGGCTGACATAATTTCCCAGTGGGTCAAGGGGTCAGGTTTGTATTTAGTTAGCAGTAATGATCTCGTTAGGGATCTGAATGGACCACCGTCCAAGCTCATTCAACAGAATGAGCGTGCCTTCCCTCCCACCCCTCCACCCTCCCCCCACACTTCCCTGTGTGGGCCTACACAAGACATGAACTGTGATTAATGGACTTCCAGGGCTTAATAACTTGCAAAACAGAATTAAACAAGAGGGGGTGAGGACAATTGGGAGTGAGACACAGGAGGGGCAGGAGGTTGTTGTAAACAGTGCTAACACAATCACAGCGCATAAGATTAAGGAAGATGGTTGCATACAATGGCACAGCTGGCAACTGGCAGGGAGCCAGGCCTGGGAGAAAGCTGCATTGCTGCTTCCAGGTGGCCGACTCAAGTTAGGCCTTTCAATGTTTGTGGTGGGTTTAAAAGAAGAGAGAAAGGGCTGTGCTTACACAGCCACAACAACTGAGAGGAAGCCATTGAGAAGGGGAAAAGAGATTAAATGGCCGAGAAAATAAAGAGGGAGGAACAGGAGAGGGAAAGAGATAAGCTTCAAATGTGAAACACATCATTTAGGAAGAACAAGTAACCCTTGACATGCAAGCTTCAATTTCCATACTCTTGCCTCAAAATTCACAGGAATTTTAATTGTTGCATGGTAATAATGGTAACGGTGTTTATTAGCACCTCGGATATGCAAATTAGCAGCTATTGCAGGTATCTCTAAAATATAATCAGAAGAGCAAAATAGAAAATGTTATATCCATGCCCAATTTTATCTTTCAACCAAGTCCAATAGAGAAAAATATTTACCCATCGGAAATAATCATTTTTATCAGTGTCAGCAATTCAGGAAGCAATGATATGAATTAATGTGAACTAATTTCAGAAATAGAATTATAGAATGACACAGTGCAGAAGAGGCCCTTCTGTCCATTGATTCTGCACCGACGAAAGCTGCACTAAATCTGCACTTGTCCCATTTTCCAGCTCTTGGCCCATAGTCTTGCATGTTACAGCACTTCAAGGATTCATCCAAGTTCTTTTTTAAAATTGTGAGACTCCAGCCTTAACTACCCTCCCAGACAGTCCATTCCAGATTCAAACCACTCTGTGTATGTGAAAAAAAGATTTTTTCAAATCCTCTAAACTTGCTGTCCTTCACCTTAAAATTATGTCTCTTCTAGTCGTTTGTGAAACACAAAGCAGCCTAATATTGTATCTGGTGTATATATAAGATGCCAATAATATATATATGGTGACAAAAGGGTTTAGAAAAGAAAGGCATATCCCTTCTGAAGTATGAGCTGGCATAGTAGTCCCTAAATTTCTAATAGTGCTTCAGAGGAAATATTTAAACTGCTTACTGCTGAATATATTTTTACATCAGAATGATCAAAGCAAAACATAAAAGTTAAAACACTGAAGATACTGCAAGTATACAGCAGGTAAGTCAATTCCTGAAAATTTGGCTGGATTAATGTTTTACAAAGAATGATGCTAAATTAAAGGCACTGTTAATTCTCGCCTCTTATATATTTGCGCAGGAGTGTGATGGGGGGGGGAGGGGATTGCCGATTATATCAGCGCCCCCTGTGTTTCAGTATATCCATGTTTACTGCAGACATTCAGTGGGGTTTTGTATGTGGTGGAATCTTTGCCCCTAATTTGCATAGCTAGCAGGATAAGAGGGTCTGAATCTCCCTTTGCCAGCAGTTCCTGCAATTTTCGCCTCTTAGTTGGTGGATGCATGCTTGGGACCAGTTTGCCCAGAGAGACCAGAATTGAAATGTAGAGGAGTTTCTGTATTAAATCCGGTGGGACTGCAACCAGGGTGCTCTGTGCGGTTTTGTTCACGATATTACAAAAACAACATGGAGGCATTGGAAAGACTGCAGAGAAGTTTACAAAGTTGGCACCTGAAAAGTAGAGGGACACATATATATATATCCGATATAGCTTAACAGGCTTAACTCTTTTCCCTTGAAAAATGAAGAAAGACTGTTTACGATATAGATGGCCTTAAGATTATGAAAAGTTTTGATTGTGTGGATAAAGAGACAATGTTTCCTTCTGTGGAGAAGAGCATACTGGAGGCAATGTATATTAAAATAGTCACCAAGACCTTCTTGAACAAAGTGGTGAGAATGAGGAACCTCTGGTCAAAGTGTTTAAGGGGAATCTAGATAAGGGATTACATAGTTATGAAGGGAGATTTAGTTGGGAGAAGGTTTTGGCAGAGCATAAACACTAACGTGAACTGCGTGGCTGTATGGCCTGTTTGTGTGCTATTGTCCTATGCATGCCAGGTTGCCAAACTGTGCAAATGGGCCCCACACAAGTCTTGTTAGCAGCCCATTCCACACTGACTAATGTTGCAGTCCATATGCTAAGTACTTCAGCAAGGGAGCTGTCAACAGTAGCAACTACGGAAATGATTTTTGTTTCCTTTTCCAGCCATGCATGTCTTAAACCCAGTGTAGTATTCCTATTATTATGAACTATCTCTTCTTTCGTCTGTCTCATTCATGGAGGCTAATAAATCATAGGCACCACAACCGGATATAACTTGTTCTCCCTGTGGAAATTAAAGTATTTTCAAAGCGAAAACATCATCAAAATATCATCGCAGGGTTAGGATACACTCGTGTTCTGTGGCATGTTCCAATTTTTGTTCCACTATTGTAGAAAATGATTGAGGATAAAATGAAGCTTTCTAATAACTAATGTTATATAGTCTCAGTAGCTAATAAATGCACATTAGAATTATGGTGTAGTATTGTCCAAGTGGTTGAGTTTAGGCAACTATACAATCCACACTTGCTTCCAGTTCAATTTCTCCTGTATTGAATTAGCAATCTCAGCTGTAAGGTAGTGCAGGCACTATAATGAAGAAAGTCTTCTTTTATATAACACTATACAAGCCCTCAGAATATTCCAAAACATATTAAAGCCAACGAATGACTCTCTGCAAAAGCGTCTCTTCAGCTTTTGTGAGAAACCATGGTGACTATTTTACACACAATGCTGTCCCACCAACAGCTGTAAGGTGGAGTGCTAGTTTAGATTTATGTCCATTTCCTGATCTGATTTGGATGCTGCACACAGAGTGTGTGCCTCGATCCAGTGGCCCCAGCTAGACTTGAAATTGTGCCATGTTGATATTATCAGTGTATTTGTTGTGGTTCCGTTTTCAGCAACTGAATAATGTTCTGCTTTCCTTGCTGGTAGTAATCTTGAGGTGAATCATAGGAGGAGGAATAAGAGTGATACTTGTTTTGAAAGTGTTCTTAGAAAGAAAACATACTTTAGTTGGGAGTTGTGGAAGAATCCTGTTGAGTTTTGACTCCATGGATATTCCCATATTCAGTCAGTTTTCCAAAGGGAGCCTAATCCAGGTGTCAACCCCTTCATTTTCACACATATAGGACCTAATGCTTGCTTTAGGTTCTGACCACAGAAATGAACTGAACCACTATCTTAAAGCTAATACAACATAGTCCCATTTCTAATTCTAATTCTTTTTAGTACTATTTATAGATTTTATAGACTATTGGTTAAGGGAGGGATGTTGATCAGGATAATTTGACATTTCATTCCCCATCTTTGATTGAACTGCAGTTTTCCATGCCATTTGTACAACAGTAGTGTCAAGGTTGCACTCCCTCTGCACTGCCCCAAGAGGTCAACCTTCATCAAGGGTCGTACACTCAGGTCCCAAAATGGTTGTGAGCCTACAACTTTATGACTCTGAATAGCTATCTTCTAACATGGCCTCAAAAAGATTTCTGCTCCTCAGCAATGCTACTTAAATTGGATAGGAACAAGTCTAGGTTCAGAATTGATGCCTTGTCCCTCCATGAATAATGTCCAAACTGTCGACACTCATTCAGAGTACTAATGAGGTATGAGGCAGCACTTGGCATCAGTGGAGTCTTCACCTATCAGGAGATGAGGAGAGAAAGGTGGAGAAGTTGACAAGAGGTCAGAAATCTTGATGTTCAACTCTGTCCAGTGACTTCTTGCTTCCTTCTCATGTTCAAAATAATGCTGTGGGATCTTTGAAGTCCAGCAGTGAGGGCAGATGGGCTTTGGCTTAAGGTCTCGTCTAAAAAACAGCAACTCGTACATTGTAGCACTTCCTCAGTATTCCTCAGTGTTAGCCTTGGTTTTTTAACTCAAAGCATGGTGAATCCCACTGCCTCGCCTTGCACCCCTCAGCTGCACACAGGCTTGATCAACAGAACAGGACAAATGCACAATTGAACTGCTGTATCGAATAAGTGTGAGTAATTCTAATAATTGTTATCAAGTCAACTCTTTAAGTAATACTGCAATGGGAGCTTATGATTTAGTTTCAGCCAAAAGAGGAGCTCATGACCTTCAACTACAAGGGTTCCTGATATGAACAGATATACTCCAGGGATGACTTTACCATGAATTAGGTATATTCTCATTTAATCCAGAGACTAATTGTTAAAAGTGGCCAAATGAATAAAAAAAGGCATTTCTCTCCCTGTCCCTTGCAGAACTGTTTCCATATTTGCATGGCGATTTGTACCATCAACACACTGCGGCAGAGATGGTCTTCTATTCCTGCAATCTAGTTAGCTGTCAGGGAGCAATCAAAATTCATTCTCACCCGTTGGTAACAGATGGGTTTGAATAATGTGCAGTTCAAGCTGTACTCCTGCCATCTGTTTTGGAAGCTGATACTTTACACTTGATAGAGTTAATTGATGAATTTTGACATGTTTGCCAACAAAAAAGTTGTGTTCAATTCATGACTGGTACAAATTACAAATAAAGATAACCTTTACTAGACCATCATGCTAGGAACCATTTAGTGAAGCCTTAAACTGCACAGTAGTCACCCTTGGAAGGAAAGGATGGTTGTCTTAATGCATTCAAGTTGTTTTATTGTTCTTCAAATTTGTCCCTTCACCTCAATTTTCACAGAACCTTATATTTTTACTGTGCCAGTCTTTCCATATGTGCTGTCTGCCAGCAAAGCCTGAGAGATTTTCCTTAACTTGTAGTCCAAGGCAGAGTTGCAGTGGGTTATTTGATTAGGAAGGGACCACAACACAAATCAAAAAAGGATTGTGATCTTGTAGTAATGAACTAGTAATCAAAAACCGAGGTGGATACACAGGAGGGCACAGGTTCAAATCCCACCATGGAAGCTGGTGGAATTTGAATCCAATTAATAAAATCTAGAATGAAAGCTTGTCTCAGCAATGTGATATCGAATGATCGGTAATTATTGGAAAAAGCCACCAGGTTCACAAATGTTGTTACAGAAAGAAATCTGTCATCCTTACCTGGTCAGGTCTACATACGATTTCAGATCTACATTAATGTGGTTAACTCTTACGTTCCCTCTGAATTGGCCTAGCAAACCATTCAGTTCAAAGGTGATTAGGCATGAGTGCAAAGTGCAGCCTTCCCAACAATGTCCCCAATCCTTGGAAGAATGAAAAATAAATTCCTGTCCTTACTCAATGTGCACTCACACGCACCCATGTTTCACCAAGGATCACCATAAAGCAATCCCCTTTCTTAACCCAATCAAGGTCAATTACAGCATCTCTATTGTCACCCATTGATATCGGTTAGTTAAAAATTAAACACGACACCTTCCTGTTTTGTATGAATATAGCTGCAGCAAACTAAATGATCGTGGGTGAGGAACTGTCTGGAGTGCTGTGCTTAGATTGCATCTTGTATTAAAGAGGTAATAATATTAATGAAGGCATTGAGTAGATGTCACTCAAAGTGAAAAGATGGGGTTTTGATTTTTTAACAGGTGTTAATTTGACTTTGATGCAGAAAGATGCTTGTTACTTGAACGCTTGCCTGAATTGTGGAATAAGTTACACAGAATAATTTGTTATTAAAATTTTAGCGATCTTTCACACTTTAAAATAGCTTTAATTTGATTTATTTTTTCAGATATTTTTCATTTATTTATTTAAAAGGAAAGGTGAAGTCACCATAGGACTAACAGGAGAAGTGACTGGGAAGGCAAGGGGAGAGGTTGAAAAGGCAAGCCCTTCATGGTAATCTCAGCCAACATAAGAATTGAACCCATGCTGGTTAGTGTTATTCTGCATTGTAAAGCAGCCATCCAGTCAACTGGGCTAACCAACCTTCTATTTATGCTTATGTATCATTTATTAATTAGCTATTTATATATCATAATTATGAACCCACACTGTTGGTGTCACTGCATTGTAAAGCAGCCAACTGTGCTAACCAGCCCCCTGTTTATGGTTATGTATCATTTATTATTTAGCTATTTATTTACATATCATAATTATAAAAGCCTCTTATGGACCTTATGGTAGGCCTTTTGATCAAATTGTCTAAACCATGTTGCTTCTTTCAAATAATACTGGATAATCTTCATGCTATTTAGCCATGTTCTATGTTTTGAACAAATACCTACCTATTTTCTTGTCTTTAAATTGTACAGAATTGAGAGGCAAAGCTAATAGGTCAACAGCAAATGGAGGTAAATTATACAGGAAGAAGGCAGTAGCACGCAGTGGGTAAAAGAGAATTTATAGTGTACAAAACTGCAGTTGGAAAGGTCATACTGCAACTGAGCACCTGTGGACTCAGTTTTCCTTTCCAGCAATCAGTGACAATACAGTCGCATTATCAGGCTGTTGTTATGGAGTTAGAATGGTTGGCTACCTTTTAATTGAATCTCCTTTAACTATTTTAACACACAGGGTGTTGTGAATCTCCCCTCTGTTTAACTAACAGCTAGAGGAAAAGATATTCACACTGTGATTAGGGACCATTATTGTAATGTGTGTGCAGGGCTGATTTAAGGAGACTTTGTATGTTCCTCAGGGGTGGGGAAGATGACAGCTGAAGAGAGCACTTTAAAGACCCCCCTCTAATTTATTTACTCATTACAGATGACTGCTGAATTGAATGCTTATTACCATGCTTACATGGCTTACATTGCTTGTGTTTAATACTTGACAACCTGTCCCATTTGAGTTGGCACATAATAAAGGCACTGGAATTATAATGGGACAAGATCCAGGCTTTATCTGTTGTTGAATTTCAGATTCCCAGCTGAAAACTGATGTTATTTGACAATCACTTCACAGTGTTTGTGAAGAACTGGACTGTGACTAAATTGTATGCACTGTGACTGACAGCACTAATAACAGGTTAAAACTGATTTGTTTCATCAAAGCGTCTGCTTCTTCAACGATATAGTCTGCAACATAGAACGTGGTAGCTAGTAACTTAAAAAAAACAAGCTAAGTTCAAACCTATTGTTTTGAAGGACTCTGCCAACATTCCTCTTTATAATTTCAATTTTTTTGTTCTTATTATTTTGCATAGAAGATCCAGTTTTATACAATCAAATATTATTCCATTACTGGTATCTGGAAATTATAAAACGTCTGACAGAGTATCACAATTACTCCAGATTTCACTGAACTGCAGCCAATTGTCTTAGCATGGAATGACACAGGAATATCAAACCAGCAGCAAAATTAATTAGTATTACCTGCAATTGAAACATTTTGAAAAAGCACTGAAATGTAAGATATTCTTAAAAGAACCATAAAAATAAAGCTTGTTGGTTGCGGCAGATTGCATGATCATGCCACAAGATCCTAAACAGCAAATAATGATTAAAATGATTAATGGTAGCCTGCAACAGGAGATTATCTTAAGTTGTTTTGTCTTTTTATTTTCCAATTCATCTCCCAAAATAATTAATGCAGTGTTATGTGAACAATTTCATTTTGTGCAGCAGCTTTAATACAGAGGAATTTTCCAAGGCGTTTCACAGAAAGACAAGGATGATGGAGCCAAACTAAAGATGTAAGATTTGGAAGGTTGATTGAACACTCAATCAAACAGATCAGTTTAAAGGAGAATTTTAGAGGAAGCGAAATGGAGAAGTGGGAAAGATTCATTAGGACAATCCAGGCAGTGAGATCCAGAGAGTTGCAGGTTTGTGGTAGGGCAGAGGTCCACAATAAGCCAGATATGTAGGAATGGAGAGCACTGAGTGGGTCTTATGGGGCTGGAGGAGGCTATGAAGACAGAAAGGGCTGACAAATTAAATGCAGGGATTGAAAATTTTAAAATGGGGGCATTGGGAAGCAGTGTAGATCAATATGAGGATGGAGACAATGGATAAGAAAGGTGGAGTTTGGAAAAGATTAACTATTTCAATAGTGCAGGATTGGAGTTTGACTGGAAGAAGGCTGAAATCAGAAGTTGAAAGAAAAAATTGATTTTCAGCAGCAAGCATGCTTGGGGAATGCAATGTTTTTGGAGGTGCTACCTTCAAATGAGATATTAAACCAAAGCATTATCAGTTCTTTATTGAGGATGTAAAAAATCTTATTCGAAGCAAAGCCAGGCAATTATCCACCATGGCCTGGCCAATATTTGTGTCTCAATCAGTATCACTATAACAAAAGACCTGGTCATTGTCACATAACTTCTTGCAGGTACATGTGGTGTTCATGTCTGTTTCCTACATTATGAGAGTGACTACATAAAGTACCTGGTTGTCTGTGAAGTGGTTTGTCATGTCTTGAAGCTGCGAAAAGTAAAAAAGGAAATGAAGGTTCTTTATTTGTCCGTTCAGCCTGAAAGAGTGGCCAGAATTGTTGGTGAGGCCATAGGCCTAGATTTTATTTTTGTCTCAATAGAAAATCTCTCCTCTTGGGGTGGTAAAGGAGCAGAGGTCACATTTCATGCATGTTTCACGAGGTTAGCTACAAGTAGAAATTAACAATCGCCTCCATTCCTGTGTAATTCTGGTGGCATAGGTTCTTGAAATAAAAACTGCGCAGCGTAGCTTTTTAGAGAGGTAAAGTATTCTTTTGGATATGGTCTGAACACACCTTTGGAGGAGGTCCATGAACAGCTACTGCTGCTGCTCTGTCTGTCCTTTCTCCACCTCCATGCCAATGGAACCCCCAGCAAGATGACCATGCCCAAGCAATCCCTTAATTCTGGTTAATCCTATAAGATACAGTGCATAATATTCTCTTTAGCTGAGGTCCTCAGAGTTTCTCTGGGGAAGTGGGGACATTTTGAGACAGTATGCCAGAAAGCCACCTGTCAAATCTCAAAGTCCTCTTCAAGTGTTGTCTGGTCATCAAATCTTCAATAGCAAGTGAACTATGAAAGGTAGGTATAGCTACAAGTAGCATAATGTAAATCCTCAGTAACAAATTGTTTTCTCCTATCTTACTGGTCAATGGTAGAGGATGTTGTTAATTGTGGTGTCAGCTAGATCAACGGTGTGCTCTTTAATGACCTCTGGCATTAATTGTCAATTAGAGCCTTAACAACCCTTGGGCCAGCCATTCCTAGTGTGTGTTTCAACATCTTTACAAAGATGTGTCTTATGTTAAAGATGAGTTACCTTGCTCACCTCAGGGACTTTTGATCACCTTTTGATCCAGGAAAAATCACCCCAAAGTCTTTCCACTTGCTCATAACAAAAGCCCTAAAACTGGAGATCAACCGTTTCAGTACTTGAAGATAAAAACTGGACACAATATTCAAAGTATAGTTTAATGAGGGCATTGCTCAGTTTTAACACTACATCCTCAGACTTATGTTGTTTGAGTATTTGGTTCAACATCCTATTAGTTTAGCTAATTGCTGCTGCACGTTGTTTAGGCATGTTGAATGTTGAGTCCACAAAGAAAGCTGCATCTCTTTCAGCTTAATCCTTAGATATTCATGGAGTATTCGTGACATTTATCTTTCCTTCCTTTGCACAGTAGCTTACTCTTGTCTGCATTAAATTTCATTTGTCAATACACTGTGCACTCATCACTCTCTGTCTGAGTTGTTTCATAACTTTCGATCTACCTCTTTCACTGCTTTTCTTAGTTTTGTATCATTTGTACATTTGACCATGTTGTATCGTTTCCTGGTAATTTATATAAATTAGAAACAGTAACTGCACCAGTGCAGTCTCTGACAATCTTCAGTACTTCAGCACTCTGTACTCTAACAAAACTTCCTAGGCCTGGATCTTTACCATGATAACGAACTTTCCACTTGCTTCACCCTGGAGACTGAGGGGTCATCTTATAGGGGTTTATAAACTCATGAGGGGTGGATGGGGTGAATAGCCAAGGTCTTTTTTCCCAGGGTTAGATGAGAGGGGAAATATTTAAAAGGGACCTGAAGGGCAACTTTTCACGCAGAGAGTGGTGCATGTGTACAAAAAGCTGCCGGAGGAATTGGTGGAGGCTGGTACAATTACAACATTTAAGCAATATCTGGATGGGCACATGAATAGGAAGGGGTTAAAGGGATAATGGCCAAATACTGGCAAATGGGACTAGATTGTTTAGGATATTTGTTTAGAGGAGAAAGTGAGGGCTGCAGATGCTGGAGATCAGAGCTGAAAATGTGTTGCTGGAAAAGCGCAGCAGGTCAGGCAGCATCCAAGGAACAGGAGAATCGACGTTTCGGGCATAAGCCCTTCTTCAGGAATGAGGAAAGTGTGTCCAGCAGGCTAAGATAAAAGATAGGGAGGAGGGACTTGGGGAGGGGCTTTGGAAATGCGATAGGTGGAGGGAGGTTAAGGTGAGGGTGATAGGCCGGAGTGGGGTGGCGGGCGGAGAGGTCAGGAAGATGATTGCAGGTTAGGAAGGCGGTGGCATGGACAAGTTGGATCGAAGGGTCTTATATTGGACTGACTGCCAGATTTGCCAAAATTAACTGTCAAAAGCATTAATAACAACTGACAGATGGACAGATCAAATGCCTTGAGGGGACATGCCAAAAGTGTCAAGGGCACCTGTCAGAAGTGACTGTCAAAAGGAGTTGTCTAGCTGCCAAGGCATTTAAATTCCTCACCCTTTAGAAAATTGAAAATATGTTTGGGCCTTAAGAAAAAAAAAGATTTCTTGCTATTTCATTCTGTTGACATAGACCTCTGGATTTTTCAGTCTACATTGCTGAAGATTTACTGACCGCACAGTCATTTCTTATCACAGCAAGGTGCCTGCCCTTTCACAATTTATTAAACAGCTCCAAATGGTTAATGGACTCCTTGAAGTGGGATCACAATTGAATTGCTTATTGTTGTAAGGGGTATGGGATAATGGAGTGTAATGTTTGCCATTTGTAGTTAAAGGAATATAAATGTAATAAATTAGTTTTTATAAATAAGTGCATTTCTCAGTATATAGACACTTGGAATGTTCGGGAATAAAACTTTATTTTCTCATTTCTGTACTGGTCCTGAGGTCTGTCCATGTTGGATACAAAGTGAGTTGCAATTGTAGGTATAAGGGCAAAGGGTTGCTTGTGTCGGGACAATCGGTTTGTATGAGTCACTGCTAAAAATGGTATATGGCCACAGGTTGCCTTGGCAAGTATGAGGGCCATGAGGTTTGAATACAGAGCGATAGGTTCACACAGGGACTAAAATGGAAGATGGGTGAAGAGCTTAACATGAACGGGTTGGCATGGATGAGGATTGGGAGTTGTGAGGAAGGTTGTTGTGAGGGGTGAGGGCTGATTTATATTGTTTTTATTAATTCAATATAGTACCAGGGTACAAAAGTAAGCCACCTATCCAACCCACCTCCACAGCTAATATCCTCCATTCTCAGACTAGGGACCCATCCTCCCACTTCCAAGATAGCCTACTCCCCCAGACTGAAACTCTGATAGATGGGCAGCCAGTTTGATGGTCAGATTTGTAGAACCTGTAATTCTCAGGACTCAGTGTATCTGACTTACTGGTCCCCCGTTTCCTACTCTTCAGTCAGATTTTTTTTTAAACTCTGAATCCCTCACTTTGACTGTAGCCTTGTATAAACCAAATATTCACCATATTCTAAGGTTTTCTAAAGACTACCTGGTTTGTTCCATCCTCAAACAGAATATTGATCAAACAGGATTATCTCCTACTTGAATCTATGTTGACTTGATGATGGCTGTTATTGTTTTACAGTTACTCCCTAAGTTTACCTCCAATGATAAATTCTATTATTTTACATGGCATGGTGCCAAGATTATTGAATCTGTAGTTTCTTGTGTCTGTTCTGTCACATGGATACTCTTCTCACCAATGAACTGTTGCCTCCACAGAGCGTTATGACTCTCTGAGACTGGGTGCCGGTATTTGACAGAGCTCCTCCCTTGCTTTATTGTGTTTTATGTGAACTCTTAAACTTAAGATTTTGTCACAAAATCTCTCCCCTTCTTTAAACTGTTCCTTCTACCTATATCTTTGGAGAAGTTTTGGGTTACATGTCCTAATGTTTCCTTCTGTGGCTCCATGACAGATTAAAGCACTTAGAGTCATAGAGTCATAGAGATGTACAGCATGGAAACAGACCTTTCAGTCCAGCCCATCCATGCCGACCAGATATCCCAACCCAATCTAGTTCCACTTGCCAGCACCTGGCCCATATCCCTCCAAACCCTTCCTATTCATATACCCATCCAAATGCCTCTTAAATGTTGCAATTGTACCAGCCTCCACCACTTCCTCTGGCAGCTCATTCCATACCCGTACCACCCTATGTGTGAAAAAGTTGCTCCGTAGGTCTCTTTTATATCTTTCCCCTCTCACCCTAAACCTATGCCCTCTAGCTCTGGACTCCCCGATCCCAGAGAAAATACTTTGCCTATTTACCCTATCCCTCCCCCTCATAATTTTGTAAACCTCTATAAGATCACCCCTCAGCCTCCGACACTTCAGGGAGAACAGCCCCAGCCTGTTCAGCCTCTCCCTATAGCTCAAATCTTCCAACCCTGGCAACATCCTTGTAAATCTTTTCTGAACCCTTTCAAGTTTCACAACATCTTTCTGATAGGAAGGAAATCAGAATTGCATGCAATATTCCAACAGTGGCCTAACCAATGTCCTTTACAGCCGCAACATGACCTCCCAACTCCTGTACTCAATACTCTGACCAATAAAGGAAAGCATACCAAACGCCTTCTTCACTCTCCTATCTACCTGTGACTCCACTTTCAAGGAGCTATGAATCTGCATTCCAAGGTCTCTTTGTTCAGCAGCACTCCCTAGGACCTTGCCATTAAGTGTAGAAGTCCTGCTAAGATTTGCTTTCCCAAAATGCAGCACCTTGCATTTCTCCGAATTAAACTCCATCTGCCACTTCTCAGCCTATTGGCCCATCTGGTCAAGATCCTGTTGTAAACTGAGGTAACCCTCTTCGCTGTCCACTACACCTCCAATTTTGGTGTCATCAGCAAACTTACTAACTGTACCTCTAATGCTCGCATCCAAATCATTTAAATAACTGACATAGAATGTTTTATGATGTTAAAGGCACTATAGAAATGCAGGTTGTTATGATGATGATGAAGAGAAGCTTCTTGACAAAACTACTGAAGATGGCGGTACCAAATCTCTTCCCTGAGATGTGCTGACCGAGATGAAACCCTCCCTCAGAACTCGAACTGAAACATTAACTCTGATTTCTCTCCACAGATGCTGCCAGACCTGCTGAGCTTTTTCAGCAATTTCTGTTTTCGTTTCTGACCTATAGCATCTGCAGTTCTTTCGGTTTTTACTGACGAAAAGGAGTTTGATTTGATGTACAAGTAAGCACTGTCGTGCAGTCTTCAGCCTTGCACCAGGGATATTGTCAGTGATCATAGCCTTTCCTCTGGCAATTGCAATCAGCCATGACCTGCAGAGAATTGAATTGACTAAATGTTAGAAGTTACGAAGACGTGGACAATGTTCGCTCCAGCTCTTGAGGTGCCTGTGCATACTTCTGAATAGCCTGAGTACATTTGAGCCAGAATATCCATTTAGCAGAAGTCATATTGCAACTTTTTCATCATGTGTTTGCTAACTATTAAACGTGTACATTTATATTCTTTTACGATTACAGGTATTCTGAAATAAAAAGAATTTATAAATGTAAACATTTTAAAGTAACTGTATGACAAGTATTTAGCAATATGCAGCTTCAAGCTCCGTGGTGGGAAGTTTGAACTCAATTGTTCAGTTCTAAATTCTGGGACCCATTTAATGATGGGACTATGTACACCAGCTATACTACGTGGCCAAAAGATGACAGTAGAATTTTTTTTCTCTCCTTTGTTGGCAGCTTTTTGCACTTGCCTTTATTTTCTTTCCAATGATTCTATACCGCATCTAGGTTGACATTTTGTCAAACTGAAACGTACGACTTCATTCACACCAAGTTGTCCAAGTGATTTATTTCTAATCTATTTCTGGATTTACAGTTAATCGAGTTCATGAGGCTAAATCCACACTCACAGTCAGCACTTGATGCCTGAAATGTCGCACAAATGAAGAATTTCTTGAAACTGCTCATCTCGTGGGCCAGAGACCTCCAAATCATTGAATGTCTGAATTGAGCCAGTCTTGACTTTTTCCACAGCCACAATTTTGAATTCGGAGTATTGTCCACATATCTTTGTGGCCAGACTTTGTTCATAGTTTGGTATAAGAGTGGACTATCTTGATACCAATTGCACCACACAGTCTTTTCCAAATTCATAATTGGTTGTCTTAGTGATTATAGCCTGATCAAAATCATGCCATTCCAACAACTCTTCTTCTGCAAATCTAATATCCAGGTGGTCACATAGCTGTTGAATAAAGTGAAGAATTGTACAATGTCAACGTGACTACCTCAAGCAGTCAGAACATTCTTAACTTCATAATTCCAATAGAAGTGTTTAGATAGTTACTGAATCTTCAGTTTATTAACCTTGGCCTTTGCAAACTTCATAGCGTCAATTTTCAACAAACAGCTTATTTACAAGAATTTGCACAGAGCCGTCAGTTCAACTAGAACATCATTGAGAGTTGTGAATGCAACATGGCTTTCTGAATAAGTTCAGGCAATATTTATTGTTGGATCATTGCACTTATTAATTTGCTCTGTGCAATAGTCGATCAGGACATTGCAGTTCACATTAGTGCACTCTACAAAGTGTTTGGACAGGCACCTCACTTAATCCAGAGGTTGAAATGCCACTACATCACACTCTGTGAATTTGGCAAATTCTTCAAATTTGCCTTTCATCACAGTTAACCTGCTGAACACAGTATACATTGCTCTTAGAAGCGTTTTAATATTTTGCATAACTGAGACCTGTCTCCAAGCATAATCTATTCCCAGATCCTGTCTGTGAGCGATGCAGTGCTATTCTGACAAATATTTGATTCCACATTGCAACACTGCTACTTTCCTATTTTTCTTTCTGAGCATAACATACGTTCTAACCAATGTAAACATCACCATCTTCTGTAAGTCAAGGTCACTGTTAACATAAAATCACTTGATTGCTGTCACAATGAAGACACTGTCACAGGCAGTTGAGTTCAAAATTCCTGCGAAGACAGTTTTGTAAACACTTTAAGATCCTGGTCAAATCTAGAACCACTAATGATAGGTTTACAGCTGATTGTTTTGGCCAAATTATCAGAGAGCAACTGGCACCTATAGAGCTCAACATCTTCAGGTAAGGGGTTTGTAGGGGTGGGTGAGCAATAGTGGGACTTACCTGAGTTTTTGATTTAGATTGGTTTATTCATATGTATGTCCAGGTAACGTTTTAAAATGATGCAACAGTTTAATAGCTGAGTGCGTAACAACTGCATGGGAGTTTGTCACTACAACTATGTAAAATCAACCTTTCAAACATTTTGAATCTGGGATTGACACGGTGGCTCAAACCTTTCAGTTTTCATCCTTGCCAACCCATGCCAAAGGATGGCACTATGTCTCAGTGGTTAGCACTGCTGCCTCACAGCGCCAGGGACCTGGGTTTTCTCCAGCCTCTGGCTTTTGTCTGTGTGGAGTTTGCATATTCACCCCGTGCCTGCATGGGTTTTCTCCGGATGCCTCAGTTTCCTCCCACAGTCCAAAGATGTGCAGGTTAGGTGGATTGGCCACACTAAATTGCCCAAAGTATCCAGGGGTGTGCAGTCTTGATGGATTAGCCACGGAAATGCAGGGTTATAAGGATAAGGGAGGCGGTTGGGTCTGGGTGGGATGCTCTTTGGCGGGTCAGTGTGGATTCGATGGGCCAAATGGGCTGCTTCCACACTGTAGGGATTCTACGATCTTCTTAAACACATATCAGTAAAGAAGAAAGAGGGTTAATGCTTTGCTAGCATTTAAAGTTCCAAAGTGGGTTGATGAAACTTGAAGCATTCACAGGAATGCTTTCTCTATTGAAAGGCACGCAGCAAGGTGGATAACATGGTGCTGCACCAATGTGAAGACAATGCAGCTGTCAAAACAAAACACACAGCATCGTCCTGCCACTTGCCAGCTAGCACTGGTGTGTAAGAACAGTTTGACTCGAGAAAAAAGGATTTTGTCAAGGGGATATGCCTGAACTTTGCTTATTCTCTTGGCATAGTGAATACAATCAGAACCTCAACATCGGGAGAATTTTAGACTCTCAGTCATTTCATTGGGCAAGCTAGCAGATTACAAAACTTTGTATGGGAAGTTTTTAATGTTGAGAAATTGATGCTCAACATCTAACATCCTAACATTAAAAGGTAGCCAACTGAGGTAAGGCGCTGTATGTGCTTACAAGCACAGATGGATTTACTGCAACCTGGAAGGATGCTCAGCTAACTATATGACCCTGGCCTGCCAGGTGCATATTACAATCCACAGAGCCGAGCACAAGGCTGGTATCTGCAATATTACTGCTGACTTAATCTGTTTGAATTAGAATAATCCTCTCAATGGGCCCTTGTAGCAGCTATGGAATAGCATGTTTAAGCAACACGTTTGTGAAAAAAAAGTGTTTTTACACCAATTCTCAATTAGCGAAAGTGTTATAAACAAATGTATGTTTACATTAACTAGAATGACATATCGGAGCGTTAGAACAAATGGCTGCTGTTGTATTTTGTTGAAATGAAAATATGACATTTGTACTGAATCCTTCGAGCTCATGCACCGTTTGTTTTACTCATCGGCTGGACTCAGCTCCTTTACAGCTTATGCACTGCGTTTGAGCTGGTGAAGAAATCTTAACCTCTTTGATAATGTTTGTGAGGGATAAGAAGCTGAAAGCTCCATTTATCATCACTTGTGTGGGCAGCGTTACCAAGGCAACGCTCAGACTGGCAAATGCCATTGCTTCGAATACTAATGAAGCACTGGCAAGACTGTTGGTGGTATTGGCAGTGATTGTTGTGCTTGGGGTGTGAAAAGCTGGCTGGAGATAAACTGAATGTTTTAGATTTTTTTTCTCTCTCTGCTGTGTCTAATCTTAAAGCAACACCTTTTAAAGAACAAAACGTGTTCCATTTTAATCCTCCCAGCAATGTACAACAGGCACTGTAATCTCCAACACAGCAACATCATTTAGTAAACAAATTTATGCTGTTCAGCTGTGTTACACATTGACAAAAAGTTCAGTAAGAGTAGCAGAGCAATGGCAATAAAGTAAAATGCAAATATAGGCTGAAGCACAACAGCTTCTCACAGCTGTAAATTTGATGAGAAAATCTAATTAAATTCTGCTGGATGGTCTTCTTTTATTTTGACCTTTGCACTCCATGAACTTTTCTATTCAGTCAAGTACAATCATAGAAAGAACTTCTGTAATAACGATTGTAAAGATCTTTTGTCCAAAGTGCTCTTTGGTTGCATTATGCTCAAGCAATCTCAAACATAACTTTAAACGTAAATGTCCTAACGTATATATATATATCAAATTTAAAATAAGACGTGGGACAAATTGTTCTGGAAAAGTCAATTAAAAAATCCTATTTTTGTTTTTTTAATAGCAATATTGAATTTTTAAAATAGCAATATAGAAAAGGTAATCTTAGAATGTTTTTGACAAAGAAAGCAGCATTCATTTAAACATCATGAAATGTTCATAAGCTGACTTTATATATCATTTGTTCCCAAAGAGGTTGATCTGAGTTTAATAAAAGCCTGAATTTTCTCGGAAAGCAGGAATTTGTTTGAATCTGCAGTTTTGTGTTTGAAAACAGTTGATATATATGTGAATTGGAGCTTTAGTGTTTTTCAACAAAATATGCTTTCCCTTCACATCCCGCAAAGTTGCTGCCTGTCAAATGAAGAGAAATAGAGATTGCAAAGTTAACATTTTTGCCTTTAGTAAGAAAAATAAGTGGCTAAGTTGGGTGAATGTACTACCAAGCTGTGGAGCCAAAAACAGGCACTCGATTTGACCTGAAGCCCTTGTTGAATTTGCTGATCCACATATGGGTAGTACTGGCACATCACATTTGGCATTAAGATTTTTGGGATGGGACAATCAGCCAGGGATCCAGCCGTCCAGTGACCTCTGCTGGAGAGTGAGCAGGTTGAGACTGGAACAGGTTCATATACACTGGTTACCTTGGTCAAACCACCTGCAAACATTCACCTGTCTGGTTGTGCATCTGAATGGCTACCTGACACCAAAATGGAGAGCATTGGAAAAATAAGCAACATATCATTAAAAACAAAGGCAATGAAAAAGACATAATTATACCAATATTGATGTCTATCAATCACGTGGAGTTGAGCTATGATTAATAGGGTTCATGTGGGATCTCAATACAACTGAATCAAAATCTGGGGTACTTTCAAGATTTGACTCTACGGTTATGACTAAATTCACTACTGTACATACTGATACTGGATATGTGACAGGGACTTATGAAGTCTGCAATCTAATTGAGGGTTTCAGATTATGTCAAAAATGATACATGTGAATCTTAAGTTATTTCAACCATGTTGTGAAGCCTAAGATTGGATTAGTCTTGAACTCAACTATTTATTCATATAAATAGGACATATTATGATCTCAACTGTTCTTGGGTATTTGGATTCCATTTTCTGCCATGTGAATTCCATTTTTCTCTGTGGAATAAAAGGAAGTCTACTTGGCTGTTAGCGGTTGTGCTGTACGTAGGCACATGCTGACTGTGTATGTGGACTGGTTACCGCACCTTTTCCAGGGCAAGCCAGTTTTGATGGGAACAAGACAGACAGCAATCACAAAATCATCTTTTCCTTCTCTCCACTGCCTCTCAGCTCATTGCAAAACACATAACCTCTTCAAAGCATCTCTCAACAATAATAACTTATTTATTTATATCGCACTTTAATACAATAACATATCTTAAGATGTTTCACTGGAGTATTATAAAACACTGAGCCACATTAGGGAATATTAAGGGAGACGCTTGGTCAGCATAGTAGGTTTTAACAACTTTTAATCAACAAAGAATGCAAGGGATACTTGGGGAGGGAGGCAAGCTAGAATACGAAGTTAAGTTCACTCTCAGATCTGCCATGATTTTATTGAATGGTGAAGCAGCCCCGTGGGGCTAAGTAGCCCACTCCAGCTCTTAAGAACTTTACTGAAAAATGAAGTAGAGAGGCAGAGAGCTTCAGATAGGGAACTCTACGGCTTAGGGTCTGGGCAGCTGAAAGCACGACCACCAATGGGGGAGGAATTAAAGCCAGGGATCCTGAAAAGTTCAGAATTAGAAGAGTACAGATATTTTGGAGTTATGGAAAATGATGGAGATATTGGAGGGAAAGGCTTTGGAGGAAGTTGAAAAGAAGGATGAGAATTTTAAAGCTAAGACCCTTTGTCATTAAGGACTAAAACACAAGCTGAACCATAAATGCTGATTGCAGTTTACTGCAGGTTTGTGCTCTGATGAGAACTAATGATAAATATTATGTGCTTAATGCATAAAGATATTTATCAAAGTTTGTACAGAGAGACTTGGTTATATCTGCTTTTATTAAACTGGCTATAAGCATGACTACCCAGAGTGCTATATGGTAGAGGTCACATGATGACAGCAAGCCAGAAGGTACATTACTACAGTATTGCATTCCGTTCTGAAACATCTGCCTTAAATCTCTTGCTTATTAAAATTGTCAGACTTGAATGGACTTAACAACCCAGTCTTAACTGCCCTCTGTAGTAAAGAATTCCACAGATTCACTACCCTCTAAGACAAAAAATTCTCATCTCTGTCTTAAATGGGCATTTGCTTACTCTGACATTATGCCTTCTGGTCCTAGACTCTCCCTAAAAGGGAAACAACATTTCAGCATCTACTCTGTCAAAGCCCCTAAAAATCTCATATGCTTCAATGTGGTCACCTCTTGTTTATCTAAACTCCAATGAGTACAGACCCATCCTACTCAATGTCTCCTCATAAAACAGTCCCTCCATTACAGGGAATCAACACAATGTGTGTTCTCTAGACTACCACCAAAGCCAGTACATTCTTCCTTATATAAAAAGACTAGAGATGTCCACAGTATTCCAGTTGAGGTCTGACTAGTTCCTTGTATAGATTTAGCAAGGCCGCCCTATTATATTTCATTTCCCTTATAATAAAGGCCAACATTGCATTGGCCCTCCCTATTAACTGCTGAACTTGTATGCTAGCTTTATTTCATTTATGTAGGAGGACTCCCAAATCCATCTTTTCTGTAGCTATCTAGCTCTACTTTTCATGACAAAGTGCAGATGCTCACATATTATTCCATCTGACAAGATTTTTACACTTGCTGAAACTATCTATATCACTCTGTAGACATTCTGTGTCATCATCACAACTTTCCTTCCCACCTACATTTTTGTTATCTGCAAACTTGGTGAGAGTGCATTCACTTTCCTAATCTAAGTCATTAATATGTTTTGTCAATAATTGTGTCCCCAGCACTGATCTCCCTGGCATTTTATGAGTCACTAATTTACTAAAAATGCTGGCCTTCATAACAAGAGGAATTGAGCATAGAAGCAAAGAGGTCCTTCTGCAGCTGTACGGGGCCCTGGTGAGACCGCACCTAGAATATTGTGCGTAGTTTTGGTCTCCAAATTTGAGGAAAGACATTCTGGCTATTGATGGAGTGCAGCGTAGGTTCACAAGGTCAATTCCCGGAATGGCAGGACTATCTTACGCTGAAAGATTGGAGTGACTGGGCTTGTGTACGCTTGAGTTTAGAAGGCTGAGAGGGGATCTGATTGAGACAAGATTATTAAAGGATTCGGCAATCTGGAGGCAGGAAGCATGCTTCCGCTGATGGGTGAGTCCTGAACCAAAGGACACAGTTTAAAAATAAGGGGTAGGTCACTTAGAACAGAGTTGAGGAGAAACTTCTTCACCCAGAGAGTGGTGGGTGTATGGAATGCTCTGCCCCAGAAGGCTGTGGAGGCCAAGTCTCTGGATACTTTCAAGAAAGAGTAGAAAAGGGCTCTTAAGGATAGTGGAATCAAGGGTTATGGGGATAAGGCAGGAACAGGATACTGATTGAGGATGATCAGCCATGATCATAATGAATGGTGGTGCTGGCTCGAAGGGCAGAATGGCCTACTCCTGCACCTATTGTCTATTGTCAATTGTCTATTATCCCAATACTCTTGTCTTTTATTAGTTAGCCAATCCTCTATCCATGCTGACATAACACCTCCAACACTGTGGGGTCTTATCTTATTAAATAGCCTTCCATGCTGTATATTACAAGTGCCGTTTGGAAGTTCAAATATATTACATCCACCGCTTCCCTTTTATCTGTCCTGCTTGCTACCTCCACAGAAAATTCCAATAAGTTTGTCAGGTATGATTAACCCTTCATAAAGTCATGATAACTTTGCTTGATCATATTATGTATTCCTCAATGTCCTGTTATTTCATTCTTTATATTAAACTAACATTTTCCCAGTAATAGATGTTAAGATAATTGGCCTATTGTTATCTGTTTCTTGACTCTTTATTTTCAAATAAAGATGTTACTTTGGTAGTTTTCCAATCCTTTCCAGAATCTAAGGATGGATATAAGATTATGGCCAGTGCATCCACTACCTCTGTATCTATTTCATTCAATATCCAAAGATGCATCCCATCAAATCCAGGCTTAGGCTTTTTCCATGAGTATTCAGCATCAACACAACCTCATTCAAAAAAAGATATTAGTTGCTGTTATTCTGATTTAAAACTTCTTTCACAGGATGAGGGCATCGCTGGGTAGGCCATCTAGGCCCACAGGACCTGCATTGCTGTGGACCTGGATCTTATGTAGGCCAGACCAGGTAAAGAAGGCAGGTCTCTTCCCACAAGGACACTAGTGAATCAGATTAGTTTGTCCCCTACAACTGACAAAGTTTTAACGGTCATCATTAGACTCTTAATTCCAGAATGCAGGATTTGAACCTGGGTCCCCAGAACATTACCTGGATCTCTGCATTGACAGTCCAGCAATACTACCAGTAGACCATCACCTCCTCTCCTGCTAGATTTTGGTCTTGGGAAAGACTGGAACTCTGGGAAGGAAGAGGAACATTAATCCTGGTAGGAGATGGGGTGATAGTTGAATTTTTTAAAACATTTTTGAACTTTGTTGTTAGTCATTACTTTGAATAAGAACTTGCATTTATATGGATGTCCCAAAGTGCTTTACGGCAGATGAAATACCTTTTTGAAGTATAATCCCTGCTGTAATATAGGAACATTAAATTAGTATTGATGTGTGAACTTGCAGTTTCATCATCAATTTACTTTTAACTTGTTTGTGATGCTTCATTTTTTGCCAGAGCTTACATCTGAATGAAAAGTTTGAAATGGTATAATTGCTTGGAACTCTGAATGAAGTAGCCCACTTCCAAATAACTGGCCAACAAGTATGGCAGAGCCATTGGCAGACATGCTACGGGAAGTTTCTACCACAGCTGAAATAGTCATTGGCGGGTTTGAATTCACCAGAGAGATGGATGAGCATACAAGTTTCCCTGAGCTTGTCATTAATAGTAGTAGTAAGTAGGACTAGCACTAGGACAGCAATTTGTACTTTTGTAATTTATATGCCATTTTTTGAAAAAAAATCATTGCTGGGAATAAATTGGTCTGGAGCATGCTTTGGCTGCACTTTGCTTCAGCTTATTGATTCAGCCACTTTGATCACACACAAACTAATCAATTCTGCAGTGGATAGACAGCGTAGCATAATTTCCACCAAACTCTTCAAATGACTTGTCATTAATTTGCCTCTTTGCTTGCACTTGTTGGCAGAGTGCAAGATGCAGTTGGCTTCCTCCATCTATTAGCAGGGTTGTGCTCTTGGGAATTTGGTGGGTTGGAGGGATGTATACACTGTGTTTGCTCATCCTTACAGACTTACTTATTACCGCTAATTGGGAGGGACAGTTCAAACAGGCGCAGAGGAGCAGTTGTCACACAAGCGTGACATGGGTTTAAAGAAGCAGTTGGAACTGGCTGTGCTGCCTTGTCCAAACCCCTCCTCTCCCACTGCAACCTGGCTGGAAGCCGAGCCCACATCCTGCTCAAATTGGCCACTTTGATAAGGAAACCTATTAACAAGCAGGCAAACTAGAAAGTCAGAGAAAAGCAAATTAACTGAGAAACCTGCAAACTGACTTACAGTTGTCTGAAATTGTACTGGATTGGCCAGTGCTCAACAGCTGACAGAAAATGTGGGGCCCTAAAAAGTATTTCATACCAAATATTTTAAGGTTTTACTGTAAGAATTTACTTGGTAGTGTTGCAACTCTTTCTTCAATAGTTTTAGATCAAAGCTGTTATTTAACAAAAGTTTTAATCGCGGTAGCATCAGTTCAACTGCAGGCTAAAAATCACCATGGCGATCTGTGAAGTTTGTGAAATGGGAAGTGAGCATTTGTTTGATGAGCTGTTATCATGTGGAAGATAGCACAGCCAGAAACGTGGGTGATATTGTATAGTCTACTTCCAACAACATGGTGATATATATAATATATATGTGTTGTCCTGCAACAAATGTAAGTCCATCACACTGATGGAGCCATGTGCAAAACTGTTAAAAATATATGTTATATTTATTCTAACCTGGAAATTTTTGCTTCTTGCTGGTGGTGCCTGTCCAGTATTTTCAAGTAGGTGCTACTCTACAGAAGGCACCTTGAGCAACTAGGCTTGACATGAGTTCAAGATGTGTTATTTAAAACCACTTCTTCACGGAGAGTACCTAAAAAAGGTAAAGGCCACTCTAAACACAGCTCTATTTTAGCAGGTGAACAGCATAACTATTTGAAGCTGCCGAATTTCCCCATATGAGTAACTAAGATTAAATAGATTACTGAATGTGAAGAAAGCACTTGATCCAATAAGTGCACTCCTTCCTCATTCTACCACATCATGGTTTCAAGCCAATCTGTTTATTATTCTTGAGGAAGTATTTTATAAGTAGTTACAATGAATAATTAATGAACGCCAAATGTATCCTGCTCAACAGTACCAATCTTGCAAAGCTTCAACCAAACAAGCCGGCATAAATATATGTCAGAAACCTATTTTCTGGTCTGTATTCTTGCTTGTAAACATGTTTGAGTTGGCAGCAGCCACTGAAGTGGCATTTGGCCACCCATCACCTTGTGCCTTTTTGCAGAGTCTCAGGAGAGTTCCTGTGTAAGTCAACACAACCATCAAGGAGCAGATGAGAATCACAAGAAAATGGAAGTAGGATCCTTTTAAAAGAGATGAGACAGACCAACGGAGAAATCAGTGCCAATTGTAGTTTGGTAGGTCTTTAAATTAAAATTAAAATGATAAAGGGACTTGCAATTATATGGTGACTTTCATGTCCAAAGAAAGTCCTAAAACACAATATGATCAATTAATTACTTATAAAGTGTTTTCACTCCTGTTTTACTGGCAAAGAATCACTTGCATTTCTTTCCTATCATCTCAGTCCTTTGGGCACCCTGAGTAGCACTTTGCGTTCAGAGAAAGCTGTATAAAAATCCTAAACTGCTGTCACCTTGGGTGGTGTGAATATATTAACCTGTTCCTTTTCTCACCAGTTGATCTGTTTCTTTATTCCACTCCCTGCCAAAATTTCCACGCCCCCATTCCTTTGAAAATGGTGAATGCTGAGGCACAATTCCATGTGTGACCACTTCCCTTACCCTTTTCCAAAGCTGCAAGTGTCGAGAGTGACCATTATTCTGTCCAACTATGGCAGATGTTGCAATTGAATCTGCTCATGCTCACTTCTGACAACCACAAATTCATTTTCTAGCAGGGGTTTCTGGGGTAACAGACAAGATTGGGAAGTCTGTGAGATTTGATTTGATTCGATTTATTATTGTCACATGTACCTAGGTACAGTGAAATGTTTTGTTTTGCGATTTGTATATGCAGATCATAACATGCAAAAAACATAGAGTGACAGAAAAGAGAGAGAAATACCAAGTTACCCAGCTGCAATAAAGGTGCACAAAAAACAAGATCCACAGTGGATTGGAAATTTCAGAGATACATTCAGAAGTCTAACAACAACTTGGAAGAGACTGGTCTTGAACCTGTTGGTGCGTATTCAAGCTTTTGTATCTTCTGCCTTATGGAAGAGATTGGAAGAGATTATAACGGGATTGGGGGGGTCTTTGTGATGTTGACAAGTTTTCCGAATCATAGAGTCATCGAGATGTACAGCACAGAAACATAGCTCCAACTCGTGCATGCCGACCAGATATCCTAAATTAATTTAGTCCCATTTGCCAGCACTTGGCCCATATCCATCTGACGCCTTTTAATCATATTCCCATCCAGATGTTGTAATGTTGTAATTGTACCAGCTTCCACCACGTCCTCTGGCAGCTCATTCCATACATGCGCCACCCTCTGTGTGAAAAAGTTGCCCCTTAGGTCCCTTTTAAATCTTTCCCTTCTCAACCTAAACCTATGTCCTCTAGTTCTGGACTCCCCCATCCCAGGGAAAATACCTTGTTTATTTATCCTATCCATGCTCCTCATGATTTTATAAACTTTTATTTGGTCACTCCTCAGCCTCTGACACTCCAGGGAAAATAGCCCCAGCCTACTCAACCTCTCCCTGTAATTCAAACCCCCAACCCAGGTTCTTTTCAGAACCGTTTCAAGTTTCACCATATCCTTCCTCTAGAATGGAGACCAGAATTGCACACAATATTCGAAAAGTGGGCAAAACAAAGCCTCAACATGACCCCCCAACTCTTATGCTCAATGCTTTGACCAATAAAGGAAAGTATACCAAATGCCTTCTTCAATATCTACCTTTTAGTGAGAAGCCAAAGGATTGGGAAACCTTCAAAAATCTGCAGAAGATAATTAAAACAGGAATAAAGTGGGGAAAAGATGAATTATGAGAAACTGGAGATCTAGTAATGGGGAACAAAGAAAGGGCAGAGGAACTGAATAGGCAATTTATATCAGTTGTCACAGTGGAAAACAGCAGCAGCATTACAGAACTTCAAGAGATTCAGGGGATGAGTGCATTGGCATTGCTAAGGAGAAGGTACTGGGAAAGCTGAAATGTTGATAAATCACCCAGACCAGAATTCTGAAAGAGATAGCTGAGGACATTGTACACGCATTGGGGCTGACCTTTCAGAAATCACTTGAATCAGTGAGGGTCCCAGAGGATTGGAAAATGGCAAAGATAACACCATATTTAAGTAGGAGGGAGGCAGAAAACAGGAAACTAGATGCTGGTTAGTCTGACTTTGGTCATTTGTAAGACTTTAAAGTCCATCGTTAAGGGTGAGATTGTGAAGTACTGCGAAGCATGGCAAAATAGGGCTGAGTCAACTTGGCTTTGTCAAGGAGAGGTCATGCCTGACAAATCTGTTAGAATTCTTTGAGAAGGTAACAAGCTAGTTCGAGAAAGGAGTGGCCGTTATCTATTCAGATTTCCAAAAGGCCTCTGACAGGCTGCAGCACATGAGGCTGCTCAATGAGATGAAAGCCCATGCTGCTGGGAGCAAGGTACTAGCATGTTTAGAGGATTGGCTGACTGGCAGAAGGAAGAGAGCAAAGGAGACTTTGTCAGGGTAGCAACTAGTGGAGTTCCACAGTCAGTGAGCAGTGTGGATGAAGTCAATGGAATAAAGGTTGGCTTGTATGATAGACTGGACTGTGTTCACCACTCTAGTTTCTTATGATCCTGGGCATTTGAACACAGTGCGATACCTTCCACATCTACTTGGCTCCATTTTGTACTGGCTTCATAGATTCAGCAAGAACTTTTCTTTTAAACAAGTTACTTCAAATAATTTAGAGAAAGAAATAAAAAAAACTGGGAACCAATTCTGTACAAACTGAAACTTCTCAAACACTGCCATTTTTAAAGGATTGCTGTCTATGGTGGATTGTGTCCCGTCTCTCAGGCGTGGAAACAAACCGGATCATTCTAGAATATGCTGAGATTATACAAATGGCCAGTGAGATACCAGAGAGATTAGAAAGAAGCATTGATTGTTGTACAGTTTCTTTTAATAAAATCATCGAAGGCATCTGTGACTTGTGTTCCTAGCACACAATCATGAAATTCCCAGAGGATGATTTATAACCAAGAAAAATGGATGGTTTCTTCATGCCAAATGCGAAAGGGTTTGGAGGAGTGGGGATTGTTAATCACATTTTGATGAAATGTCATTAACACGCGTGAAGGAGGTACATTTAAATTTATAGATTCCCTTCGTGTCATTCATCACCTCAGAAGCATGAGAGTGACACGTCGGGGCAGTGGCATTTACATTCGGATCTCTTGGAAATAAAGCAAAATCTCAATTCAAACTTCTAGCCACAGGTTTTGTACAGTGCAGATGCAGGCCATTTCCATTTAAAAAAAGCTACTGAAGTCACTTTTTTTTCAGCTACTTTCATCTTTATACATAAAAATATCAACATATATAAGTAAAGAAAACATGCTTTTCACAGTTCCATGTAGCTGTGTATCAATAATTGTGTGGTCACTTTATTTCCCTCATCCTTGAAATTTCCCCTTATTGAACGCATTCTGTAAAAGTCAATGGGCAAAGCCTAATGTCTGTGATTTGAACCCAGTCCTCATTATTTGTGTGAGTGTGCCCAAAGAATGTGAGCAGGTTATCTCATTATAGGGGCTGTCCATTCTGTTTATCCCCTTAACATGAGAGGTCAATGGGTGTTTATTTAGGACGAGGACCAACATGTAACCTAGAGACCTTAAGGGCTACTAAGAGTGAACTTCTTTCAGGTTGGTCTTGATTATCAGTTCCCTTGGAGAAAGTGAGGACTGCAGATGCTGGAGATCAGAGCTGAAAATGTGTTGCTGGAAAAGCGCAGCAGGTCAGGCAGCATCCAAGGAGCAGGAGAATTGACGTTTCGGGCATGATTTCTGAAGAAGGGCTGCCTGACCTGCTGCGCTTTTCCAGCCTCACATTTTCAGCTATCAGCTCCCTTGCTCAATTTCAGTTATTTGGGGGGAGTTGGGGGTGGGGTGGTTAGGGGGGTGGGCAGCGGATAGTATTAAACAGGTTGAAGCCTACTGAAACTGAGTTCCAAAGAATCATATCCTACTCAAAACATGAACTCTGTTCCCTTCTCCACAGATGCTGCTGGACCTGGTGAGTTTCTTCAGTACTCTGTGTTTTTATTTCTGAACGTGTAGTCAGGGACAGGAATTGAGTGACTTCTGTACATAATAGAACAGTGAGGCCTGTCAGACAGGGAATGGGGTTTACAGGGTGGATTTGGAATGAGGTGGAAACAGCCTCTAAATTTGCAATCGGGGAACGTAAAACAGGCTCGGGAGTGTGATTTGCAGAGTTGAGTAGAACCGGGTGCCCATTGAAAGATCATCTAGAAAATCCTCACTCACTTGGAATGCTTACCTTCCCTCCTTTCTTCCCCTTTCCTTCTCTCCCTTACCTTCACCATTCCCCTCCTCAAAAACTAACAGGCAAAATTAGCTATTTTAGCCCAGACTGAATACAAAACCGAGCAGCTTCCTAGTTAGTTGTTGCGTTGGATCTGTTTATTCATTTACTTGGTCAGTGAAAGCTTTATCAACAGTAAGTTACCTTAAAAGTAGTAGAAAAAATGGAACATCTCGTGGTTGCTAACAGAGGCATGAGCAAAAAGAAACACAACTAAAGGAAGAAAAATTAGGAATAGTGCAGTGATGTATAAGCCTCATTTCTGTGCCCAAATTCTGGATTTGGGGTTGACAAAACCACAATTTTTGACTCAAAAGATAGAATGACACCAGCTGAACTGAGGTGACATTTTGTTTTCGCAATTGTGTCTCCAGTCCTGTGGGTATAGTATTTTTGCACTGTCCAGTACTGATTGCTGCTACTAACCATGGCTATTTTATCTCCTTAATGATTATCAAATGACAATCGTTACAATCTTACCTATAAATTAACAGTGATCCACATGCTCTGGATTGATAAGTGGAAGTTTGTGCAATCTTTTTTTTTAAAAATCAATGTTTTTACTCAACTTTTTTTCTCTGGTCATCAAAGGGCATTAGGTATTCATTTCTTAAAGCTGTCTTCCTTATCTCTCCCTTGTGTAATTGCACATTATGGATCTTTGCAAGAAGGATGGGAATACTGACTGATTTCTCTTTTCATCATTTGGAGACAATAATACCAATTAGAATGTTTCTAGTGTCACTTTTGCAGAGATCAACTAATTTATCACAGAACACATTCAAATTTAGCATCTTCTGTGTTTATAGAGCTCACCGCATTCACAGATAGAGCACAAGCTTTTAAGGGAGAACTGAAGCACTTATTTTAAAATATTTTATTTGATAGTGAGCTCTTGCCACTTTCCTTTGGTGCAAGCTGAAAGGAAAAATAAATCTTCTTTACATCAGTTGTTCGTAGTATTGTCACCTGTGTGTCACTAGTTTATGGGTCTAAAACATTGGGCTTCAGTGCATAATCAAGACTGGCATTCAACTGCAGTACAGAGTTCTGCACTGTTGGAGGTTTTGTCTTTCAGATCTTGTCTTATCACATGGCGTACATTGAAGTAAAGATAATGAAATTATTCCATAGAGGCCGATATCCTGTCACCAAGTCACCCTTTATTTACACAAGGAGAGTCCTTGACACTGATCCAGATAGCTCAGAGCCAGCTCTCAGTGTGAACATTTCTGTTTTTTTTTAATTTAACCCCCACACTACCGCCTAACTGCGGTAGTGCTTATTTTTTTCCCCAGCACCCATGGTGTGTGTGTGCAGGTGTGAGACACAGTGAAAGACACAAAGTGCACGAATCTTTATTCAATTTCCACCACCAGGAAGATAGGAAAACACCCGAGTGGCCAGTGACAAACACTGCCCTTCACATCAAAGGACAGTACTGTGTGATCAAACAGTGAAGGGAGGGTAGGGACTAAATCAAAATAGAGTTGGAGGGGGAAATAATGCACTCCACTCCCCGCGGCACCCACCTCTCCCTGAACAGGTCCAGGGTGTTGGTGGACAACGTATGCCCCTTCTCCAAGGACAGCCGGGCCCTAACGTAACCGCAGAAGAGGGGCAGGCAGTCGGCCCTAACGACTCCCTCCACGGCCCGCTGCCTTGACCTGTTGATGGCCAGTTTGGCCAGGCCCAGGAGCAGACACACGAGAAGGTCTTCAGACCTGTCCTCCCTCCTCCGTACCGGGTGCCCGAAGATCAGGAGCCTGGGACTGAAGTGCAACCAAAAGCAGAGGAGGAGGTTTTTCAGAAAATCAAAAAGGGAGTGCAAACGGCCACACCCAATATATACGTGGTCCACGGAAACACTTCTGTTTATATCTGTCAGTCAGAGCTTCCTAACTAGACCAGATTAACAGCCCCAATCAGGAATTCATACTCTATGTGGTCCATCTGGCTGACCCCATTACAATCGTTACTTAATCTATTCATCTCTATCTTAAAAATATTCAATGATCCGACTTTCACTGCCTTCTGAGGCAGAGAGTTCCTAAATCATAGAACTCTCTGAGAGAAAAAATATTCTCTTTATCTCTTTTCTGAAAGAGCAATCTCTAATTTTAAGCTAGGTTACCACCTCCCCCCCCCCCCCCCCCCCAAGTTCTGGACTGGTTCACGAGAAGAAATATCCTTTCCATGTCTGTCTTGTCAAGATTATTCAGGGTCTTATACACTTCAATCAAGTAACCCTCATTGTTCTAAACATCAATGGAAAAAAGTTCAGTCTGTCCAACCTCTCCTCCTAGGACAACAGATATCAATCCAGTAACCCTACTCTGAATGGCCTTCAGTAGATTTATATCCTTAATTAAACAAAGAAAATTTACAGCACAGGAACAGACCCTTCGGCCCGCCAAGCCTGAGCCGATCCAAATGTACTATCGAAACCTGTCGCCCAATTTCTAAGCATCTGTATCCCTCTACTCCCCACCTACTCATGCATTTGTCCAGATGCATCTTAAATGCATCTACCATGCCTGCCTCTACCACCTCTGCTGGCAATGCGTTCCAAACGGCCACCACCCTCTGTGTGAAGTACTTGCCTCGTGTATCCCCCTTAAACTTTCCACCTCTCACCTTGAAAGCGTGACCTCTCGTTATTGAATCCTTCACCCTGGGAAAAAGCTTGTCTCTATCCACCCTGTCTATACCCTTCATGATTTTATAAACCTCAGTCAGGTGCTCCCCTCAATCTCCTTTTTTCTAATGAAATTAAATCTAACCTACTCAACTTTTCTTCATAGGTAGCACCTTCCATACCAGGCAACATCCTCGTAAACCTTCTCTGCACCCCCTCCAAAGTGTCGACACCCTTTTGATAATGTGGCGACCAGAACTGTACACAGTATTCTAAATGCGGCCGAACCAATGTCTTGTACAATGTTAACATGACTTGCCAGCTCTTATACTCAATACCCCATCCAATGAAGGCAAGTATACTATGTGCCTTCTTGACCACTCTATCCACTTGTGCAGCAACCTTCAAGGTACAATGGACCTGCACTCCCAGATCTCTCTGCCCATCAACTTTTCCCAAGGCTCTTCCGTTCATTGTATAATTCGCTCTAGAATTATTCTTGCCTAAATGCATCACCTCACATTTGTCTGGATTGAAAACCATCTGCCACTTTTCCACCCAACTCTCCAGTCTATCTATATCCTCCTGTATTCTCTGACAGTCCCTTATGCTTTCTGCTACTCCACCAATCTTCCTGTCATCTGCAAACTTGCTGATCATACCAACAGTGCCCTCTTTCAGATCATTTATGTATATTACAAACAACAGTGGCCCCAACACTGACCACTGGTCACCTTTCTCCATTTCGACAAGGAGATCCAAACTGTACGTGGTATTTGATGTGTGATTTCACCATAGCCCCCATAACTGAAGCATAACATCTTACTTTGATATTCAAATTCTCTTTTATTAAAGGATAGAATCCCTTTAACCTTCTTGATTATATGCTGTACCTGCAAACTAGTGTTGTATGTGTGTGTATGGGGCGGGGGGTGGGGAGCTCAGATGGATGTGTGTGACTGTGCAAATGGTGTTCTATTATCTAGTCTTTCTTAACTTAGGGAAAAAAACAAAGTTTGAATAAACTCATCGTGTCCTTTTGTTTAATCTCAGGAAACTTATCTGAATAAACTCGGCGACACGGTGGCACAGTGGTTAGCACTGCTGCCTCACAGCGCCAGAGACCCGGGTTCAATTCCTGCCTCGGGCGACTGACTGTGTGGAGTTTGCACATTCTCCCCGTGTTTGCGTGGGGTTCCTCCGGCTGTTCCGGTTTCCTCCGACAATCCAAAAATGTGCAAGTTAGGTGAATTGGCCATGCTAAATTGCCTGTAGTGTTAGGTGAAGGGGTAAATGTAGGGGAATGGGTCTGGGTGGGTTGTGTTTCAGTGGGTCGGTGTGGACTTGTTGGCTGAAGGGCCTGTTTCCACACTGTAAGTAATCTAATCTAATCTAAACTGTGCATAATGTTAAGACATAAATAATGGAAAACATATGGAATTTGGCAAGGCATGACCTCTCAAATTTCAAAATCCAAAAGAAGCAAACTTGTAATGGGCAAATGAAGATTGGCAGAGTTAATGGAGTCATTTCGTCCCTGCTCCTCAGGTAGTAATAGAGATCAGAGACCAAGTAGTTTTATGGGACTGAAAATTGTAGTCTGGAGGAAGCATGGAGACTCAGGGGCTTTGGAAGATTGAAAGCCTGGAATTACATCAGAAGACTAGAAGGTAGATTGAGACTGATGTCGTAGCTGTATGGTAGATTGAAATTGAGGTTGTTGCTCAGAGGCAACAAGACTGAGACTAAAGCTTGACACTGGAAAATGACTAAGGCAAGGATTGGAAACTGAGGGAGACATGTCTCAGGCCAGAAAGAAATCAGTAACAACAATGCCACATGTAGCTTTCATTCCACAGTAGATTTTTGGTGTGTCAGCAGTATAACAAAGGAAAGGTTTATTATGACCTGCTTGGTTTAATCCAAATTGAAATATTGGCCTCTGATTGGATCCTGTCAGAAAATATCTTAATGATAAATTTCTAAAACAATTCTTTCATAGGATGTGGGTGTTGCTGGCAAGGCCAGCATTTGTTGCACATCCCTGATTGCCCTTGAACTGAACGGCTTTCAATGCTATTTCAGAGGACAGCCAGGTGTCCAACCACAGTGTTGTGTTTATGGAGTCACATGCAGGCCAGATCAGACAAGGATGGCCCATTTCTTTCCCTGAAGAGCATTAGTGAGCCAGGTGGGCTTTGACAATTGATGGTCTTTCAATTCTAGACTTATGAATTGAATTGAAATTCCACCAACTGCCAGGCTGGAATTCAAACCCAAGTCCCCAATTCTTCAGCCCATGCCCATGGATTACATTTATCACTAGGCCACCAAGTTCTGAGGCCTAACTAATTGTTTGTGTTCTGTCCTTTCAACACAATATTTTGATGGGCAGTGATAGTATTGGAGGTAAATATCACAATTGGGGAACTGCACAGATATCATTGAGGGGTCTGGTCACTCATCAGTTGGGGCTGTTCTAAATTGATCAGTCTTGGGATCTGTTCATCAAAACAATCATTGAGACAGGAGACAAATCAATATGTAAGTGTAGGAGACGATAAGGCATTGGAAGACACAGGTTACTGCAGGAAAAGGGATCATCAATTGTCACCACCACCCTGGCTTCAACAGGGGACAGTGCAGCACGATGGTTAGCGTAACTAAGCTGTATGCCTTGAGGTGAGGGACAACATGGGGAGATGAAGGCGAAAATGAGAGCTGAATGGGAATGTGGGGATTGACAGAGAGTGCAAGGAACACGAAGGTTTGGAGGTCACCTAGATTGACAGGCTCAGTCAGTGACTCACTCTGTGAAGCATGACTAACCACATCCAAATTGCAAATGTACAACAGAATTGAAAAAAATCTGCCATCACACTCGGCATGGTTTCTTTCTGTTCCCGAATGCATGTTCTAATTGTGAGGTAAGTGAGGCCCTTCAAGGGGCAACTGTAACTGCATTGACCAGTTGTTTACACTGTGCTGATTAAAGTTATCTGTAATCGTATAATTCTGCACATGAACCATACTCAGTGACCAACTGTGTGGAATATAAATGCTGACCACAAGCAATCTTGAACACGACATTACAAATTGATCAGAGTTATCTCTGTGAAGCAAATGTAGTCATAGATGACCTTTTAAAATGCCACTTGCCAGCTACAGTTCAGAAAGTTATTCCAGTGTCTCGTATGCTGCACCAGGGCATGGAACTGATGTCCCCTCACCTTGATCTGTAGGTATTTGACAACATGCTCTAAATGCAATGCTGCATTTCTTGAATGATGTAAGTGTTGGGGGCAGGGGGTGTCTAAAGTGTGAGTAATTCTACTGCATTTACAATCTCCTACTGTGTGTACACAACATGACTTGACCTCTATATAATGCAAAAGGATTCACCATATCAAACGGCAATGTACAGACATTCCATGCCCTGTCTCACCTTGTCAACTCCTGCATGTCCCACTGTATCGATGACTCTGTAAAATTATTATTTGTGTGTGATGGGAATGGTAACTGCTCACATTACAAAGGGCTTGTTCTATTTCCAGTGTTCCTTAGATAGGTTGATAGATCCAGCCACAGCAGGAGTTATCATTGTTATGGCCACAGTGCAACAACAGTGCAAAGAAATTGAGGAGAAACAAATGCATCAGCAAGTCCAGAACCAACAGAAACTTCTAATGACACCATTATGCAATCCCAAATGTAGATAAAATGCAGCCTCTTCTTTACCCAGGATCACAGTGCAACAGACAATAGGTCTGCTGAAGGTGAGGTTTGGATGCTTGGGTCAGTCTAGGGATCCTTGTGGTACATTACAGACAGAGTGTGCTGTTTAATCAATGCAGGCACTGCTCTGTACGACTGGAGCATGCAAGATGGGATGTGATGGATGTTGAAGTCCTCTGAGAAAGGTAATGATGTTGAGGAGGAAGAACATCACATTCACCATGATAGTGTGGTGCTGTGTTTGGCAAGCCAGACAGGACTTAATTAGCACTCGCATCCAATAGATGTGAGTTAGGTGAAGTCATCATTCATTGACATAATTTCTTGTTCAAAAATCAAGCAACTTCTGCTTATTCCCAGAAGCATATTTTTCTCTTTGCTTATCCCGTTGTTCAGTAAAAGTTAATGTTACCAACTATGAAGGTTTTGATATGTGATGGTACCACAATAAACAATGGGAAGATGTTATTCTACTCTGGGTATCAGGGAAAGAGTTGTAGTCCCCTAGACAGACTTTTAACACGAATGAAGTGCTTTTGCCCGAAACGTCGATTTTTCCTGCTCCTCAGATGCTGCCTGACCTGCTGTGCTTTTCCAGCACGGCTCTAATCTTGACTCTGATCTCCAGCATCTGCAGTACCCACCTCCGCCTCAACATTTAGCATGGTATGGCACTTAGGATGAGTAGCTTCTGTAGTTTAATTCTTGTAGATGCAATTACTATGACAGTTGATCAGGCTGACGCTGGTGTGAAATAGCGATACGTTTATGAATGTGAGGTTCCATTTCCAATGCAGTGCCACCCATGCCACCTGTACACCGTCAGAAGCTTTTATTTTCTGTTTCTCTTTGCCTACGTGTGAAGGGCTATTCCTGGATGGCAACATTTGATCTGGTGCAAGGCTAAACTTTAAATATGAAACCCAGCGGTGCTGCAGATCCCAGCAGCGGTGAGTACTTCTGTCACTCAAGGGCACACAATAGAGCAATCGCAGCACTGTAGGCAAGACATAGTAAGGTGAGCAGCAGGGAACTATGTGAAATAATTCAGGGGAGCTCATGGTTAGTTTCTCTCCATGAAACTCTGAAAGTGACACTCTGCTGATTTTTGGTAATGTTCAGCCCGGTAGTATCAGAATCACAAATCTGATATGGGTCGTGAATTTCTCAGATTTTTGGCTTTAGAATGAGAAGTCCTAAATCATTCTGGGGCCTTTTGGATTTCTCATGCAAACTAAGTGTGAGGTGCTCCATGCTGATCAGCTTCATACATGAGCCTCAGCATGAAAGCTTTCACATCTGCAGCTGAGCTCACAAAGTACAATTTACCTCTTTGAATAGGTTTTGTTAAGGATTTATCATAAAATTGTGGTGAGGAACAGAAAGGAAATGATTAAACTTTTACTAACCCCAAATTAAACAACAGTAGCTCTATTCAGGCAGCAGGCTTGCGACAGTCTGTAGGCCATTTCCATAAACTGAAATGTTTAAGGAAAGGGAAGGTAAAGTGTGCTTGAAGAGATAATTTCAAGATGAGCATTGATCATGTAAACTCTTTTTAAAATCGTTTTCAATGATGCTTTTCTTTTATTTCTGCTCTCATTTGCTTATATGTGAAGCACCTTAGTGCATTTTACAATGTTAAGTGTTGCATTTACATAGAGATACATGACATACATCAGTCCACAGGAAAGAGCACAGCACCCTACACCCAAACTTACCTCAGTGTTACCATGTAAGAGAACACTTAGGTTATATTCATTTGTAGTTATCTCTCAGCCTTAAGAAACACCTCAGCTTCACTCAAAACTCAAAGCTACCTACTGAAATTGCCTGAGATGAGGAACTAATAGATGTTGGATGCATGTTCTTCCAATATTGTGTGACATCCCTCAACTTGACTATCCTTATGCAATTTCTGGACGAGTGGTGCTGGAAGAGCACAGCAGTTCAGGCAGCATCCGAGGAGCAGTAAAATCGATGTTTCGGGCAAAAGCCCTTCATCAGGAATAAAGGCAGAGAGCCTGAAGGGTGGCGAGATAAGCTAGAGGAGGGTGGGGGTAGGGAAAAAGTAGCATAGAGTACAATAGGTGAGTGGGGGAGGGGATGAAGGTGATAGGTCAGGGAGGAGGGTGGAGTGGATAGGTGGAAAAGAAGATAGGCAGGTAGGACAAGTCATGGGGACAGTGCTGAGCTGGAAGTTTGGAACT
>NC_057718.1:92203503-92204793 GCF_004010195.1 Chiloscyllium plagiosum
AATTCCTGCGGTGGCAGGGGAAGGTGCCAGGATGGGAGGGTGGGTTGTAGGGGGGCGTGGACCTGACCAGGTAGTCACGGAGGGAACGGTCTTTGCGGAAGGCGGAAAGGGATGGGGAGGGAAATATATCCCTGGTGGTGGGGTCTTTTTGAAGGTGGCGGAAATGTTGGCGGATGATTTGGTTTATGCGAAGGTAGGTAGGGTGGAAGATGAGCACCAGGGGCGTTCTATCCTTGTTACGGTTGGAGGGGTGGGGTCTGAGGGCAGAGGTGCGGGATGTGGATGAGACGCGTTGGAGGGCATCTTTAACCACGTGGGAAGGGAAATTGCAGTCTCTAAAGAAGGAAGCCATCTGGTGTGTTCTGTGGTGGAACTGGTCCTCCTGGGAGCAGATACAGCGGAGGCACAGAAATGGGAATACGGGATGGCATTTTTGCAAGAGGTAGGGTGGGAAAAGGTGTAATCCAGGTAGCTGTGGGAGTCGGTGGGTTTGTAAAAAATGTCAGTGTCAAGTCAGTCATCATTAATGGAGATGGAGAGGTCCAGGAAGGGGAGGGAGGTGTCAGAGATGGTCAAGGTAAATTTAAGGTCAGGGTGGAATGTGTTGGTGAAGTTTGGAACTAGGGTGAGGTGGGGGAAGGGGAAATGAGGAATCTGTTCTCGCGAGAGCACGAGGTGGCGCCAATGCAGCCATCAATGTAGCGAAGGAAGAGGTGGGGAGTGGTGCCGGTGTAATTACAGAAGATCGCCTGTTCTACGTAGCCAACAAAGAGACAGGCATAGCTGGGGCCCATACGTGTGCCCATGGCTACCCCTTTGGTCTGGAGGAAGTGGAAGGATTCGGAGGAGAATTTGTTAAGGGTGAGGACCAGCTCAGCCAAACGAATGAGAGTGTCGGTGGAAGGATACTGTTGGGGACGTTGGGAGAGGAAAAAACGGAGGGCTTGGAGGCCCTGGTCATGGCGGATGGAGGTGTAGAGGGATTGGACATCCATGGTGAAGATGAGGCATTGGGGGCCGGGGAAACGGAAGTCTTGGAGGAGGTGGAGGGCGTGGGTGGTGTCTCGAACGCATGTGGGGAGTTCCTGGACTAGGGGGGATGGGACAGTGTCGAGGTAGGGAGAAATTAGTTCAGTGGGGCAGGAGCATGCTGAGACAATGGGTCGGCCAGGGTGGTCAGGCTTGTGGATCTTGGGAAGGAGGTAGAACCGGGCAGTGCGGGGTTCCCGGACTATGAGGTTGGAAGCTGTGGGTGGGAGATCTCCTGAGGTGAGGAGGTTCTGTATGGTC
>NC_057718.1:92206043-92263570 GCF_004010195.1 Chiloscyllium plagiosum
CTGCCTTTATTCCTGATGAAGGGCTTTTGCCCGAAATGACGATTTTACTGCTCCTCGGATGCTGCCTGAACTGCTGTGCTCTTCCAGCACCACTAATCCAGAATCTGGTTTCCAGCATCTGCAGTCATTGTTTTTACCTATCCTTATGCAATGCACAGTGAATGCATCCTGATTCTGTGGATTCCTAATTGTAAGGTTGCGTCAATCAGTGCTGGGTGAACTTAAGTTAAATTCAATGTTGTTGTATGAATTGCATTCTGAAAATAAAAAAACATGAAACGAAGGAGATGCATCTCAAGTTCCATTAACTAGTTGTTCAGGGTTATGTCAGATTTTGCAGTTAATTAAGCCTTAGCAAGGGGTAACAGCAGCACTGGGGAAAATATGGGGGATGGAGAGTAAGGCAATTCTTCCCTGGGAGGATGTGAATTAGCAGAGTAAACTGACCACCGCATGTGTTTTCCTTCAAAAGGGTTAGAGGAGAGCAGAGGGAAAGCTTTCCTCCTTGGATACATGCCACAGAGTTGCAAAATTGGGGCTAAAAAGAAAGGAACATGTAGAGAGAGGAAGTAAATCTCTTCTGCCTGGGAGAGAAATAAATCTGCCCTGAAAATGGAAATCATTGATATGCTGATTCTCCTTTCAAGAAGATGGCGTTTAATTTAGATACATGTGAGGTGCTGTATTTTGGAAAGGCAAATCAGAGCAGGATTTTGGAAAGGTCAAAAGGGCAGTGCTGTGTTGGAGACTTGGGACTGGGATTAGGTCAGGGGAGGAAAAATGAGGAAACTGGTGAAATCCACATTATTATATACTTATACTTAACGGGAAGGTACTGGGGTGTGTTGCTAAACAAAGAGACCTTGGAGTACAGTTTCAATTGGTTGAAAGTTGAGTCGCAGATAGACAGGGTAGGGAAGAAGGCATTTGTTATGCTTGCCTTTATTGGTCAGTGCATTGAGTGTAGGAGTTGGGAGGTCATATTGTGGCTGTACAGGACATTGGTTCGGCCACTTTTGGAATATTGCATCCAGTTCTGCTCTCCCTGTTGCAGGAAGAATGTTGTAAAACTTGAAAGGGTTCAGAAAAGATTTACAAACATGTTGCCAGGGTTGGAGGGTTTGACCTATAGGGAGAGGCTGTACAGGCTGGGGCTGTTTTCCCTGGAGTTTCGGAGGCTGAGGGGTGACGGGTTGTAAGTTTGCTTGCTGAGCTGGTGGATTTGTTTGCAGACGTTTCATCATCATGCTAGGTAACATCATAAGTGAACCTCTGGTGAAGCATTGGTGTCCTGTCCCACTTGATATTTATCCACCTGTGGTGGGTGATATCATTTCCAGTTCTGTTGCTGAGAGGTTGGTAAATGGATTCCAAATCGATATGTTTGTTAATGGAGTTCTGGTTTGAATGCCAGGCTTCTAGGAATTCCTGTGCGTGTTTTTTTTTAGCCTGTTCCAGGGTGGGTGTAATCTCCCAGTCAAACTGGTACAAAATCTCAAGCTGAGGGGTGACCTTATAGAAGTTTATAAAATCTTGAGAGGCATGGATAGGGTGAATAGTCAAGATCTTTTCCCCAGCGTAGGGGAGTCCAAAACTAGAGGGCATAGGTTTAAGGTGAGAGGGGAAAGGTTTAAAAGGGACGTGAGGGGCAACTGTTTCATACAGAGGGTGTTGTGTGTGTGTAGAATAAGCTGGCGGAGGAATGGTGGAGACAAAAAGATGCTGGAATCCAAGGTACACACGCAGGAGGCAGGAAGTACATAGCAAGCCAGGCAGCATCAGGAGGTGGAGAAGTCAACTTTTTTGGTATAACCCTTCTTCAGGAAGTGCTGGAGGCTGGTACAATTACAATATTTAAAAGGCATCTGGATGGAGAGATGAATAGGAAGGGTTTAGAGGGATATGGGCCAAGTGCTGGCAAGTGGGAGTAGGTTAATTTTGGATATCTGGTCAGCATGGCTGAGTCTAAGGATCTGATTCCATGCCGTACACCTCTACGACTCCATCAATGAGGGTAAAAACTTTCACGTGCCTTAGTAGCTTCTCTGGTAGAGCACTAGCTTCCAAGAAAGACTTGGTAGTCCGAATCTCAGTCTAAAATCTCATGCCAATTTTGCTTTCTTAAACATGTTTTTTTGTTGTTGTATCGCGGCTTATTGATTCTGCTGTCCAGTCTGCCGGGTAGATCACCTTGCAGTCATGGACTGGAAGCCAGGAATGTGAAAAGCAATTGAGATCGTCAATAGCTGCATTCAGAAAGGTTACAAAGTCCACAGACGAGGCATCCCTACCTTCACGGTTATGTGACGGTGGGGCTGGGAAAAGCAGGAAAAGATATCAATAAGGGAAAAGATTGAAAAAAAATTGTTCCCTGCACTTCAGATGATTTTCGACTTTGCACGTATGATATTGTTTAAGGATTCTTGTCGGAAGTGCGGATGCTATCAGACCGCTCGGTGGTGACAATAGATGGTACCGCAGAAATATTCAATATAAAATAAAATCATTGTGGAGCAGTACCTTAACATTTTGCGCAACAACGTGGACAAAGCCTCTTTCAGCGCACCCATGAATACATTGAATTTTTCTCTTCCCCCGGAAGTCATTTATTTTGTCTGCAGACAGCTGCAGAGTTTGGACGTCTCTGGCATTTGCAGCGTACTTGGCATGACTGATGAGGCACCGAGTCTTGCTTGTTCTAACTAGGGCTCTGCTTTGTTTGCGCTCCAAGTTGCTAAAATAAGCTGGAACAAGAAGCTTATTTGAATCGGTCTGGAGTGAAATTTGAAGTCGCCCCATCAAATGAGCATGGGATGGCATTATGGTGGGTTTGCGGTTATGCGGCTTCAACTTAGTTCTAGGACTGAGGGTCAGACACACACACACACAATTGCAGAAATCGCAAAGACAGTTTAGCCCCCCCCCCCCCTCCTTTCAGGAGCATTCCTGTACCCAAGCATCTATTTTGGAAAAAATTGTGTTCTGAATAATCTACAACATTATGAAAAGAAAAAGCTACAGATGCACAATTCTGATTAATTCGAAGGCAACAGAGTTTTTAAAACAAATTTGAACGCACCATAATAGCTGTCAAAAATACAGAAACGTGATAAAATATTGATGTGTTTACGTTGATTTTAATAAGTATAGCTTTCTATTAATACCGGCATGTGTAAACATAAGTGAAATAGAAATAAATGGAACATAATTAACGCGATTCATCAGCATGGCAATAAAATTCACACATTAACCTGACAGATTCTGAGATTTCTCTTCCGTGACAAGTTGTGAAATATGACTGTCGGTTTTGAAGATCTGCCTGGACGCGAGAAATAAAACATACGGCAGGCTTTGTATTGAGTTTTGAGTTGTCCTGCAGGAAAGCACTGATGAATTATATGTCCTGCAAATAGAGTACATAGCGTGTCCTCTACCACACAAAATAGCTGCATTGGTATGTACAGTTTTATTTTAATTGAGTGGGGATTGCAACATTTACATCTGGGGCAACAAAATGGGCTTTGGCATAAATCACCAGAGTATACCTCAAGGAACCTAGGGGTTCCTACTTCTTTGAAGTGAAAATGACAGCAACTGAGTAGTGTGTGATGTTTCAGCAGAGAAATATGGACTATTACATCCATCCTGCTCATAAAGACTTGAAATTTTGCACCATGTTTAAGTACTGTTAAGTGGAGGCTGATATATGTTAGTGTGGTAGCTTCTGTTAGCTTGCAGGCCAACTTGGTTGTTTTGCACTAAAATAGATGATAATGCCTTTACAGCACCCTGAACACTTGAGGTTCAGTTAAACTGAAGAAAACAAATTGTGTTGTACAGAAAATAACATCCCAGTTCTAATATGACTATTAAATACACCGAAGCATGGCCTGATGTTGTTTAAATTCAAATTTCTGATGGTCTGAAATTGAGAGAGATGGTATTTTAAACATATCGTGCTCCAACATCTGCAGATTATGATTTGCATGTGGAAATTGGCTGGTTGAATTGAATGAGGATGAATACTGTCAATCTCCCTTTCTTCATCCAGTTCCTTTAATGAAATGCTAGAGGTCAACCCTTTGTCCTTAAATTAGTTACTATATTTTTTCCGGTTACTTTCCGGATATATGAGATGTTATGGAAAGGTCGCCATTAATTCAGCCTTTGTTGAATACAGATATCTAACACTGGTTTTACTAAACAGTTTGAAGTAAATTAGCATTTAGGAACTCTCAGTCTGGACCTATTCTGATTATCAAGAATGTATATTTTTTTTTGTCCGTGTGAAGAGAATGCTCTTCTGCAAGAACGCATTATCTAATGTATTCAGCTTTCTGTTGCTCATTTTTCAGATGAAGCGAGCTTAATTGAGGTTGAGCTTTTAAGTTTGTAGAGCTCTTCAGCATCTCAGACAAAAAACAACTTGAGTCTTCTCATTTGTCTTGAGTATGTTTTTAGATGTGAAAAAATATTTACATTACTCTCTAAATCAAAAAGGTGCACTGCAACTATTTTAAATGGAATAATACTAACTGCTGCTACAAAGATGCAGATATAGTCAGATTCAAAGCAAGGATCAAATTCATTACTGCCTAAATTGCTTTATTCAAGTGCTTTCATTTAAACATCCTGTGATATTTTTTTGAAGCAATAATCACATTAACATTTTTCAAGCAGATATTTTGGCAAGTAATTAACAGTACTGTAGAGGCAGAAAATCTAAGCTGGAGTGTGAAAATGGCTGGCAGGTAGCATTTTATTTATATAAATGTGTTGCTGTTGTCAACCAGATTGTACCTCCATCTGCAAGATTTTGTCTCCTTAAAAATGATTGTTTAATGTTTTCAATAAGTAAATGTATTAGGTTTTATTTTTAAACTATTATCAAATCACTGTTTAAATATTACATTGTGAATGCCTTTAACAGCTGTTTTAGTAGACATTCATGGAATGTATAATCAATGGAGTGAGAGTTTTCAAATATGGAACACCAAAAAGAAAGAAAGCCTTAATATCATTTCCTTAAGAGCAAATGCACAGTAATGAGATGGTCACTTGATTTTTCCCACTAGGTTGCTGTCAGACACATTTTCATTAGGTTTTCTCTTACTTTTTTATGCCAAAATTGACAAAATAAGAATATTATTAGTCACCCTCAATAATTAGTCTTGTTACTTTTTGCATCAAAGTTGATCAGGAGTAATTGATAAATAGGCAACAGTGCAGATCATAGGATCTTGTTTTGTGTGCATGACACGCTGGCCCATTAGTAGACTGATTCAAGCAGCTATGCTGAGGAAATAAAATAATGTTTGAGGTGTAATAGGCTCGTCAAAATTAATGAGCTTACCCAATAAATAAAATGAATCACCAATCAGTATGATTTGGATAAATATAATTTAGAATAATTGCTTGATTGCATTTCTCTTAGCGGGATGATTTGACCACACACAAGGGTTTGGAATTAAGATGTCAAGAAAAGAATTAATTTGGCAAGAGGGTTATACAATGTCTCCTTTGCTCTTTCTTTCAGAATAAAAAGGCAAGGCATCTGAGATGCGGTCTCCTAATTATTAAACAGTGACAGTGAAGATTTACTAAGGCATTCTGCCACTCTACCTCTGAAGCGGGTATGTGTCCCCAAATGTACCTGCCCGCAAGATAAAAACAATCCGGCATTGCTCTGAAGTCATGAGCCTAAACTGTGGGGAAGGTTCAGGCAGAAGGTAAATTTGCTTTGATCTGCATTACATCTAATTGAGTCACTGGCGATGTCTCTATCCCAACATCAAGAAATTTGAAATTGTTAGATTATTTCACTGGGGATTAAACCTAATTTACGCGTGTTCTGCATTAACCTATTAGACAGTCTCATCTGCATTGCTAATGTGGACCAGACAGCTGTCAGTGCTAAAGAAAAACATGATCATGCAATCCTTGAATGAATGATTTGAGCTCTGATTAGTGCTTGTGAAGTTAGCTGAACCCCAGTGATAAGGAAAAGAAATTCCCAAGTTGCCAATAGCTCGAGAAATTATCAGACTGTAGGCAAAACCCTGTACCTCACAGCTCATGGGTTTTAATCCAAGTGCAGCTTAGAGTGACAATATTTAAAGTGATGAAAATGCAATTGGACCAACTAGGGCAGCGACAGATCTGTGGGAGGACTGAGCAAAGCATTACACTATTACAGTCTAATTTCTAATGAACTTTGTCATGTAAATGCTAATAGGTGTTTCTGTAGATATTTTCACATTAAATGGAAAATCAATTTTGGGTTTTAAAATCCATAGATAGATTATAACTATTGAGAAAAGACACAAAGCAAGTCTATATCTTTATACATATATAATTTATGTGTGTATTTCTATATACTAAAATGTATTTCCATACATATTATTTTAATAAACCTTTTTGCCACTTGATTCTACATTAGAATCAGCAGTCACGGAAAGGTGAGTTTTACAAGCATTAGGCAGGAATGAAATTCTCCACCATCATCCTATTTGAGTAAAATGTTAGATTTGTGTTGGCCTTGCTGATCCATCAGTCTTTGTGTACATTGTAACCAGCACTGCTGTAATCCTGAGCTTTTTCCTTGCTTCTTTCTTGAGGCTGCTGTCAGCTGTAAAAAGTAACAATGACAAGTCCCCATGAGAGGTGAAAATTTAGGGATGGTTTTGGGCTCCCAGTTATAGAGCTAGTAACCAATTTAATCCTATTAACAGCTCCAAACAATGGCCATTCCCACTGTAATACGGCAGGAATTGGTACTTGGTTTCTTTGGATCAAATCAATGTTATCAAATGTGAGTGTGTGTGTTTGTTTGCATGTTTGCACATTTTCAGCCATCTACCAAGACAATAAACCATATAAATCTGAAAGGTTGCACTAATAGGTCAATATTTATTTGTTGTTTAGACTCCATTATCTGGAAGTAGGACTTGTTGATTGAACAAACTTTACATAGGCGATTTATCTCCCAACTCTTGGGATCCTGCTGTTCTACTTGTAGGATCAGTACAGAGCACTTGATTCTAGCAAAAGAATTGACATTTGGACAATTTAGAATGAGAGCACTTGTAGTCAAAAAATAGCATCCCAAGCAGGAAATGGGCATCTTGCTGGCTAAAAGATCAATGGACAATGTCAGTTTCCACTCCCTTCCCTGGACAGGAAATGAAGCAAAATTTCTTATAGAACCAGACATGAAGGTAATAGTATTCTCTGCGTCAAAGAATTTCTTGACCATATGTCTGTACAGCTGGACAGAGAAAGAATACTTTTATTATTTCAATTACACCCCATGCACTGTTACTGCTGTTGCTGGCCAGCATTGTGTGTTTGTTTTATACGCAGTCTGTGACCTTTTTAATAAATTCAAATGTACTCACTGGATTGAAACTAATTGATTTTTTTTGTTTTCATTTACAGAGCAAATTACAGGTTTAATAAGTTGTTTCTCATGTGTATGTAAAATGATAATTTACTGGGTAATAATTTGATTACAGATGAAATTAATCCATCTAGCATGTGTCAAGACTTTGATTTCTATAATTCTATAAACTGCTGCAAGGTTATTAACCAGATGAGACTTAATAAAAAGAGTTTGAATATATAGTCAGGACCATTATTGAAATAGCAATAGATAGTATTATACATTGAAATTATGTATGATTTTTGAAAATAAATTCATGGATAGAACTGTGCCTTGGTTTCTATACTTTGTTGAGAATGAACCAGTTCTTGCCTCTTAAAGTTAACTCTTCATTCACTGAATACTTGCCTGTGCCTTGTGTTGCATGCTTATATTTTAAATGAGTGAGAATAATATCAACAACACAACTGGGACCTACAGCTGCCAGCCCATTTACAATGTAAGATTTTTTTTTAAAAGTACCTGTTTAAAATGCACTCTATCATTATGATGGGATAAATTTCAGGAAGGCATAGGATGCAAATTCACTCTGCCGACCTCTGCTCTTGTCCCCTGGGCTCCCCCTGTGATTGACAAGAGCCAATGGAAAGCCAGTTACATCTGTGCAAATGGTTCTCAGAATACACCTCCAGCACAAAACCATCATAAACTATAGATTTTAATGGAATGAAAAAAGAAATCTTTTTTATTCTTACTTACACGATCAGGTTCTGACGGATTACAGAGAAGAAAACATTTCTTTTGATCACTGTGGGACACTACAGCTTTAATGCAAATCCTGCCTGTTCAGTGACAATAAATTTGACAGCCTTGCAACCAAACCCCTTCATAAAAATCAAACACTACAAATAATTAATTTTCATACCTTTTTAATATTGTGATTCTGTTTATTTTTAAAAGCAAAGAATATTGTTGTTTAAACCATGGATGTTCATAACATCGATGAAAGAACCAGTTGGCAGGAATTATGAAACTCAACAATGTGAAAGAAGCTGAATTAACATCAGTACTATCATTAACCTGGGGTGTTTTAGTGATTGTGTCATTTTAGTGCTGTAAATTATTTCAGCTATTTTGTACTCTCAAGCTCAGCCACCCTCATTATGTCATCAGCATTCACTGTTGATACAAAAATTGTTTTAGAAACCAGGACACAAAGGGAGGGGAGAATGATGCTTAAAGTTAATAATTTTATTTAACAATTTACATTTAATATGCTAATGACCAAATAATCTGTTATGAGTGCTGATGGAGATGGGAATATCTCCATTTTAAAACTTCCATTCTTATTTTCAAATCAATCTGTGGATTCAATCTTCCCTATCTCTGCTCCCTCTTCCACCTCGACAGCTCCTTCTTAAACAGATATCTGCATCCCTATAATTCTGGCTTAACCAATTTTAACTGGTCCACCCTGTATAGCAGTGCCTTAAACTGTGAAAGTGCAACTTTCTGGAATTTCCTCCCTAAATCTTTCCACTCTGCTAACTCATTAAAACACTTGTAAAATCTACCTGAATAAGTTTCTGTTTCTATTTATCATTCATTCACAGAATATGGGCATTGCTGGCAAGGAAGCATTTATTTTCCATCCCTACTTGCCCTTGGGAACTTGAGGGTGAGCTGCCTTCTTGTACTGCTGCAGTCATTGAGTGTAATTACACCTACAGTGCTGTAGCAGAGTGACTTACAGGATGTTGACTTAGTGAAAGTAAAGGGATGGTGAAGGAACACTGACATAGTTCCAAGTCTGGATGGTGTCTCCCCTCACTTGGGGGAGAGGGGATCTTGCAAGTGGTGGTGTTCCCACGTATTTGCTGCCCTTGCTGTTGTAGGTGGTAGAGATTGCAGGTTTGAAAGGTGTTGTCTAAGGAGCTTTGGTGAGTGGATGCAGTGCATCTTGTAGATGGTATGCACACTGCTGCCACTGTGTATCGGTGGTGAAGGGAGTGAATATTGAAGGTGGTAGATGGGGGGCCAGTCAATTGGGGTGCCTTGATATAAACTATGCCAAGCTTCTCGAGTGTTGTTGCAATTATATTCATCTAGGCAAGCAGAGAGCATCCCATCAAATTCCTGACTTGTGCTTGCAGATAGAGGAAACATTTTAACGAGTCAGACGGTGACTTACTTGTTGCAGAATTCCCAGTCTCTAGTATCTACAGCATTGATATGGTTGGTCCAGTTCAGTTACTGGTTAATGTTAACCCCTTGGATGTTGATCGTGGAGTATTCAGCAATGACATGTCACTGTTTGTCAAGGGCCGATGTTTGGAAATGGTTATTGCCTAACACTTGTGTGGCGTGAGTGTTATTTGCCACATATCAGCCAAAGTTTGAATATTGTCTGGGTGTTGCTTCATTGTTCTGATTTGCAAATGGTTTTGAATTTAATGCAATCTTTAGTGAAAATACCCACCTCTGACCTTAGATTGGAGAAAAGGTAATTGATGAAGGTGCTGAAGATAGTTGGGCCCAGTTCTAATATCTCTTTCTGTGACTTGGTGTCAAATTTTGTTGGATCATACTCCTGTAAAGCACCTTGCAACTTAGTACTATAAGAACGTGCTATATAAATGCAAGTTATAGTTGTTGACATATAAACATTAGTCAGAACTCTAAGGAAGAGCTCCCCTGCTGTTCTTTGAACGGTGGCCATGGGATTCCTGCTTCAATCTGAGAGGAAAGACAATTTAACATTTCACCCTTCTTCCATGAGTGTTTACGTAAAAAGCTTTTTGTATATTTTACTATATATCAATCAAGGAGAAAGTGAGGACTGCAGATGCTGGAGATCAGAGCTGAAAATGTGTTGCTGGAAAAGCGCAGCAGGTCAGGCAGCATCCAAGGAGCAGGCTAATTGACGTTTCAGGCATAAGCCCTTCTTCAGGCATAAGCCTTCCTGAAGAAGGGCTTATGCACGAAACATCGATTCTCCTGCTTCTTGGATGCTGCCTGACCTGCTGCGCATTTCCAGCAACACATTTTCAGCTATATATCAATCAAGGCCAATTATGATGTGCATGAACAATGAAACTAGCACAAAAAGATAGAATTCCATTTTTCCCAGTCTGAAATTCCATTAACTAAATTCTCATCTGGAATTTCATTTGTCTCAATTATCTGCCAAAGAGAACTGCATATTTCACTCTACTGTCCCCTACATGTACAGCGAGGAGAATGTGCAAATAAGTTTATTTGAACTCCTAATCATCCAATAAACAATTTCCATCATTCAGTTTCTGCAAAAAAAAATGATACCATTGAACAGGTTCTAAGGATTTGAATGACCTGTAATGATTATTTTTCAAAAAAAACAGGATTAGTTTTCTTTTAAAATCAAGTTAGTGTTTGAATTGGGTGCCAAGCATTGAACAAAGTTAAAACTGTTTGGCATAATAGCAAACTAGAAAGAAATATGATATTTTTGCTACTATTAATGTGATCAGATTACAATTTTTTATTAGGAAGATTTGTATGCCAGCCAAGCAGGTACTAAATTAATCTTGATTTTAACCTAACTTACCCAGTGAGAAAGAGATAGGGCCGGGTCATTTGTCTGCATCGCTGCTTATTCAATTTGTTCGTCATTAAAGTTTTCTTTCACTTCATCATTCAAACAGCCTACCATATTCTGAAAATGTTGTGTGATTTGTAGAAATTGTGGTTAAATCTAATCATTGACTTTATTGTAATACAGTGTTTTGTGCACCACTTGAACTTCATTGGTGATTCTTCAATTTTGTTGGGTTTTATTCCCAACTCACATTCCGTCATCCAATAGCAAGTATAAAATTTGCTTCTGGTGTGGTAAGGCTCAGGACAATTCATTCTTATGATTCTATCAATGGTACTCCTCTCCACTTTTTTCACCAAGGCAAGTAGTCTTTGGAAATTTTCTGAAATAGGGTGCCATTTCAGAAAATGTTAATGGGAATTTCTCCTCCTGCCCTCACCAGCCTGCAATTTTCTTCCTATCCAATTTAATGAACAGAAGGAACTCAAGCTGGCAAGCACAGAGGGAGAGACACTGATTGGCATGCCCTTGCTAAATAACTCAATTCTATTGTCAAAATTATAATTTTTTTTCAGCCTGGTTTCAGTGGTATCACACTTTCCTCTGAGACAGAAGGTCATGGGTTCAAGGTGTACTCCAAACACTTCAGCACATAATCCAGGCTAAGTCTCCAGTGGAGTACCAAGGGAGTACTGCATTGTTGTACTTGCCATTTTTGGATGAGACATTAAAGTGAGATTCTATCTACCTTCTCAGGTGCATTTGAAAGAGCATATGACCCCAGAATCCTTCAGCCAACATCGCTAAATGGAAATTATCTGGGCACTACTTTATTGCAGTTAGTAAGATCTTGTTCTGTTAAAATTGATAATTTAATTTTCCTACATAACAGCAGTGACTTTATTTCAAATGCATTGATTTGGGTGGCAAGGTGGCTTGGTGGTTAGCAGTACTGCCTCACAGTACCAAGGACCTGGGTTCAATTCCACCCTTAGGTAACTGTGTGGAGCTTTCACATACTCTCTTTGTCTGTCTAGGTTTCCTCCCATCTAAAGATGGTGGATTGGTCATGCTAAATTGCCTGTGGTGTCCAGCTAGGTGGATTAGCAATGGAAAATGCAGGGTTACAAGGATTGGGTGGGATGCTCTTTGGAGGATTGGGATGGGCTGAATGGCCTGCTTCCACCCTGTAGGGAATCTGATTGGCTGTAAACTGTTTTGTGGTACTTTAAGCTCATGAGAAATATTATGTAAATTTCTTTCTTTCTTCAGTCCAATTGGAATTTAGAAGAGTAAGAGGAGACCTTATTGAAACATATAAGGTTCCTAGGAGCTTGACGGGATCGATGTGGAGAGGTTGTTTCCCCTTTGAGGGAATCTAGGACCAGTAGGTTTAATTAGGGTAGTAAATTTATTGAATTCTTTACTTCAGAAGGTTGTTTAGGGTGGGGCATTAGGATTTTCAAGATTGAAGTATACAGGTTTTAATCAGTAAAAGAATCGAGGACTGTGGAGAAAAGGATAGTGGAGTTGAGGATTAGCAGAATACCAATTATCACACTGAGTGGGAAAGCAGACTCGATGGGCTGAATGGCCTACTATTGCTCTTACATCTTATGGCCTTACCTCCAAAAGAAGTAGATCAATTATATATGGCCTAAGATTTGAGAGTGTTACTAATGCATAACTGTCACCTCAGATCCACTGTAACCTCAGATCCACTGTAACTTAAACCTTCAAACTCCCAGCAACTCATGCTGTTGGTTTTCTTGTCTGTTCTTCACTTTGAAGAAAATGAGGACTGCAGATGCTTGAGATCAGAGTTGAAGAATGTGGTGATGGGAAAGCACAGCCGGTCAGGCAGCATTCGAGGAGTAGGAGAATCGACGTTTCGAGCATAATTCCTTCATCAGGAATGACTTCACTTTGTACAAGGAAACATTTCATTTGCAAGATCTTTCATTTGCATGATCTTTTAAATTTATTGTGTGGTGTGGGAGTTAGCTACATATAAAAAATTTGCAAATTGGCAGTCTTAGGAAACACTTAAAGAATCATTTAATTAAGAACAGAGCTTTAATTAAACAGAATGTTTCTTAACTAAAAGATACAATATGCCAATTTTTACTGGAACAACTATCAATAAGTTTGCAACTGTAAAACACACAATACACTATAGCATGAGATTTGAATATACCTTGCTGTCACATTTATGACAATGTTAAGACTACAACTGGGGTAATGCACATCATAGAGATTTATAACTAGATTAGTGAATATGGTGGCAACATTTTATGTACTATTTTCAGTAAAATTATGCCTTCTTGTCAGATTATGGTTTTAAAATAACTTGGTTCTTTCAGTTACCAAATTTTGCCACTGCTGGTATTAATGGTGGACATATGTGTTTTTGTGATATTCCCATTACATGTAGACCAGGTAAGGATGGCAGATTTCCTTCCCTAAAAGGCATTAGTGAACCAGATTTTTTTCCCGACAACAGTTTCTGAATTCATTGTCAAATTCAAATTCCACTACCTCCTATGACAGGATTTGAACCCAGGTCCCCAACTGAGTTTAGTGATAATACCACTAGGCCATTCCCTCCCCAATAAGTTGCTGTGTGCAAACTGAGTACAGTGTTTCTTACATTAAAAGATTTGGGATGTTCCAAGACTGTGAATGGTATATGAATAAATGTAAATAAATGATTTTCCATCTTTTGTGAAGTGAGCTTGTTCAGTGCTAAATATCACTGTTGTGATAACCCATATGGTTACTCGTTAGTCAACTTATTAAAAGCTGATAAGTAATGAGTGCGAATATCTCACCCAACACATTGCTGAACACTGGCATCCTGCATTTCCAGAAACTGCCAACTAATCAGAGACCGAAGGAGTTTCTGGACTCTAAAGTCCACTCGTTGAGGCTAACTCCATGGGGAATCCTACAGTAAGAAAGTACGTCATTTTTATCTTTTTGCCATGGGGTGAAGGGTCATGGAGAGAGGAGAGAGCTAGAATGAAGGACAAAGGGGTGCATTTCTGAGACCTCACTCTTGTCCCATTCACATGCCCATGATTGCCCTCAGATGCTACAGTGGGATGATCACCCCAAATCCAGCTGATCATGGTTTCCCAATAATAAACTGGCCATTTTTCTCACCTGTGGGGAAGGCTGATAATCAGGGAGTTGTTGAGTTGAAGCCCATCAACAGACCACTTAAATGTATTAACTGCTGGTGAGTTGAGAGAGCCATAGCATAGCATCGTTGTTAAGGTGGTGGGAAGTGAAGGAATTTCACTCCAGGATCAACTTACCCCATTATTTCCCTTTCTTCCAGGGAGGAGAAAAGTCATGACCTAAATCACTTCGAACTTGTAAGTGAAAGAGCAAAATAAGTCAATGTCATCATCTTATACAAGCAAGGAACACAGTAAATCCAATTACTTGTGGAATGTATCTCATGAAAACTCAGTACACCTGATGTTCAAAGTAGGACACTTGATTTCCAGACACAAACTAACAACTAGAAATATCTAAAGGAAATACTTTCACAAATTTATCTTAAAAAGAGGGACTTTCTTTTAATCCATTCACAGGATGTGGGTGTTTCTAGCTGGTCCAGCATTTATTACCAACCACATTGCTGTGAATTTGTCAGCCAGACCAGATAAGGAAGGCAATTTTCTTCCCTAAAGGGCATTAGTGAACCAGAAGTGTTTTTTCAGTTATCATTAGATTCTTAATTTCAGATTTATTTAAAATTGAATCGAAACTCCACCACCACCACCCTGGGACTCAAACCCAGGGCTCCAGACATTACCTTGCTCTCTAGACAAATAAGTTAGTGATAATACTACTGGGCCATTGCCTCCCCTTAAATAACACACTATGTACTAAGTACTGTGATGTTACCAAGAATAACAGAAATATAATATTTAACATGCTATCATTCTTTGAAACAAACACATAAATAAAATGATCATGTATTTTCTAACCTGCACCACATATATTGATAAACACGGGTGCATGGGAATATACAACTGTAAGGCATTAGCAAGATCCGAGCATATTTTATTCCTGAGTTTTGGTGCCCCAAAGCTGAATGCAGTACTCCAGATGGGGTCTGACCAAAACCCTCTACAAATGTTCATATATAAGGCTGAAGATGTAAATATCATTGCAGTAGTATGAGGATGTATCCACCCTGCCATTCTGTCACTATGACAGCACTTGCTGCACAAATGCCTAGCTGTCAGGATGCGGTTTATCATTCATTTTTCTCCCTCAGAGTGTGGACTAATAAACCCAGAAATTACAATCGCCTCCCTGCTGAATCCCTGATAGGCGGAAATAATGATATCAGCGCCCTGCTAATCTTCTTGCCTCCTCACTCGGCACCAGCCTATTGAGTCACCTGTCATACTCTGCTTTGATGAGGTGAATTCAATCTCTCAGCGCGTAATGACAATGGACCAGATTCATTTTTTGAATGATGTGTATTTTTTTTCTTGTTTTGCAGGTTCTATCTTGGTATCCAAGTCAGCCACAGGTTTGGTGAGCAGTGTCATTTGTACTTCTGTCTCCCTCTCAGAGAAAACAAAAGAAGATAAACATTCTTTTGCTCTTTTTATGTGATATTTATAATTTTGAAAATGATCCAGTGGTGTACTAGGTTAACAACATTTTTATTCTAATTTTCAATGTTAAGGTTTATTCTATTGTTGCCTGCTTGCAAGCAAATAAATCAGTGTATAGCAGGAGTGAAGCTGCTCATTAACAAGGTAACCCTTTCCAATATGACAATGCAATTACAGGGCATGAGATATCACAATGTGGACCCCTGTAGTTGCTCCAAGGGTGTGGTCATACGTCAGTGAGTGAAAGCAATGATTTGAAACAATTTGGTGCTATTTCAGCTAGCACAGACCAGCAAACTGTCTGGCAGGGTGGATGCCTGTTATTTTAGTTGAACTCCAACTTCAGTAGTTAGGGCTGGACAAGTTGCAGTTTGCATATTTTGCACAGTAGTTGAAATACAATTAGCTTGAGGGCACGTTATCATTTTTTGTATCATTTCACACTTATACTGATTGTGTTCATTCATATTTCCTAATGGAAGTGAAAGCATTATTATCATTGTACCTGATAGATCAGGTTTACTCATGCTGAATGTTATAAGCATGTTTATCCACAGTTAGTCTGAAACAGCTTGCCTGAATCTGTAGGGATAATTTTTTTAAAAAAGTGACAACAGCAGATGTGTGAAATTTAAGCAGAAATTACGAGGACAAACCAGGCAATATCATTGGCAAGAGAAAGAGTTCATATTTCGAGTTGATGACCTTTCATCAGAACAGGATATATGGAGTGAGCAGAGGTTGTTTAGGATCTGAAATATCATTGCAGAGCCCACTTTTAAACAGTTGTTTTTACATGAGATGTAGAAGGGCTCCTTCAACAAATGCTTTAGCTAGCTGCTGTGTAGGTAGAGAATTGTATACATACATTTCCTCTGAGTGGTGCAGAAAGGAGTACAAGTATCATAAAAGCTCTTTTTTCAAATTGATACAAATGAATCCTTGCAGGAATTTCCAATGTGCGCAGGTTTGAACAAGAAGTCAGATAATGGAGCAAATTGAAGTTTGTGTACTTGGCTGTGGACATCCTTTCAACTAAAACATCTTGAAGCCATTACATGTCAAGAAAATTCACTTTCTTTTCAATTTGTGCATCTCTTAAACTAACTGCATATAACTCTAAGTAAGGAATTCCAATATTCTAAGGCACTTTATATTAATTTCACAATTCACATTTTATTCTTGAGTCCTCAATATTTTTGATGCTCAACCTGTTAAATATAATCAACTCACTAAATCTGTAATTCTTATCAAAGCTATTCCTCAAAGGTTGATCATGTGATGTTTCATCATTGTAGTTTTGGTTTGTAATACTTGATTTACTTTGCAATATTTAGTAATGGTTTCCCTGTTATTGATTGTCATGCTTTATGCTTTTGTGCCATCAGCTGTCATTTGAAGAGCAGTGAGAACTGCAAGACCGCACTTAAGCAGGCAAAGAAAGCAGCCAGGCTCAAACCAGCAGCATTTAGGAGATGCATCCTCCATTCCTGGATGCTTGTTGATAATCTAGGTTCGATCAAGTGATGAAATGCCATTAAGTACATTTAACTTGAAAGATATCCCACAGGATGTACAAGGCACAATTTCAAGAATTCATAAAAGTTGGAAGTATTGGCGGGGCAGCACGGTGGCTCACTGGTTAGCACTGCTGCCTCACAGCGCCAGGGACCCTGGGTCGATTCTAGCCTTGGGCCACTGTCTGTGTGGAGTTTGCACATTCTCCCCATGTCTGCGTGGGTTTCCTCTGGGTGCTCTCGTTTCCTCCCATGGTCCAAAGATGTGCAGATCAGGTGAATTGGCTGGGCTAAATTGCCCATAGTGTTAGGTCCATTGGTCGGGTAAATGTAGGGTAATGGGTCTGGATGGGTTACTCTTCGGAGGGTCGGTGTGTGTGGTTGGGCCAAGTGGCCTGTTTCCACATAGAGCCATAGTCATAGAGATGTACAGCATGGAAACAGACCCTTCAGTCCAACCTGTCCATGCCGACCAGATATCCCAACCCAATCTAGTCCCACCTGCCAGCACCCGGCCCATATCCCTCCAAACCCTTCCTATTCATATACCCATCCAAATGCCTCTTAAATGTTGCAATTGTACCAGTCTCCACCACATCCTCTGGCAGCATATTCCATACACATACCACCCTCTGCATGAAAAGGTTGCCCCTTAGGAGTCTTTTATATCTTTCCCTTCTCACCCTAAACCTATGCCTTCTAGTTCTGGACTCCCCGACCCAGGCAAAAGACTTTGTCTATTTATCCTATCCATGCCCCTCATAATTTTGTAAACCTCTATAAGGTCACCCCTCAGCCTCCGATGCTCCAGGGAAAACAGCCCCAGCCTGTTCAGCCTCTCGCTATAGCTCAAATCCTCCAAACCTGCCAACATCCTTGTAAATCTTTTCTGAACCCTTTCAAGTTTCACAACATCTTTCCGATAAACAGGAGACCAGAATTGCACGCGGGAATCTAATCTAATGTTATACAATAAAAACATTGCCATCTGTAAGAAGGGAAATGTTAAACTTCAATGGCAGGCAAAATGTAATGCGGAGAAATCTTAAATGATTCATTTTGCTAGGAAAAATGGGGAGAGGCAACATGAAACAAAGGTTACAGTTCGAAAGTGGGTGCAGGAGCAGATGCACCTGGGAATATATGTATACAAACCACTGAAGGTGATAGGCAGTTGAGAACATGCTTTAAAAAAGTACAGGATTCTGGGCTTTTGAAATAGGTACATACCATAGATGCAGTAAGCAGGAAGGTTATAATAAACATTAATAAAATAAAATCCTAGCCAACCTCTTTCACAGTGTCACTGAAAGTACATAAGTTATGATGTATCAAGTTGTTAAAGAGTGAAGTGCCAGAGAGATAAATTGCCAGCTGAGTTTGGGTTTGATGCCAAGTTGGGTTGGTGCAAGCAAGTGGATAGGGTGTCTAGGGGTTGGAGTTAGGGTTTTCGAGGGAGGGGTGGCTTCAAGTTGGTATGGGTCCAGGGTAGGTTGGGGGAGTTTTGGTTCAGATTGAAGGAAGGATTCAGTTAAGAAATTTGTCAGAAGCTAGAACAAATTTTTAATAATCTAATTTTTCTGAAGTAATTATTTACTTAACTAAAGTGGAACTCTTCAAATTTTCTGGTTCAAGTGAGCACTTTCGGAGGATTCCAGGCATAGCGGAATTGTCTAATGGTACCTTCAATTTTCCAGAGTCTTCAGTGTCTGCTATGATGGGAATGTTACAAGGTCCCTCAACACAAGTCACATCCACACCGCAGAAATGACTGTCAGGCCATCAGAAAGTCTAGGCAATATTATCAGTCATTGTCACCTGCTATTGGGAGACTTTCCTACATGCACGTGATCTGATAATTTTTCTTTCAATAGCATGAGACAATATGTCCAAAGGATGTAAAGTGCTTTGGGACACACAATGGTTGTGAATGGTGCTATATAAATGCAAGTCTTTCCTTTTATTTCCCCAGAGTCATTTGTTTGCATGTATTTGGTCAGACTGTAGTTCTACAAATTGAATAGAAAATTATCTGATCAGATTTCAATCTAATGGTAACACACCCACTCTTATCTAAGATAGAATTATATACACTATTATTTCAATTTCAAATCTTCCTGTTTTATTTGGGATTTGTGCACCTCTCCTAGTTGAGGGGCACGAAATGGGGACCATTTGCTGTCTTTCTTTTGGAATCTAAAATTTCATGGGATTTGTTTTGTTACCCTTGAACAGAAAAACTTGCTGGGGCAATTTCAGGTGAATAAACTTCGAGTATGCGAGGGAAACTCAGCAGGTCTGGCAGCAGTTGTGGAGAGAGAAATAGAGTTACATTCCGAGTCTGGTATGAGTCTTTTTCAGTACTGTCACATGAAGCCAGGAGTCACAGGTAGGCCCAGCAAATTTCCTTCGCAAAAGGATATTAGTGAACTTGGGAGGCTTTTGTGACAATCAATGATAGCTTCACACATACCCTTGCTGGGGCTGGCTGTCAATCCTCGACTTCTTTATTAATTAAATGCAATGAAATCATTGAATCCATACAGTTTGGAAGCGGGTCATTAGGCCCATGAAGTCCACATCAAACATTCGAAAAGCATCCCACTCAAACCCACCCCCATCCTGTAACCCTGCATTCCTCATGGTACTCCACCGAACTGACACATATCCCTGGACACTATTAGCAATTCAGTATGGCTTATCCATCTAACCTGCACATCTTTGGACTGCGGGAGGAAACCCACGCAGACACGTGGAGAATGTGCAAACTCCACACAAATAGTTGCCTGAGGGTGGAATCTGGGTCCCTGGCGCTGTGAGGCCAGAATACTTGAATAGCTGTTTCACAATTTGGATCTGAACAGGAAAACCAGTACCTGGTCCAACACTGTGTCTGACTACAGGACAGTTCCAGTGACAGCAGCAGTGATCAGTTCAAGAGCTTTGCTGAGTTTATAGTTTTATTTTCTCTCTCAGGATGCTCACAGCTGGGCCAGGGAGATCGACTCTCAGTTTTGTGAGACTCCCAGAGAATCCGGGAAGGCTGCCAGACTTAAATATTGAGTTTTGCTGTGGCACTGGCACATTTTTAAAGCCTGACCCCGTTTGTCTAAATCATACATTTAACTGTTCTGCTTCAGTTTATTTAGATTGAATAGCACAACCAACTTTGGCTGGCAATACACAGAACTACAGATATGCATTTCTTTGTCTAGTGTGTACAGAATGCTTAATCCAAGCATAATCCTGGTCCTAGAACCAAATTTCATGGTGCACTGGTTACGGTTTAGCAGGATTCAGTTGTATTAGTAATTTGATTTAGTGTTAGGCCTTTTGCTTCCTCCTTGGACTGTATCCTTTAATACCCTGGTGTTCCCAGGAAGCGTGAGAAAGGTTAGCCTAATTGTCTGCTAATTGCCCCACAGGTTTGTCTTCACTAAATTATAAACCCAACCTTTCTTTCCCAACCTTCTCAAGGGATGCTGTGCACCATTCTCTACAGTGTGCAGAAATATTACCTCTCATGCTAATGAAGGGTCTCTCTTTTACAGTGAGGAAGCAATTAGAGGCAGCTCCGTACAAGGAAATAGTTGGTTGGAAAACAGCATGTTAATGGAATATCAAAGCTGCAAGAAAAACAACTTACTATTTAATAATCTTTTCAACCAATAGCTGAATTCTGTAGTAGGACAGGAAAAGCACTATTTTATTTCAACCATTTCAGTGTTGAATTACATTTTTTTTTTGCCACTCATCTCCTGTAAAAGAAACAGTTTTGCATTTACTTCTGAAATGTTTGAAAATTTCTATTTAACCATTCTTTCCTTACAAGAGAAAAATAGGTGAAGAATGTACTTTTAACATTCTGGTCAGAATTTGGTGGTATTTCCCATCAGTTTAATGTCTTTCTTGCTGCTTTTAATAGAACAGAATGCACAAAGGTTGCTTTCTAACAACATGAATATGGTTCATTTTGTTCCCCTGTCTTTGCTGCGGAAGTGGCCCAAAGAACAATGACATTCTTGTCTGACAGACAAGCGTTTTCCACAGAGTGACACCAAACATGAACGACCCGCTCTGGTCACAACAGGAAGAAAGGGACAGGGGAAATGGCAATGGGTATTAACAACACAGCATGTTATGGGGGTTACTGGGGTCGGGGAGGTACATAATCTATGAGCTGTGAGGTGTTAGCACTTATATCTTTGCTTACCTGATTTCAGGCGCAGTGTTAGGCAACATGGAGACTTATTTAGCGACCTTTATTTTAACATAGGGCTGCCACACATTTTGACTTTGCATTCTTCGTGGTATTTTGATATGAATATTGATGAGGCTGGGCTGGGTGGGCTGGTACGGTTAATCCTTGGATTTACCCAGCATTACTTTTTTGTAGTGGGGTTGGCGTGGTTGAGGATGCTGGGAGATTTGGGAGGGTTGTTGCTCAAGGTGTCTGATTAATATGTGAATATGGGTTACATTTAGTAATAGGCATTCTGTAGCAAAAGCAGCTACTGATTTAACAGGTCTAAACTTGACCAAAATATTGCATACATCTTATTGCACCCAGTTTATGTTTGTGGCAATAAAAATAAATTAATAAGCTTTGGGGAAATTCAGGCAGTGCTTCATTTTTATTAGTCACTATAAGTGTAAGCAATAACAAAATGGAAACTATCTTTGTTGACCCACAGTGACAGTATTACTGCAGATATGAGCTTTATCAAGATGTTGCAGTTAATGTTGCGAAATGTACATTTAGATTCAAGCAGAAGTGAAGACTACGGACGAAACCTTGGTTGTTGACCCTTAGATAGCTAACTTTTTTATATATATATATATTTTGCAGCCTCGGTGTATGATACACTGATTCATTGTCTGATACAATGTATTGAAGAACTCCTACCTGTTATTAATTTTACATTAATTTTCCTAAGTGCTGACTTGCTCACTGATAAAGGGAGCATTGTCGACAGGAAACTCATTTCCAGTGACAACATATTATTTGAGAAAGCATTCAAGGCCACCTCTTGATTGATACTACGGATTGAATGCAGCCTGCTCTTCAGCTTCTGAAAAAACTATTGTTTGACTGTACAAGAGAGTACAGAACAGAAATAAATTGACTTGGATGGTACGGAATGAAGCACCAAATGCGTTGAACTAAATGGTTTTCAAATGGTGATAAAAGGCATACTTTTGTTGCAGATGATTTTTTTAAAAGTTGCTGCAAGAGATATTTATTAATTGTAATGTAAGAATTCAAAAAGAAAACAGGTGTATCTGTAGCTTGAGTACAATCGATCATATTATAAAGTTTGCTTCACTTTGACACAAAGTCTTAATTTGCAAAAGTCCTGTGTGTATTTATTTTAGGATTTTTAATATTTGGAAATCTTTTCTGGGAGAAGGTATGTTGTTTTTCAATAAATTGAAGTGGTGCAAATATAAATATTTTGCTATTTTTAAAATAATTTAAATATACAATAAGTTCCCTCGTGCTCTGCAGTCACAGATGTAATGTATGTTTTTAAATGCAACTTTTCTGACTAATATTTTGTCCCTTATCGACTCATTTTATTTTTCTTGTCAGAAGCCAGGGTCAGAGTTTGCTGCAATTGGTACTGACATCATTTAATATTTGGGTCGAAGGGAATACTGAGCAAGAAGGCTGAAACCTTCCTTATTTTTCTTAGTGGAAATTGCATGTCGATGAGAACTGAAGTGAGAAGCTTTACAAGCTGCTGACACCTTGGAGATCCTTCTGCATGTAAAAATTGACGCACAACTCCTGACCTTCCAAAGCATCTCTATATTTTCAATCCAAAGGTGATACATTAAAAACATTGGGAGTTGTAGTAATGCAGTGATAATGCCCCTACCTCCAGACCAGAGGGCTTAGGTTCAAGTCCCACCTGTTTTGGAAATATACAATAACATTCCTGAACAGCTGGATTAGGAAATATCATTAAGTATGTTCCATTTTGCTCACTTGTAAATTCAAATTAAAAAGTATTTTGCAATTGTACTTAAATGCTTCAAATAATTATTTTCTGCTGTTTTCTCCTTGCAAGAATGTGAATTTCTCGACATTTTTGTTCAAATGAAATGCTGAAGGTTAATAGACAGAAATGTGGGCTCAGGCTAGCAAACAGCATATGTGTATTACTGTGCGATCACCCCATAAAATGCAGAGATGGCACCAAGCCTTCTCATGGGATTTATGCTTGCAGTGTCTCCATGTATTTCAGGAAATTATGTAAATAAGGAGAGAAAATGGAGAAAATTGATAGTGCAAACCCAGCCTTGCAATTCTGTGTCTGTGTAAATTGGGAGAAGAGAGGATTGGACTGAGTGTGATGTCCACCAAGCCAAATAGTTTGCCCTAAACCACTGGCTTTAGCTTCCATGTAAAAGATGACTTTACATGGCTTGACTGGGTTAGTAACTTGGCGACTATAACCTGTGGAGCCATAATCAGTATCTTCAGGAAAAGAGGGACGAAAATTTGCTTCAACAAATTTGAGGGCTGAATGTGACCTGCTTTATGGTTCACAGAAAACACAGAAATAGGCCATTTGTCCCAACTGATCTCTGCTGTCAATTATGCCTCCTACCTTTCTATTTAATCTACCTCTGACAGGTGAGAGGAGAAATGTTTTCAAGAGATTTAGAAGGATTTAAAAAAGGCATGAGGGGCCTTTTTTTAACTCAGTGTGTGAAATCCACTTCTAAAGGAAGTGGTGGATGCAGGATACAGTTACAACATTTAAAAGACATTTAGAGAAGCACATGAATAAGGAATGTTTGGAGGGATATGGGCCAAGCACAGGCAGGTGGGACTAGTTTAGTTTGGGATAATGGTCAGCATAGACTGGTTGGACCAAAGGGTTGTTTCCACACTGTATATGACTCAATGCCTCTATGGCAGGTCTCCTTCCACACTTGCATTAACTTATTTTCTCAATAATTGCCTTGATGTTATCAACCTCAACTACTCATTGCAGTAGCAAGTTCCACATTCTCCTTGGATTAAAAATAAACTTTCTTCTCAATTCCCTATTTATAGCCCCATAAACGTCATGAAATTCTGATGAGTTGACTGATATGTTGTTGCACTTTGTTTTTTTTCCTGATGAATGTAACACTACTGAGCCTCTGTGCCTGTTTTCTAGGTCCAGAATCAGACAAGAACAAAGAGGTTCCTCAAAAATACTGATGTTCAAGCAGGTATTAAATCTGTTCCACTTATTCAGCCAACTCAGTTGATTTTGGGTTACTTCTGTTCAAAATCATTGCAGGCAACATGTTGGGTTAAGAGAAATTCAGAAATAGTAATAACATTGACCACTGCTGACAGAGGATGATTCTCAGGCATTATGTGCAGTAAAGTAGACAGTTTGTACCAGTGATTCTACACCAAGATTGATGACTATAGGGCTGTCAGACCCAAAGTGCCATTGCAGTTCACAGAATGCTGCACATACATCTCCACAACAATGGATCATTGTGCTGGCTGTGTTTTCAAATTAGTTCCATTTAACTCCCCTGTGTGCAAATGACAGGTTGGAAGAACAAAACTCAAAAAGGGTCAGTACATTAGGATACTGACTGGCAAAGTGAATCATGGAATCCCTGCAGCGTGGAAAGAGGTCCTTTGGCCCAATAAGCCCATACTGACCCTCTGAAGAGTAACCCACCAGACCCATTCCCCTAACTAATGCACCTAACCGACACATCCCCAAACACTATGGGAAATTCATCTCACCCAATCATCTTTAGATAGTGGGAGGAAACCAGAGCACCTGGAGGAAGCCCACACAGGCATGGGGCAAATGTACAAACTCCACACAGACAGTGACCTGAGGCCGGAATTGAACTTGGGTCCCTGGCACTGTGAGGCAGCAGTGCTAGCCGCTAAGCTACCCAGTGCTTTGGAGCTTTACAAAATTAACTGTACAGGATACCTTGTAAATAATACTTTCCATGTCTCGGGAAAACTATCTAGTTTCTAAAGTGGATGAAACAGGAGTATTTTAACTCAAAGACATGGAATATTTAGGGTCAGATGAGAAGTCAAAATGCTTAAGATTCAAATCCCAGTCCAACCCACTCAGCTCCAGTTTTAACAGAGGGCTGGACCACTGGAGTAGGGTTCAGTTATGGGTGATCAAATATTCCTCAGGGGGCAAGTTCACATTTCCTTCCTTTTCATTTATCACTTTGAGTTCAACTTAGATGGTTAGGTTTTCCAGACAAGGACCGCTGAATCCAGGATCTAGTGGCCTTCCACTTACCTGTTGCAATCTGTGTACTTCTGTGCCACATGATTAGATAAGTGTATCCCTCACCCCATCCTTCCAATCCCTTCCTAATCTCCACTGTCCCCCTCCCCAACCAATGTGAGGTCTCTGACCTGCTCCCAAATCTTGACCACCCCACACTACACCTTGTCCCCATTTAGAGCATAAGACAGAGGAGTGGAAGCAAGGCCATTCGGTCCATCGAGTCCACTCCACCATTTAATCATGGCTGATGGGCGCTTCAATCAGCATGAAGCTTCCAAGTTTACAAACTCTTCACATGAGGCATTCTTTATGGAAATCTGGCCAAAAAAAAACTGCCTTTTCAGTACAGGGAGGAGAGTCATAAAGGGCATGGTGGTGATTCAGTGGCTGGTGTAAGCAGTCTTGGTAATGAAAGCTGTGTAGCTACTCAGATGTTGGCAGGTCAATGAAGATAAAACAGGCATTGACAACTTGAACAATGTTAGAATCATGTTGATAGAATCTGTTAATTGCCCTCTCAAATCAAATACTGTTCAGTATCTCCTTGCAATCTCCAAGCGGAACAAGCAGACTCTTCTTTTGAAATTGGAATATTGGAAATTTAGCAGCATTTGAGGAGTGAGAAAGACAGTCAATAATTAGAGTTGAATATAACTTGTTCAGAACTCAAGAAGGAAGAATTGTGATGGGTTACGTGCAGTTGAAAGGGGGTGGAGAATGAATGAAAGGGAAGGTTGGAGATAGGGAAGAGGGTAGGAGGGTTTAAAATGATCAAACCTTCTTGGAACAAAAAGTAAATGGATTGGTAATGGCTGCAGTAAAGAATTGTTGCACTTGCTCTGAGTGAGTGTAACAGGCAGCAGAAAGAACAGCTATGTGTGAAAGCAAAAACATGAAAAGCAAACTTCAGATCAACAAATGCCAAAAAACAGATTCAAGTAATATTTGCTATAATTACTGAGTAATTATATTCTGGGAAGTTTAATGACTGAATTTATTTGTTTAATATTAAAGAACAGAAAATAATTTTATATATTGCTGGGCCTTTACTAGAGACCCTCATCTCAGGAGAAGGAGGTTGGAATTTGTGAAAGTTGCTGTCTAAGAAATGCAAAAATAACACATTAATTTCAATTTACCCAGTTTAGACTGAAGAAGGAGGAGGGCACCATAAACCAGATTTCTCTGTTTTATGACTAGTAACAGATACAGAGAACAATAGAAAATCTGATAGAATATAGAGAAAACATTCAGCATGTTTACAGCTCTTATCGTTTTCCTGGTTCTAAGGAAAATTATATTTAGAGTCATAGAGATGTACAGCATGGAAACAAACCCTTTGATCCAATTCATCCATGCCAACCAGATATCCTAAAGCAATCTAGTCTAATTAGCCAGCACTTGGCTGATATGCCTCCAAACCCTTCCTATTCAGATGCCTTTTTAATGTTGTAATTGTACCGACCTTCACCACATCCTCTGGCAGCTCATTCCATACACACACCACCCTTTGCGTGAAAAACTTGCCCCTTAGGTCCCTTTTAAATCTTTCCCTTCTCACCCTAACCCTATGTCGTAATGTTAATTTGCTTGATCTCCCAGCTGAAACTGACTGACCTGGCATAAGTTTACAGCTTTTCCTGGAAAAGCAAGTCTTATGGTGGAAGTCAAGAAGAAAGCTGCTCTTGGAAAATTAATGAATGCAACTAACATCTTGTCTCAGTTCCCAGAACTAGCATCAGGATGTGACAGTGTGACAATCATCTGAACAGAAACATCAGCAGATCAGGCAATGGATGGATGAAGGCAGACATACCCCGGAATTTGGGGTATTCAAACTGGATGGTCATGGCAACAAAAAGTACTTCTTGGAAATTATAAATCATTGGAATTGCAGAGAAATCAAAGGCCTTATTCTTAAAGGCAGGATGATTGTAACTACTCAAAGTTTGTGTAAACATATTTTGCCCATAATTCATGTGGAACATCCCAGTGGTAAGGTGTGCAAACAAAGCCTTTATGATTCGATAATGACCATGTTTGAATCTGGAACTAAATAACCTGATGGAAAAATTGCCTTTAACCTTTCATTTCTTAACACAAATGATGTGCAAAAAATTCCAACTAACACCTGATTTACTGAAGAAACTGAGCAGGTCTGGCAGCATCTGTGGAGAAAAAACAGAGTTAACATTTTGAGTTCACTGACTTTTCATCAGAACTGTTTCACAGCTCCTCTCTCTCATTAGAGTTTAATCAAGGAGTCACCATGCCTTAGGCAAGGGGTGAATTGAGAAGGTGAGACCTTCATGGTAACTTCACCCACTACAGGAATTGAACCCATGCTATTAGCATCAGTGTGCATCATAAACCAGCCAACTGTGCTAACCAACTCCCTTAAGCGCAACACTAAAGATGTTTTCATCCATGATAGTTATTCTCATGTTATACAGAATTCTGTAATATGTGCTAAAATAAGAGAACTAACTCACACTGCTTCATGTTTATATTCTGCCAGAGCCACTTAACTCCTGATCCTATTACAGCCATGGGCCAAACATGGTGAAAGGGTATCAAACAAGTGGGCTGCTTTGTCCTGGCTGCTGTTTGGCTTCATGAGTGTTGTTAGTATTGCTTCTGGCAAGATCATAGGTGATACAACATACAACTATTGAAAAAGTCCTACCCTCCTGTCTCTAAAACAGACAGAGTCTGCCCATGCATCAAATACAGCTTGATTTAATTAGTTTCTCATTATAGGCTGTGATATTATAGAGTCGTATAGTCAAACAACAGGGAAACAGACCCTTCTGTCCAACCTGATTCCTGAAGAAGGGCTTATGCCCGAAACGTCGATTCTCCTGTTCCCTGGATGCTGCCTGACCTGCTGCGCTTTTCCAGCAACACATTTTCAGCTATCTTCCTGCTATATATTGTACTGAGATTCATGCTCAACTACAGGCAGTCATTGTTGAACAAATGTTATTCAAATCCACTTGCTGCTATTGAACTAACTTTGTTTAGGGGTCCTCTTGTGGCGCAGTTATAGATTCCCAACCCCTAGAATGGGAGTTCTGTGCTTAAGTCCCACCTTCTTTGGAGATGTGAACTGACATCTCTGAAAAGGTTGCTTAGAAAAATAGGTTAGAGAAAGAATGAAATAATTTTGTTTACACCTCCCCAACAGAGAGGGTGACATAACAAAATGTCAAGATTTTGCACCATAGTACATGTGGAATGATGACAATTGAGGTATTTGAGAAGGCAGAATTAGAAGACTGCATTGTCTAGGAATATTATAGAACTGGAGGAAATCACAAGTGCCTGAAAATCAAAGATATTAATTTTAGAATCAACGCATCATATGACCATGTCTCAGCGTATGACAGCAAGCAAAGGGATGATGAGTGAACAAGGTGGAAATGTGTTAGGACGTGGGAAGCACAGTTGTAGAAGACATTGAGTTTTGGAAGGGCAGTTAATGCAAAAGTGCAGGATAATTTGTCAGCCAGGCTCTGAATTGACAAAGAGAGCTAAAAGGAGTGAAAGTATCTCTCGATACGTTATCTAATTGTAAATTTGAGTGTCAAAACACAATCTGATATGAAACCAAGAACAAGTAATGCCCACAGTGTCCATTATATGGATTACACAGACTCTTTTCAGTCTTATGGATGTAAATATCATATTTGCTCATTCTCTCTTCACATTCAACATAATTTCCATTGTGAACAATGAATTCAAGCTTTGTTAGCACACTCCGGCTGCCAAAGTTCACAACCAACTTTACAAATAGTCGACTCAGGCCAATATCTCTAGTGCATCAACAGCTTGAACCAATCTCCAAACAAAACAGAAGCTTTTTTGGATCCATCATAAAACACCACCACATGAATTACCAACTGAGAAGAAAAATGAGTACCTGATGCTTTGGAAATAAGGGCATAAAGGCCAAAATCTGTTGGGCTGTTTAAATATATTCGGAGAGTACTTGTTCTTCATTAAAATGACAGCTGCAATGCAATAAAGAACAAGCAAATACTGGAACATAGCTGTTTAGTAAACACTGCAATTAAGTGATATCCCTAGTTCCTACAGCAATGCAGACACCGTCATTGCCACAGTGCAGCAGTATGTTAGGGGTCAAACTGGGAACAAATCCAACTCCAGCCACGATAAATAGGAAACCTGATTCTCTCATCCTCTTAGGAGCTGCTTGAATCCTATCCGGTTTGTGGGTTCACTAAATCATAGAAACTTAGAAAAAAATCAAAGTATGGAAAGAGGCCATTGCATCTGTGCTGGCTAAATAGGAGCTCTCCAGTCAAATCCAACCTTCCATCTCTTGCTCCACGTGAGACCATTGGCATCTCTCTCCATTAGAGAAACAACTGGTTATTTGTAGCTTGAGGGTAATCACTCCACAAGTGTAGGGTAATTTGGGGAGGTTGGCCTCCATGAACTATCACGGTCGGTATAGGGACTGAGCCCATACTATTGGTTTTATTCTCCATCACACTCTAGTCATCTAGCCAATTTAGCTAAATGATCCCCAACATTTAGAGGGACAAAGGTAAGTTGGGAACACCATAACATGCAACTTTCCCTCCAAGCTACATACCATCTTTACTTGGAATTATACTATTGTTTCTCCATTGCCACTGGGTCAAAACTCTAAAAGTACAGTGGGTGAATTCACAAATAAAGGACTGAAGCAATTTAGGAGAGTAGCTCACCATCACCATCTCCAGGCCACTTAGGAATGGGCAATAAATACCTGCCTAGTCAGCAAGACTCACATCACATACACGAATATGAAAATAATTTGAAATCTTTTTATCACGTGTGAACAAATACTATGTAATTGGCAGAAGAGACCAGACAACCAATCAAGCAACATTAAATGAACGGTAATATATTTCCCAGACAATAAAGGTTAATGGTAAGGAAATTTCCATTTTTGTCGCATTGAATGGATTGTATCAATTATATATTAATTTTATTTGATTAATTAAATGAATTGTTGGATTATGCCATTTGGGATTATGAACACCCCAACCATATTTCAATCATTAATGAATAGAGTCACAACTGAAGTGCCTAATTGTGTGTTATACATGGATGACATCATAGTATACAATGTTACATGGAAGGAGCATATGGAAGTGTTAGAAAACATGTTTACACAATTATTGTCAACTGGGTTGGTGTTAAATCTAACAAAAAGTGAAACTGCAAAAGACAAGGTGATGTACTTGGGACCTTTTGTGCTACAAGATCAAGTGTCACCCAAATAATAAAATTAAAAGCTTTAATTGATATCCCCACATCTAAAACAAAATGAAAGAAAATAAGGTTCTTGGGAATGTGTAGATTTTTTTGAAAATTTTTATTTAATTTTACTACTGAAGCCATATCCTTAACTAATTTGCTACAAAAACAAACAAAGATGGAATGGTCTCCAGAATGTCAGACAGCCTTTGAAAAGCTAAAAACAATTTTAACAAATGAACCTGTAATAATTGTATCTAACTCCAACAAGCTATTTAAATTAACAGTAGATGCTATAAATTTGGGGATTGGAGCAGATTTCTTACAGGACACCCAGACTGGAATGAAGAAGAGCCATGGCTTATTTATTGAAGACATTGAACCTATTCCACCATGAACCAGGAAGTATTGGCAGTGTTAACAGCTCTTCAACACTTTGAAGTTCATGTTTGACATGAAAATTTTGAAATTGTGGTTCTTGTTGAAAATTTAGAAAATAAGACTTCAAAGCTGTTCAGATAGAGCCTAGATTTTCAACCATTTAACATAAAAACGGTATATTTCCAAGAAAAGAGAATGCAATTGCTTATATTTTATCCTAAATATAAACTGCTGTGAATTTAAGGATGTGACGAAGCAAGTTGAATCATTACTAAAAATCTGGTGAGAAGAACAATGAATGGCTGTGAGTTTTGTGTTTTGTTCGTCATTTAAGTATTAGTAACCTTGTCATGAAGTGTGTTTTTTAATGTTATGAGGGTGGAGGCATGTTAGAAAGGCCACTGATACTTCATTATCTTTACTTTACTCTTTTAGCAGTTTTGATTTGGAGCTGTGAACTGGGAACTCTGAGCTTAAGATTGACTTTTGGACTGTGGGTAACAGTTTGTATTAAAAGGAAAAGAGATCAAACAATCTTTTGTTTATTGGTGAGGCCGGGCCTGGAAATTAGTTGCAGATTGGTTCCTGATCAAGATTCTATAGATGTTTCATCTGTGGGGAATAGCATTATGTTTAAACAGACGGCAGAGTTGGATAGTAATGATGACGCTGCCTGGGAATTGGCTCCAGCAAGTCTGGAGAAATCTTTGTGCTCAAGCAGATGGCTCATGTTGAATGGTAACTGGGACCTCTTGGAGAAGATGGTCAATCTGTCAGGGAGTGGTAAGAGTTTGAATTGAATTTTGGATTGTATTTTCTGTGAAACTAGCTGTTGATGCTACATCATGAAAATGTTAAAGCTCCTAGCTTAACTTCCTGTGAGCAGCTGTTAGAAGCATAGATAATAGAAAACTAAGTTATATGTATTAGTGCTTTTGTCTGTGTGAACTGTAAAAGTGACCCTGATTGAAATCTTCAGAAAATCAACCAAAGAACCATCATCGTCTGTGGTACAATGCATCATGTAAACCACTTAAGTAATCCAATCAGATTTTCTTTTAATTATGTATTATATCTGTTTGTCTGTCCTTTGTGTGAATAGAGCTGAAAACAAAGGCTTTGGGTTTATAGCATAGACCAATTGTTGTTTAATTTTACGCTGCTAAACTTGCTATACTGATAATAAATTGCTAAGTCGTTTGTTTAAGATACAAACTGGTGCTTGGCATTGATTAGTCAAAATTCTGATGAGGAACTATTGGAGTCAATTTTGATGATCTTTGAGAGCTTTCATCTTACTGTGTTGCAAATACAGATGTACAAAGACTGACTTGGTTCAGCTGACTGTCTCCACATCATATTAAGCCATCATTTTCCCACGTATTTGCTGCACTTGTCCTCCTAGATGGTGGTATTTGTGTGTTCGGAAGGTGCTGTCTAAAGAGTTTTGATGAATTCCTGCATCTTGTAAATGGTACACACTTCATTTTGGTGATGGGGAGACTGAATATTGGAGGTGTGAGATGGGGTTCCAATCAAGTGGGCTACTTTGTCCTGGATGGGCTACTTTGTCCAATGTTCTTGAGCATTGTTTGAACTGCATTTTTCCCAGGCAAGTGGAGAGTATTCCATTGCATTCCGATTTGTGCCTTGTTGACATTGGACAGGTTTTGGGGAGTGCGGAGGTAAGTTACACAATGCAGGATACCTAGCCTCTAATCTTCTTTTGTAGCCACTATATGACTTGTTCAATTCAGTTTCTGATGAATGGTAACTACCGGATGTTGATATGGGGGATTAAGCAATGGCAATGCCATTGAATGTCAAGGGATGATGATTAGATTCTCTCTTCTTGGAGATAATCATTGCCTGGCATTTGTATGGCATGAATATTGCTTGTCATTTGCCAAATCTGGATATTATCCAGTTCTTATTTTGTTCAAACTTGGACTGTTTTAGTATCTGAGAAGTTGTGAATGGTGTTGAACATGATATAATCATTGGCGAACATCCCCACTTCTGACCTTATGATGGAGGGAGGGTCATTGAGAAACAGAAGATGGTTGGGCCTCTGACACTACCTGAGGCATTCCTGTAGAGATGTCCTGGAGCTAAGACAATTGACCTCCAATAACCACAACCATCTTCGTTTAAGTCACATATGATCCCAACCAGTGGAGAATTTTCCGTGATTCCCATTGACTTCAGTTTTGCCAGGGCTCCTTGATGCTACACTCAATCAATTGTCGCCTCAATTGCAAGAGTAATCATTCTCACCAACCTCTGGAATTCAACTCTTTGCCCATGTTTAAATCAAGGCTGTAATAAAGTCAGGAGCTGCATAACCCTGGCAGAATCTAAACTGAGGATTAGTGAGCAAGTTACTGTTAAGCAAGTGCTGATTTATGAAGAGCATATGCTCAAAATGTTGACTGTCTTGCTCCTCGGATGCTGCCTGACTGGCTGTGCTTTTGCAGCACCACACTTTTCGACTGCTGATTCATGGCACTATTGATGAACCCTTCCATTATTTTGCTTATGCAAGCGAGTCAATTGATGAGACAGTTATTGTCTGGTCTGGATTTGTTCTTTTTTGTTAAAAAGGATGCCTGGGCAATTTCCACATTGTCGAGTAGTTGCCAGGATTGTAACTGTACTGAAACAGTTTGGCTAGGAGAGCGGCAAGTTCTGGAGCACAAGCTTCAGTCCTATTTCCAGAGTGTTGTTTGGGCCCACAGTATCTAGCCATAGTATTCCGATATCACATAAAGTGAATCGAATTGGCTGAAGACCGGCATCTATGATGCCGGGAACCTCTGGAGCAGATGAAAAAGGGCTTATGCCTGAAACATCGATTCTCCTGCTCCTCCGATGCTGCATGATTAGATTCCCTACAGTGTGGAAACAGGCCCTTCGGCCCAACCAGTCCACACCGACCCTCCGAAGAGCAACCGACCCAGACCCATTCCCCCCTAACTAACGCTCCTAACACTATGGGCAATATAGAACAGCCAATTCACTTAACCTGCACATCTTTGGGCTGTGGGAGGAAACCAGAGCACCCGAAAGAAACCCACGCAGACACGGGGAGAATGTACAAACTCCACACAGACAGTCGCCTGAGGCTGGAATCGAACCCGGGTCCCTGGCGCTGTGAGGCAGCAATGCTAACCACTGAGCCACCGTGTCACCCCGTTGTCCTGATCTGCTGTGGTTTTCCAGCACCACACTTTCGACTCTGATCTCCAGCAACAGCAGTCCTCACTTTCTCCTAACTTCTAGAGAAGACCACTTGGTACTTCTGGCTGAAGATTGTTTCAAATGCTTCAGCCTTATCTTTTGCACTGATGTGCTGGGCTCCCCAATCATTGAGGATGGGGTATTTGATGAGCCTCCTCCAGTGAGTTGTTTAATTGTTCACCACCATTCACAACTGTATGTGGCAGGGCTACAGAGTTCAGATTGGTTGCAGAATCATTTAGCCCAGTCTATCGCCTTTTGCTTGTGTTGTTTGGCAAATAAGTAACTCTGGTGCATAGCTTCACCAGGTTGGACACTTCATTTTTAGGTATATCTGATGTAACCACTGGTGTGCCTTCCAGCACTCTACCAGGGTTGGCCACTTAGCTTGACGGTAATTGAAGAGTAGGGGATAAGTCAGGAAGTGAGTTTGTGGATTGTGTTGGATCAAAGCACCTCATGGATGTCCAGTCTTGAACTGCTATCTCTATTTGAAGTCTATCCCATTTAGTACAGCGATAGTGCCACACAATACAATTTCCTCAATGTGAAGATGGGACTTTACCTTCACAAGGACTTCACTGTATGATAGTCACTGTTACTCATACATTCATGGACAGATGCATCTGAACAGGTGAGGACAAGGTCAACTGTGTTTTTCCCTCTTGTTGGTTCCTTCACCACTTGCATTGACCCAGTGAAGGAGCTATGTCCCTTCAGTCTTGACTAGTTTGTCAGTATTGGTGCTGGTCAGGCACAATTGGTGATAAACACGGAGGTCCTCCATGCAGAGTAAATTCTAGGAAGTTTTAGATAATACGTGTTTACTGTTTCTTTCCTCATCTCCCGAAAGTATAGTGATAATGAAGAGGTGGTTCAGGATATAAAGTGATGCACCAGTGCCCTATGTGAGATTATCCAAGTGAGCTGATTGCAACAACAGGAGTATCATACTCATCCGCATCTATCTTTTGAGTAACCAATGGATAGTTGTTGAGGTTGAGAAGGCAGGCTGATTTAATGAGAATCAAAGTCAGCTGTGGGAACCTACCTGATTCAACTCCATACTGTTCAGTCGTGGCTTACAGCCTGGAGAAGCTACATTTGTGTTTAAAAGACCTACATGATCATATAAGTTAACTATTTTTTTTCATTATGAGAATAGACTTATTTGGTATATTAGATGTATTTTGTTTATTAATGTAGCATGTTAACACCTCATAAAATATGAATACCTTTTAATAAATTAGAATATAGTTAACTTTTCAAGACGAGAGGGCATAGTTTTAAAGTAAGATGCGAGATTTAAGAAATACATGAGGGACAAATGTTTTACACAGAGGATTGTTTGCGAGTGGAATGAACTTCCAAAGGAAGTGACGGACGTGGGCACAGTTACAACTTTAAAAGGCACTTAGAGAAGTGGCATGATAGCTCAGTGGTTAGCACTACTGCCTCACAGCACCAGGGTCCAGGGTTCAATTCCCACCTCGGGGCTGTGTGGTGTTTGCACATTCTCACCGTGTCTGCTTGGGTTTCCTCCGGGTGCTCCGGTTTCCTCCCACAGTCCAAAGATGTGCAGGTTAGGTGAATTGGCCACGCTAAATTGCCCATAGTGATAGGTGCATTAGTCAGGGGTACATGTAGGGGAATGGGTCTGAGTGGGTTGCTCTTCGGAGGGTCAGTGTGGACTTGTTGGGCCTGTTTCCACACTGTAGGTAATCTAATAAATTCATGAATAGGAACTGTTTGAGGGATATTGGTCAGGAACAGGCAGGTGGGACTAGTTTAGTTTGGGATTATGTTTGGCATGGACTGGTTGGACTGAAAAGTCTGCTTCCATGCTGTATGACTCTGTTAAATTGCATCAAAATTCTGGAAAATAACAACATCAGTTATTAAGAACAAAAGGCTATCCTTTGGAAAGGAGCTTTTAGATGCGAATGTGGCTAACAATGTAAGTAAGGTCTTGTGACATTTTTTGATTAGAAATACTCATGCTGACATTTTCTGTGCAGACCCTTTTTATTATCCTGCCTTATTGCGTTGTAATGAAAGGAAGAAAGCAGTTTTGTTACTTTGACCAAGGTATATCAGTGCTTTGGGGATTTGTGGTGTGGCTACCTACTGTTGGATTCTCTGGTGGTCTGATTGGACATGTGAAAGTGTGACAGAATGCCTCAACACAGCAGGGGAGTGGTGGTGGGGGACTTTGTTGATGCAGAGTCCCTGGGTTGAGGAATGTACCCTCACAGGCTGCTGCGTACATGATTGTTTCTATTTAATACGAAAGTCTTCCTAATTAAGGTAGTCTATCTAATTATGCACAGTTTTGTCAAATATTTCTCCAACTGCTTGCAGTGCAACCTGGTGCAGTTGATCAAAGCCACTGTGCACTGTGATTAGGGATGCTGGGTTTGATAGGCCTGACAAGCATTTCATCTCGCCTGGGTGCATCTGTCTCCGAGTGCTGCGCTGTGCTCCCTCTCTCATTTGCTCCACTGCTCGTATCAAACACAGAACATAATTACTAAAGTTAGGAAAACATCTCAATAATTAGCAAGGCAACTGTGAGCACAAGAAATGGAAATTAGTCACAGTATAATAAATTAGCTCGTGCATATATTAAGTGCAATGAACACCCTGGAGGACTTATATTAGTAGCCTTAGATTTGCACTCCCATGTATCTCAATAAACCATTCATCCCCTGGTGATTATATTCTACTGAAAGGAATTTTACTGAATTGCAAATTCTGTAATTCACTTGTACACATAATTTAGTTAAAGACTGAGGCTTATTGAATGCATCAGTTCTGAAATTGTGTAACAGCAGTCTCTTCCTCCTTCCAAATGCTGTTTTCCTGCAGGCAATTAAAATATTATTAATCCAGGGTTCTCGGTGCTGGAATTATATTTTTTCAAACAAAACTGTTTAATTAATTATAATCAGTAGTTTTCATTTGGACCTATGATTTGTAGCAATTAGCTTCAGAGGGATAAGAGATAATTTAGGTGTCTTTCTTTTATTCAGCAGTAAAGGACAGGATATAGGAGGAAAACAAACACAGTGTAACAACATTTGCATTGAAATAATACCACAGGCAGGGGAGATCAGCGCGAGAGTACTGGGAAGGAAGCTGTGGAATACAAATGAAAAGGAGTAATGTAAATTGTCTTTTGTCATTAAGCTTCAATGACCATTTAAACCGGGCACAATGCATCACGGTACTGTGGTTTTTGATGAGCATCATCCAGTTTGATTATTCGCACTTCTGTGTACGCTTGAATTAAAGCAGAAGTACTAAAGCCTGTTAGAGTAAAATACTTAAATTGCCAGTGAACTCTCACCTTTCACTCGCATCCATTTACTTTTCAAATGAATAGAAAATACAGTCTGTGCGTCTCATAATGGATCTTTTTGTAGAGAGTGTGGTCATTACACACTAATTTTAATCTGAACCTCTGCTGTAGAAATGCTGAATGCTGAACAGTAACCAACTTAGCCAGATTACATAGAATCCAACAAAGTGTGCTCACGGATAAGGTGCACTCGAGGGCAAGAATTTACTCTTTTGGCAACACTTGAGGCAAATCAATATGTTGAATAGCGATGCCAAAAGCTTACTTAAGTACAGGGAAAAAGTATATGTTCCTGATTCATTGCGAGGAATGTTCATATCTATTATATTGGGCTTTAAACATGATACTGTATATAATTGGAAAGGGGATCAGTTAGCTCAGGAGGCTAGATGTTTAGGATATGGTGTAGAATAAAGTTATCTTCAGTTCCTGTGTCAGTTTAGGTAGTGTCCTGTCTCCCTGCTTTTCCCCCTAATATTATGCAACATAATACGTAATGAGCAATTTTCACACAATTAGTATATTATATAGAAGGGAGTGGAGTGGTTGGAAGCTGTACCCTGTATAGAGTTCATTGTTTAGTTTGGTCCTGTTCTGTGGAGTGGTCGTGTGGGAGATCATTTGATTTGATTTGATTTATTATTGTCATGTGTACCTAGCTACAGTGCAAAAATCTGTTTTGCGTGCAGTACAGACAGATTATACCAGACAAAAATCATCGGGTGATAGAACAGAGCGAGAAAAACAAAGTTATGGCTGCAAAGAAGGTGCACGAAAGCAAGATCAACATTAGATTTGAAATTTGAAAGGTCCAATCAGAAGTCTAATAATGGTGGGGAAGAAGGTGTTCTTGAACATGTTGGTATGAGTGTTTAAGCGTTTGTATCTACTGCTTGATGGAAGAGGTTGGAAGAGAGTATAACTGAGGTGGAAGGGATGTTTGATGATGCCAACTGCTTTTCCGAGGCAGCAAGAGGTGTCGATGGAGTCAATGCATGGAAGGTTGGCTTGCGTGATGGACTGAGCTGTGTACACACTCTGTAGTTTTGGACAGGTAGTAGATCATAGTTAGGACTCCCATTCAGGTGAGTCCACAATCCCAATCTTTCATAGGGAGGGAAATTCTGCGAAGATTTCACCACGAGGTAGAGGTGAAAATCAGAAAGAGCTATCTAACATTCTCAGTGTGCAACTTCTGGTAATTAGTTATTGGAAGTGGCATCCACCAGACTTTCGTCCTTCCATTCTCTGCTGACTGCATGGCACCTGGGGGTATTAGTCATGCCAGCCTTGGCTCTTTGGTATCTTGTCTTGGTGTCAGAGATTGTGGGTCTAGCCCACTGCAGCACTATTGGAGATTATGCATTTTTGATGTATTTTTAAACCAAAGCCTTGTTTATGCTCAGACAGATTCCCATGGCACTGTTTTGAAGAGGAGAAGAAGAGTTCTGTCTGGTAGTTTGGCCAATATTTATCCCTCAATCAACACAAATGTAGGTTGTTATTATTTTTTGATGGTGTCTGTGGGATATTGTACACAAATTGGGCTGTGTTGTTTCTGATACTGTAACAGAGACTTCAAAAGCCCTTTTTAGTTGTAGAACATACTGGAAAGCTGTAAGGTCCTGAAAGACACTGGTCTCTCAAAAACAAATCAAAACAAGAATGTTGGAGGAAACACAAAATACCTTTAGTGGGTTTTTTAATGACATAATAGATGCAATATCCTTCCATTTCATTCTGGTGCAGTATTAACCTCCATTTGGCATAAACGGAAAATGTTCCCATTCAAAATATTTAATACTTTCTTTATGAGCAACAAATTCTGCTAAAATGTAATAAAATTCTGCCAACTCTGAAAATAATTGGACAATCTCTATGTAAGACTCACCAAGACCACAAGACATAAAACATAAGAGCAGAAATTAGGCCATTCAGCCCATCAAGTCTGCTCTGCCACTCAGTGATGGCTGATAAGTTTCTAAACCCCATTCTCCAGCTTTCTCCCCGTAACCCTTGATCCCCTTTACAATCATGAATCTATTTATCTCAGTCTTAAATATACTCAATGACCTAGCCTCCACATAAATTAAACTGAAGCAAAGTTCTAATTCAAATATTAATGAGGATTTTTCTTTAGAAGTTTCTTAAAGTATTACTCACCAGTAAATTCCTCTGTAAGGTGTCTAGAATCTCATCTTGTGGACTGGAGAGAAAATTTGATTTCTAAAGTTACATTTTTTCACCAAGAATCTTGAACATTTTTCCATTCAAGTGGGCATATTGCATTTATGATGTGATACCTTTTTGCTTAAAAACCTTATTAAATTTTAATTAATAATAGAATGATTTAATTATTGGTTGCCTTTGGAATACTGTATTTGATTCCAGTCTCTTTATTATAGAAAAGATATTGTTAAATTTGAAAGGGTTCAGAAAAGATTTACAAGAATGTTGCCATGATTGGAGTGTTTGAGCTATAGGGAGAGGCTGAATAGGATGGGGCTGTTTTCCCTGGAGTGCCAGAGGGCATGGGTTTGAGGTGAGAGGGGAAAGATTTAAAAGGGACCTAAGGGGCAATTATTTCACAGCAGAGGGTGGTACATGTGTAGAATAAGCTACCAGTGAAAGTGGTGGAGTCTGGTACAATTTACAACATTTAAAAGACATTCTGATTATGAATAAAAAGGGTTTAGAGGGATATGGGCCAAATGCTGGCAAATAGAACTAGCTTAATTTAGGATATCCGATCGATGTGGACCAATGGGTCTGTTTCCGAGCTGTACATCTCTATGAATATGACTCTATAACCACGTTTAAAGTTGATAAATCACAGCCACAAAGCACCATTACAATGATCCAGGTCTCCAGACAGTTGAAGAACCAGATATAGCCTCAAAGACATTTGACGGGACTTTTGGAAGTCCCAACTCATTGACTACCCAGTAATTGCTCCAGCAATTTTAACTTCCAGTGGGCAATTTCCATTTATTCGGAAGCCTTTGAAAAAATCTACACATCTAAGTTAGCATCGGAAACCTCAAATGGTTCTTACACCTAATAGTTAGTGAGGAAAAGTCAGAGGATTAAAACTTCTGTATATCCTGGCTAACTATAAGGTTGATTCTCACTCCCATAACTTACACTAACCCCCATTCACCTGTGCTAATTCCCTCTCAATACCTGACCCTCCAACCTCAAATACAACCTGGTTATCTGATGAAACCCTGTCACCTTCCCTCCTCACCCTTACCACTTCTTTCTCTCTTCTTCAATGATTCCCTGGCAGTGAAAAGTTGAAGCTAACATGTAGGCTTTCCTGAGAACCCATTAGTATATTGTCAGAAGTCTTTGAGAGAAAATTAACCTGCTGATTTACTCGATAGACTGTTGAGATGTGGTAATTTAGAACAGAGCACAATTTTACATTAGTTTCCTTTGAGTTGAACACAGTATTACATTAAGAGAACCTTTTACCTTTTAAAAGAAACCCACTGAACTACAGCTTTTACAATTTCACTATTAATGGGGAGAAAGGCTTGGGACAGAAAAGTCAGCCAGCATTAAGTAGAATAGTTATTTTGTTTCAGAAAATGTCACATGTTCTCCAAATTTTTGTCATCAATGTTGGAGTGTCGAAATAGCAAAAGTGCTGCCTCAAGATAGGCAGACTGCCTAGTGTGGCCCCCATTCTAGTCTAGACTTCAAAGGAAACAACCAGAAAATCAAGGCTACTTCCATTGTAACACCACACCTGAATGTTTTTATTTGGATTCTTTTGCTCTGCAGATCCTTGGGTTTTCAAATTCTTCCTTTATTTTGTAACGTTTCTTTCTGGAGTCGGAGCACAATTTGATTTGGCAGCAGAATAAATTTGCTTGGCCTTTGGTCTTGTGCCATGTTAATGGATCCCAATGACAATAATGATAGAAACACTAAATTTATTCAGCATGCCTGGACTACAAAGAGGAATATATAGGTCAGGAATGTGCTGTTTTTGGGGATAAAAATAGGGGGAAGGGGATGGATTTCAGCTGACCAGCAGCCTGCCCTTCAAGGATTCTTAAAACTTTGCTTAATCAGAAATTGGTTTAGTTAATGTTTTGGGTTCCCTCAGCAGCCAACTAAACCAATTATTACAAAAACATACATTTCTGAAGAAACTCAGTGTGTCTAGAAGCATCCGTGGAGAGTAAGCGAGTTAACATTTCAGGTCCAGTGACCCTTCTTCAGTACTGATTGAGGTTAGGAAAAGGTTGGGAAAAACGCTGAAGTTGGAGTGTTAGGAGTAAACAGTAGGTGGAGATGGAGCCCAGAGAGAGAATAGCAGTTGGACAGACAAAAGATTAGGTCATGGTCAGTCTGGGAGAATCAATAGCTGCTAATTGGGAACATTAGTACCTAACAATGTGTAGGTTGCAGTAGCAGTTGTAGTCGAAAAGTGTGGCGCTGGAAAATCAGAGCAGGTCAAGCAGCATTTGAGGATCAGGAAAGTCAATGTCTCGGGCATAAGTCCTTCATCAGGAATGTGGAAGGGAAGGAAGATGGACTGGTAGGACAGGTCAGGAGGGCAGTGCTGAGTTGGAGGGTTGGATCTGGGATGAGGTGGAGGAAGGAGAAATTTGGAAACTGGTGAAGTCAATGTTGATGCCATGTGGTTGAATGAGTCCCAAGGTAGAAGATGAGGCATTCTTCTTCCAGTTGTCGGGTGGCTAGGATTTGGTGGTGGAGGAGACCCAGGACTTGCATGTCCCTCGGGGAGTGGGAGGGGGAGTTGAACTGTTCAGGCACAGGGCAGTGGGGTTCTTTGGTGCATGTTCCCTGAAACGTTCCACAAGTTGGCATCCTGTCTCTCCAATGCAGAGGAGGCCACATCGAGAGCAACGGACATAGTAGATTAGGTGGGTGGATACACAGGAAAATCTCCGCCTGATGTGAAAAGACCCTTTGGAGCCTTGGATGGAGGTAAGGAGGGTTGTGAGCACAAGTTTTACACCTCTTGCGGTGTAAGGGAAGGTGCTGGGTGTAGAGGGTGACTTGGTGGGATGGGGGGGTGTTTGGCCGTGGACCCAATGAGGGAGTCACGGAGAGAATGGTCTCTGTGGAACGCAGATAGGTGTGGGGAGGGAAATATACCTTTGGTGGTGGAGTCTGATTGTAGGTGGCGGATAATGCGCTGTATCCAGAGATTAGTAGGGTGGAAGGTGACGTCTGGGATAGAACTGCCTTCGTTAGGTACATACTCCCGGCCAACCCACCCTCTACACCCGGAACCTTCCCTTGCTGCTGCAAGAGGTGTAAACCTGTGACCGCCCCTCCCACCTCAACTCCATCCAAGGTCCCAAAGGATCCTTCCAGACCTGGCAAAGATTTTCCTGCACATCCAAACACCTCATCTACTGTGTCTGTTGCTCTTGATGTGGTCACCTTTACATCGGGTAGACAGGATGCCAACTCACGGATGTTTCAGGGAACATCTCTGAGACACACGCACCAAATAACCCCACTGCCCTGTGGCTGACCACTTAAACTCCCCCTCCCCGAAGGACATGCACCTCCTGGGCCTCTTCCACCGCCTAATCGAAGCCACCCAATGCCTGGAGGAAAACTGTCTCATCTTCCGCCTTGGGACCTTTCAACCACACGGCTTCAACATTGACATCATTAGTTTTCAAATCTCCCCTCCCCTCATCTCATCCCAGATCCAACCCTCCAACTCAGCACCACCCTGTTGACCTGTCCTATCTGTCAATCTTCCTTCCCACCTATCTGCTCCACCCTCCCCAGCAACCTATCACTATTACCACCCCCACCTGCATCCACCTTTGACTTTCCCACCCACCTTCTCCCCAATCCCACACCCAGCCCTCGATTTATCTCTGAGCCACTGTCCCCCAACACTCCTGATGAAGGGCTTAAACCCAAAACATCAACTCTCTTGCTCCTCGGATGTTGCCTGACCTGCTGTGCTTTTCCAGCACCACACTTCTAGACTCTGACTCTCCAGCATCTGCAGTCCTCATTTTCTCTCAGGTTGCAGTAGTAGCCCATGTGACGAAAAGGCTAACTGTGTGGGGATTGGGAGAAGGATGTGGAAGAAGGTGCTCAGGTCTTGTAATGAATGAACTCGATATTGAGACCTGAAGGCTGCAGGGTCCGCATAGGGAGAAAGCGACGCTGTCCTTCCAGTTTGCGTTGAGCTTCACTGGAAGACCGCAACAAGCTCTAGATACAGATATTGGCCAAGGAACATGGTGGTGTTTTTATGTTTTTTTACTTGTTAAAACAAGTGGCGGGTGGTTTACTTGTGTATGGAAGTACACCACACTGTTGCGAAAGTGTAACCCCAAGGAGAGCAGCAGCTACCATGCCTACTTTGCCCAGGTTTGTGTAGTACGAATGTAACCTAAAAGATGGCTGCCATAGGAAAATAGAGTTAAATTTAAACACCTCCCAACTCCACAGGCAAAATAGGCCGTCAGCTGCTAGATGAGACAGAGGGCCTAATTCAGGGCTAGTCTCAGACTTCTCGATTCTAGCTTCCAGCATGCTTTCCTATCCTAATATCCCTGGCATTCTCCTGTTGGTCACTATCTAATGCCCTCTGGTTGAAGATGCATTCAAGTAAGATTGAGCTGAGGATTTGATTGAGTTCATGGTTTTAAAAAGCCTCCAAGGCTCATTTCATAGACTTAGATACGAAGAAATCACCCCCTTGAACAAGAAAATAAAAGGCTTGTGAAATACTTCCTCACTCTGAGAAAGAAATAAAGAAATTATTCGGAAAAAAAGCTACCATTTCATGAAGAAGATTTTCCTGCTCGTCCACCAGCCAATATTGAAACATCTGAGCACAGGAAAGAAAAGGAAATCTCAACCAGTTGGAACATGTCCAGCAAAGAGCCTGCCTGACTTTCTTGTAACGATTGAAGTGGGTGTTTAATCAGGTGGGTTTCTTTACAAAGCAGCCTTCCGGTATGCCTGTTTCTCCTTCCCAATGTGTCCAGATTGTGTTTGTTATTCACTGGCGCAGGGACAAGAAAATTTCCCTTCTTGTTTCACACACACACACACACACAAAGAAACTATAACGAATTGAGAAGGAAGCAGAACTACACTGTCCACCAGGTGGTTGAATTTACTTTGTGGTCTGTTTTAGCTCCATGCTTGGCAGTAGGAACAGATATATACAAACATGAAAGCAAACATCAGTATTTCATCCAATAGATAAAGTAGGTTTATTTGTTTTTGTTGTTTGCACTTCGCTGACCTTCTCTCTGTCCTATCATGAGTATATAAACCAAAATGTTTCATACACATTGTAGCTGCAAATGCTTTCTTGATCCACAAACACAAAACAAGGTCCCCAGAGAGAACCTTCACACCCTGATTCCTAAATTGGGGTCTCTACACTGTTTCCCGAAGGGGTTCCAATTGGCCTAACTTATTTAGCTACGCTGATGTCTAACAGCTACAGTGAATCATTCCAACATTATCTTGTTTACATCACTACATTTAGCAATTAAAATCGATGTATAAAGGCAGTGAGCTCTCATCAGTCCTACCTGGCTGAGAGAACGTAAGCTAAATGGGGCAGTTTTAAACTTAAGCAGTGCTCAAACCTTGTATGAGGTATAGCAGAGTCACAGTACAAACTAGGCATTGCAAACTGCTGGCAGAATTACCCCCACAGGCTAAACCTTACTGATCTTGCAGTGTGACCTATCGTAATGTGCAGCATACAAAAAAAATGTTGAGCTCTCAGTGCATCACTTAGCCATGGAGTGTGAGGCTGCTAACACTGCAAAGAAAGTGGAAGTGCACAGAATATGACACCTTACAAAAAATGTTTACTGTTTCACTCTTGCTGGTCTTAACAGATGCTGGGGTGGACTGACACTGATGCATCTTCCTCAAGGTGCACTTCTTCATCAGTTAAGTGAATATACAAAGGTTGACTGAAAAACGTGATAGGGCTGGGAACTCAGCTGGATATTGTCTGCATAGATCCTATCACCCTTTCTGTTTGTCCAACACACATATAGTTTTTTTTACAGCAGGAATGATTGAAAATTATCGGGAGCAGGAGAAGCAACCTTCTGACTTTTTAACCAAAAAGATGCTGAAATATTTAGCCATGTTATATCTAATTCATGTTATAACTGTTGTGGTCAAGCCAGACTCCGAGTCAGAAATTTATGTTCATTAGAATAGAGTTGAGAAGTGCCCTTTTTGCCAACAGCCCCACAGCATAATACATTGACACTAGTTCTAATGTGCCCATGTCAGTGAGGAAGTTTGGTCGGGAAGTAACAGGGTTAATCTAGAATCTTCTCATCCAATATAAGAGAGCACTGGGTGCATATTTGGTGTTTACAATGATTGAATTAGCCAAATCCTATTTTTATTGATGGATTTCCAGGATCACGATCAAAATTCCAGTTTCCAACACATTTTGGCATGTTGACTTTGTTTATTGCCACTCCTCCTCAATATAAATGTTTCCATTCGACAGAAAGTGACAGGTAGATAATGTACTAACTAATCTCTCAGGATTGTTTCATGTTCTGTCTCCAACTGTTGATCAAGAATATTAATGATTGAAGCTGTTAATTTTTTCTCTCTTCCTTGATTTATTAATTGCTTAGTGCTTTTTGGCTGATGATTGGGATCCAACTGTTTTTAATTGATTCTGCAAAGTTTGCAAAGCCATGACAGGGTAGCTTTCTAGCATCTTCTGGCTGCTGTATTTAAAACTTGATAAGAATAGACCATGTTTTATAATGAATCCCAAAAGTGAAAAACAAATGGCACTGCTCTGGATTAATTGAGCTCTTGCTGAAAGACACCTGTCTCTGCTAATTGTAAAGGTCCTCAGAGCTCTCCTTCCCGAACCTGACTTTTTCAGCATCCTCTCCTTACTCTTTGCAGTCTATCATTGATGATGGAATCTTCATCTATTACTTCATTGTGTTCTGGAATTCTGGACAGGAAGCAGAGAGTTGGGATAATGAGACATTTAAATTGACAGGCAGCTTCTAATGGAATGCCACAGGAATCAATGCTGGGGCCTGATTTATATTCATGACTTGGCTAAAGAGACAGAAAGTAATGTATCTGAGATTGCTGAAGACACAAATCTAAGTGGAAAATAAGCTGTAAGAAGTACACAGAGATGATGCAAAGAGATAAAAACAGATTATATGAGTTGGCATTAAGATAGTAGATGGAGTATAGTATAGGGAAGTGTGAAGTTATTCACTTTTGTCATAAGATTAGAAATGCATTTTTTTTTTATTTAGTGAAACTTGTAAGTGTTGCCAGTAAAAGAATAGCTCATACAAGGAATGCAGAAAGCTGGCAATCAGGTGCAGCAAATGATTAGGATGGTAAATGATCTGATAGCCTTTACTGTAAGGGGATTGGAGTACAGGAATAAAGAAGTATTGCTAAAATTGTACATGGCTTTGGTGAGAGACCACATCCAGAATGCAGTGTGTACTGTGCAGTTTGGTCTCCACATTTACAGTAGGTTATACTTGCATTGCAGGCAGGACAGTTAATGTTCACTAAATCAGTCCCTGGGAAGAAGGTGCTGATGAATGATGAGACACTGAGTAAGTTGGAGTTTAGAAGAACGAGAGGCGATCTAATTGCAATGGGGTCTGAAGGGTTTGAAATGGCAGATGCAGAAAGATTGTTTCCACTAAAACTTAGGGGAAAAGTCTTAGGATAAAGAGCTGATCATTTTCATTTATGGCTGGTTTGAGAAGACATTATTTCACTCAAAGTGTTATGAATCAATGGAATTCTGTACCTGAGAAGGATGTGGATGCTCCATCATTGAATACATTCAAGGCTGCAATAGACAGAGCTTTGGTCTTGCAGTGAATCAAGAGAAATGGGGAGTGAGCAGGAAGGTGGCTCAGGATCAACCATGATCGAGTTCAGGAGAGGAGCAGGCCCAATCATCTACTCTTGCTACTATTCTTTGTGCTATTGGGCTCTTATTGACTTTCTAACTTCTCTGTCTTGCTTTATCTCCCCTCAAACCTTCTTCTATACCTTTAGTAACTTTCTTCAATCTTTCCAAAGTCAACAGATCAATCGACCTGCTTCCCTGTTGTGCTTCTGGACATTTCATTGTATTAGAAGCACAATACAGATTATTGTTGTTGATGCCAACACTGCTGCTGAGAATTTCCTCAGACTCTTCCTGAACCCACCATGTAAATTTGATGTAGATTCAATGGAAAGGTCTTTCATGTACATAAACAGGGTTACTACCAAATTTCTGGCAACAGCGAGGGTGAAGACAGGATCACAAAATTGTTAAAGTGCAGAAAGAGGCCACTTTGGCCCACCTTGTCTGTTCTCCAAATGAGTGGTTCACTCAGTGACATACTTATACATTTGCCCCTAACTTTGCATATCATTCCTTCCCAAATGACAGTCTAATCCCTATTTGAATGCCTCGATTGATTTTGCTGGCATCACGCTCTGCATTGGTGAATGTTGAGCCCATGAATTCGCTGTATGAAAATGTTTTTCTTCTCAAATTACCTTTTCCGCTTCTGTCAACTACATTAAAACCATGCTCTCTCATTCTCCATCACTTCATGAATGGAAACAGTTTTGCCCTCTCTACTCTATCTGTGTCTTTCTTCATTTTAAATACCTCTATCAAATCTCCCATTAGCTTTCTCTTGTCCATAGAAAACAGTCCTAAAATTTCCGTTATAATATTTCTCCAAAATTTGATGAAATTCTAATCTAGGTACGAATCTCCTAAGTGGAAAAATATTCAATTTCTTAGAGCCAAGCTTGTTTCATCTTAATGAGAGTAAAAATTCACAAATTTAAAAGTATGTGGCTGCCATGCGAATTTTAAATCAGACAAAGAAGTAAATGACCTGTAGCTCAGTTAAACACATACACACATAATTAAGCAAAATTCTCCTTAGACTTTTATGATCTGTATATTCAAATGACAAAAAAAATCATAGCACGTTAATGTATCACATATGGATTGTTTACCGAAATATTTTCATGGCTTGAGGTGGACATTTATTCACCAAAGTATACTGCAAAACATGGACTCAGGGGGTATTTTAATATTTGGATGACCTTGAATCTGATGCGTCTTCTTTTTACCGTCATTGTTGTTGACTTTTTCATCGATGTTGATTAGAGAATTCTTCAGTCTTCATCATGCTCCATTAATATTGCCATGGTGTTAAAACATGAACAGATTAACAAAAGCTCAATGGAAAATAATGATTACTACTTAAGCAAATCTCGACAAAGTTAAATGCATTACAAAGGATAACATCAAAACACAGCAAAAGCAGGGTCATTTGAAAACAGGTCATTAATTTACTGCTTCTGAAACCTCGCAGTTATGGAATCATAGAATAGTTACAGCATAAACAGAAACCATTCAGACTTCTGAATCCATGTCATTTCCATGTAAGAACAATTTAATTCGTCCTGTTCACTGTGCTTTCCCTATAGTTCTGGAATTCTTCACTTTTCAGATTCATATTCAATTCTCTTTAAAAGCCATCATTGAATCTGCCTCCAACACGCTCTCAAGCTTGCAATACAGATTACAACCACTGGCTTCCTGATAAACTTTCCTTTGTGCCGACTTTTGTTCTTTTGCCAATCATCTTAAATCTGTATCTTCTGGTTCTTGACCCTTCAATCATTTGAAACAATTTCAATCCACACTGTCCAGGACCCCTCTTGATTTTGAAAACATCTATCAAATCTCCTCTCCAATTTCTCTTCACTAAGGAAACAACTCCAACTTCTACAATCCAATTTCCTCATCCACATAACTGAAATCCCTCCCTTCCAGAACCATGGGTGGCATGGTGGCACAATGGTTCGCACTGCTGCCTCACACCGCCAGAGACCCGGGTTCAATTCCCACCTCAAGCAACTGTCTGTGTGGGGGTTGCACATTCTCCCCGCGTCTGCATGGGTTTCCTCCGGGTGCTCAGGTTTCCTCCCACAGTCCAAAAAAACAAATGTGCAGGTTAGGTGAATTGGCCATGCTAAATTGCCCGCAGTGTTAGGTGAAAAGGTAAATGTATGGGAATGGGTCGAGGTGGGTTGCTCTTCAGAGGGTCGGTGTGGACTTGTTGGGCCGATGGGCCTGTTTCCACATTGTAAGTAATCTAAATTCTTGTCAATCTTTTCTGAATCCTGATCAAAGCCTTCACATTTGTCCTAAAATATTGTATCCAGAACTGGATCCAATATCCAATTGAAGCTAACACAGAGTTTTATAAAAAATAATTGGTGAGAAAAAGAGATTTGCTGTTAAAGGTATTTTTCTTGCACTTATCAGGACAAATGCAAGAATACCAAATTGTAAAGGGTACACCAACTTATACTGCATGCAAAAAAGTATACTGATTGATTGGTTGAATTCTGATGGGATAAGGCATTCAATGGAGAATATACCAAGGAACAGGTGCATCATAGGCTTCTTATAAAAGTTCATCAATGTTTCCCTTATCTTTTGTATTCTATGCTTCTACTTCCGAAGCTCAGATCCTGCAAATGTTTTAAACTATCCGCCCTGTCATCTTTAGCAATGTGCGTTTATATACCCCAAGACCCATTTGCTCCTAGCTCCATTTTAGGAATGCACTCTTTACTTTATACTACTTGTTCTCATTCCTCTTCCCAAAACATTTCACACATCTCTACATTCAATTTCATCTGCTAGGTATCCGCTCATCCCACCAACCAGTTTATGTTCTCTTGAGGTCTATCGCAATTCACACTTTAAAGTGTTATGCAAGTGTTGAAACTATTTCCCATTCACCCAAGTCTAGGTTATCAATTTGTATTGGGAGAAATAGTGGTCATAATACTAAATCCTGGAGAATTTCACTGTTTATCTTCTTCCAATCTGAAAAATAAGCATGTCACTCGGCCAACACTGTAAACATACTGCCCTCTCCCTTTAATTTCATGGACTTCAACTAACAAACTTATTTTGAAGCCCTTATCTTTCACAAGTCTATAAACCATGTCAATTACTCTGATGCATACTCCCTATTACATCACCAAACAAAATGTCAAATTGTAGAGTCATAGAGACTTACAGCACAGAAAAGTCCCTTCAGCCCATTGTTACAACACGGAGGTGAACCCCTCTGTTATTTAAACCCAACCACCCAGAAAAGCTCACCTCACCTCATCATCTGTTAAAATATGAGTGACAGAGAACTCCCAAATTCCACTATTTAAAGAAAATAATGTCAATTTATTTTTAAACTCTAAAAGTGAACATTAAAGAACAACTATTCACAACTCTAAGCCCCCTCACAACTCTAAGCCCCCTTTCTCTTAACTGCTTATTATCTGCCTCCAACTCTATAACAATATGCAGTTCCAAAAAAACACTTAGTAAAATTACATCAGCTTTATTTTAAAACCACACGGCCATTGTCATTTTCTGTGTCTTTCTTCTTCCAGCTGAGGATCTCCCTGGGTCATCTTCTTTCTTTTTATTGTGGGTATGTTTCATATGAAAAGATACTTTTGATAGCCAGTGTTTCCTAATTTCTTGGAGAGCAAGATGTTAGATCTGCAGGCTTTTCTGTCTCAATGGCAATTTTCAAAATGTCTGCATTTTTATATCCCAAACATCAGATCATCTCATTGGTTCGATGTTGGCAAAACAATAAATTCAAACTTGATTGGGTTTTAGTATTCGGGGGCATAATTTAAATTAATTGGTTAAATTCGAAGTGTTGTCAAAACAGCAATCAAAACTCAGGTATCTCTTCACTACCAAATATTACATCTTTTAAATTTTCCAGTACATCCTGGTACTGCTATCTAGTCATATCACAGGTACTTGTGATCTCTCAGTTCAGAACAGCACTCACTCTGTCTTAAAGATACTGTACACTTTTTCAATGTCACAACACCATCAAGTCTATGTCAGTCAAAGACAAGCATCTCACTATTCCAATCCCATTTCCCAGAACTTGGACCATAGCCTTGCTGTTTGTTGTATATAAAAATTATTCAGTGTTGATTGTAGAAAAGTTGATCAGGTTATATAAAAATTGTTAGGATGATAAATACTGATGAGGACAGCCTGAGTCTATTAAAGGATATAGATGGGCTGATCAGTGGTAAATGGAACTCAATACAGACAAGAGTGAGGTGATGCACACAGGCAGAACAAACAAGACTAAGGGAATGTGTGATAAATGGTAGGATCTTGCAGAATACAAAGATCAGACAAGCACCTCAATGTAGTTCAGAATGAACCAAGTCAGAGGCAAGTTACAGAAAATGACCAAGTTTTCCAATTTGTTAATCTCACATCCCATGTCAATGTTATAAGGTGTTCCATGGGAGACAGTTTACAAGACACCATCTCACATTATACAACATATCACTAGTTCTGTGCACTGACAGAATCTCACCACAGTGACAATAAGCAAGCTCATCTAGGATTCCAAAAATCTTCTCCCTGGTAGATGCTCTTAATTACAAAGCTGAAGACTGAAAGTAATTCCATTGTCCTTACCTCTGGATCACACTATCACCTCTCTTCCATGAACCTTTGGTCTATGGTTCCACTGTGATCCTGGACCTCAGGTGGATGTTTTGCCATCTCATTCATTGGTGTTTTTGCAATGAACATCAGCAACCCTCTGATAGACTGGATGCTCTCAGTGGATAGGAGTGTACCATAGGGGTCCACAATCACACGGATAGCCTAACCATGGCCACTTAAGTGCCTGCAGTCTCTGACAAGTGAACAAGTGTTGGATCTCCCTCATAGTGCACTGCTATCTGAAATTTGGGATGCACTTAATTGGACACATCTCATTTGAAAACCTGCTGGATTTGCTAAATTTAAATTATAGAAGGAAGTACATTTCAACTCCATAATCTTGATTTGCTTAATCATTGGAGATGATTCAATTTTTGTATCCTCTCCAGAGCTCATGGATGCCAAGACCTACGCTAGGGAAACAATCACTCCATTAATACTAAGCTATGAAGCACATTACTGTAGTATAAAACAAAGGAGTGGGGATGGTGGAAATCTGAAACAAAAACAAAAAGTGTTGGGGAAAATCACTAGTTGTGGCAGAGTCTGTTGAGAGAAAAGCAGAGTTAATGTTTAGAGTCCAACAACCCTTTGTCAGAGCTGAAAATGACTGGGAAAGGATGGTAAGTATGTTAATGATGGAGGGGAAAGGTTGGTAGGAAGTGAATAGGATATATGGAATCAGTGCTGAGAGAGAGAGAGCAGAATGTCTCACTTGTCCATGAATTAATATTGCCTGCAAAGCATGTCTGAGTTGTGGGTCCAGAGCCCAAACCTCAGAGCAATGGAACCCATCCTAAAATAGAAATCAGGCAGAGAGTCATAAAGTGACATGATGATTGCAATTAATTACATAGTGCATGCACAGGGAGAAGTATTGATTGCAGCTTCCATCCTAATGAACACTGTTTGTAAACTGCACAACCATGAAGAACCCAGCCCCTTTACAACACTGTGTGTATTTGGTAGAACAAAAAAATCTTAGAGTCCATGAAAGTAAATAAAACATTTGTGCACTTGTCCTTCCCCCCCAAAGTACATTGAGGAAATGTTGCAACTGATGTATGAAGAGGTGGAGCTGAATGGTCAGATTCCAATCTCACACTTCTGCTGTTTCAGAGCAGCAATTGGCAGGAGCTCTTACCAAGTTATCTGCCCCTCTCAAACAAAGTATAATGTTGGCAGGGTAACCTAAAAAATAGGAGAAAAGTATTTTTTAAGGGAAAACAAAACTTGCCACAATAAATAAATTTTAATAAATCTATCACTCATAACTCAGATAATTCATCTTTAATTGTTTCTGATGGATGACTTGTTGGAATGTAATAACTTCCTGAGCAGTTTCCCTGTTCCTCTCTTGTTTTTCCCTTTCATTGATTAAAGACAGTTGTCATGATATGGCTCAATGTGTGCTAGGCACCCTGGAATACCTATTCAAGTGAACAATAATCACGTGTAGGTGTAGGCGGTGAATCTTGGTAGCTATTTCCTTATAGACTGGAGGCCGATCATACTCTTATCCAGTGGCCGATGTACATACACCATTCTACACAGGGATTACTGGATCTAAACCACAAGCATGTACCTTGCTTTAAGATAAGGGCGATGAGACCACTTGTAGATCCCAGCTGTGTCAGGTGTGTGCTGGTGGGAAAGCACAGCAGGTCAGGCAGCATCCGAGGAGCAGGAAAATTGACGTTTTGAGCATGGCGGGATAAAACCTGGATTTGTGCAGCTGAAATCCAAACAAGGTAGCACACACTTCCTAACGGAGCTGCTGGAGCAATTGATGAAGCTACTGGCTAACTTGCCTTTCCACTTCGGCAAATAATATTTTCTGCTGTTATTTGTCACATGGATGCAATGTCATTGCTACTCAGTTTGTAATGACATTAGTCATTGTTGAGAATGGGCTAGTGGGATGGAGATGTTGTGTAGTTAGCTTCTTGATCTTTCACCTGCTGGCCACAGATTTTATTTCTCTCCACAAAAGAGCGTACCAACCTGTGACCATCTAGAAAGCACTATATCTAATCTACATTTAAATGTCAGAGTTCACTGTTATGAATCAGTCAGTCTGATTGTATTATTATCTCTTCTGTTCCAAAGGGTTCACAGGATATTCAGACCATCATTAGTGGGTGAGATTGCCTCAGTCCTTTTCTATTTATGTCACTTGTGTATCCAACATCAATCCTTTTATGATAATTTATAGGAATCCAATTCTTTTCACTGATTGGGATAGAACTGTGTTGCATCTGCTACAATGCAAGTCACCAATTCATATCATTACAGTAACAATGATTTGTCTACTTTCTGACATTATGAAGAAGTACTGTGCATCAGGAAACACTAAGTACCCTCATTTTCAATGCTCTAATAATAACATATTTTACCTGAATGCAGTAACACATTGTACATTTTGTTTTAAATTGCCTCTTGCGATGAACCCATGTTGTAATTAACAACCATTGATTCTCATCATCTAAGAACAAGCAGCGTGGCAGGTGAAAGACACTATGGTGTTTCTTATAAGCTTTCTTGATATCTCTTGCCCTTAGATATGGAAAGAGGTTGGTTTAAGTGCGTTCGTTAAATGTGTTAAAGTGACTGACATGAATCTCCTTCCAAATGACTGAGTGAGGTGACAAGTGATTACTTTTAGAGGATGGGAAGGCAGTCTCACAACCAAGGAGGCACTGGAAACAAAGCAGCTAGAATTCCTAATGAGGAGACTGATTCTGCCTGAGGATGGAGAGATGGAACAATAGGATGACACAGATATTACTAAGTATGGTGTTTACAGAAATTAGCTGAGATGAAACGCGTATACACTACAGAATGTAATTGTCAGCATTCAACAATCACATCAAGCGATAACCAACTTCAAAGGGACTGTGAAAACTTTCAAGATGGTTGGGAAAGTTTAAAATTGACAGACTAAGTTTATTCCTTTGGAGAGGTGTTAACTCAAACTAGGGGTCCAGAATAAGGTCATCTCAGGGTTTTCTGCTTACCAAAGGGAACACTTGCTCCCAGAGTATCCATGTTGGAACTTCCAGAATATTGCACATTATATTCTGACTCAAATAGAAACTGCATCAAAACTCCCAACGTGCATCCACAGCAAAGGAAGATCCCAAATAGGAGCAGTAAATTGGAAATGCAATTTTGAAATAGCTTTAATTTACATATAGCCTGTCGTGACTTTAGAGTATCCCACAGCTCTTTGACATGGATGTAGCATTATCACTGTTATAGTCAAATTATTGTTTGAAAACATAATGCTTGGGGAAAATTGGACTCTTCCCACCCCACCTTATTCCCATTCCTATTTTCCTTTCCTTTGCTCAAGATGGTAATTCAAATTGCAGTCTGTTGTGTAAGGTAATGACTCGGAAAGGGTTAGTGTTGGAGACACTAAGCTCCATTCAATCTGATGATGCAATACAGATTTAGATGGGAAAAGTGGGAAAATAGCTCTGGATCTTGAAAAGGGGAAAGATGTGGCATCTGTGTCCCCCATATTCTTTGCTAATGTGACTTATACTTAACTACTTTCATGCAATAAACTAAGCCTTGTGATGGAAGAGTATCTTCATGTTAACACTCACTAATGGTTGTTCCTCTGGCATTATAGGGCAAATAGAATCTTATATCCAATTAAGAAAACTGAAACGGTGGAAGCGTTCTTCTATCCACAAATACCCATGGGGATGAGCAATGGTCACTGTTGCTCAACATGACAAATGTACAATAGTGAAAAAACCCATTGGGCTCAGGAGAAGAAATCTTCATAAGACTGAGTCAGTTTACCATTTTCAGAACTTTGCTGCATTAAAAACTATTCACAAAGACAGTCAGCAGCTGTAGGCACTTGAACAAACAAGCAGTCATCAGGATTTAATGGGAACGTCAATGAGGGAGAAACAGTTCAGAACCAGAGTGACAGTGAGATCTACCAGAAGGAGAGCAAACTGACTGTGGTACAGGAAGCCATTCTAGAACCAGGAGGAAATAGAAATGTAGTTATGGTAAACAATAGGATACTTATGGGGATGGATTCTGTACTCTGCAGCCAGGAGTGCAAGTTCCAAAGGTTGAGTTGCCTGCCTGGTGCCAGCCTAAGGACAGGGCAGGAGAGGAACATGGAGTAGGAGGGGAGGGATCCAGTTGTCAACATCCAAGTTGGAACTGATGACATTGATAGGGCCAAAAAGGAGGTTCTGCTAAAAAAAGATGTTGAATGGTTAAGAGCTACACTTAAAAAGCAGAACTTTCAAGGTAAAAATCATAGGATTACTACCTGTGCCACAGAAAAACTGGTGTAGGATATATAAAGTTGAGGATTTACATGAATAGTTCAAAGATTGTAGTGGTGAAATGGGTTTTGGTTCATGGGGCACTGGCACCAGCACTGGGCAGAAGGGGGGTGTTCCAATGGGAAATACTTCACTTGAAAGGTTCTGGATCAAATATACTGGAAAAATTAATAACTATTCCAGTAGAGAGGGCTTTAACTAATTAGAAGGGATAAAGATTTAGGAAGCAAAAGGATGTAGTGGTAATACAGGGCAACTATTTTGGTAATGATGCACAGAGTGGAAGAGGAAGGGTCAGTATAACATTAAAAAAAGCAGGAGAACAGGGTGAAAGGGGGGAAAAGATGGTTAAGAAGACAAAATTAACTTTACTTAAAATGGAACAAAATAAATGAACTACACAAGTAGAGATTAATAGGTAAGTTCTTATAGCTATGACAGAGGCATGGAAATCAAAACTGGGAACTGAGTATTCAATGAAATGTTACTTTTTTAAAGGCTAGATGAAAAGGGAAGGATCATGGGGTAGGTTTGTTAGTTTGGAATAAATACAATAAAAAGAATCTTGAATCAGATGATGCAGAATCCATATGGGTGGAGATAAAAGGAAACTAGGGGAAAAAGACATCATGGTGAGCAGCCTGGAATGTTTCTAACAGTAACTGTTCTGTAGGACACAGAATAAATTAGGAGACAAAGAGGACATGTGCAAAAAAAGGCAGTACATTAATCATGGGTGACTTTAAACTTCATGTAGGTTAAGAAAATCAAATTGGCAGAGGTAACCATAAGAAAAAAATCATACAGTGCATCTGGAACAGTTTCCTGGAGCAATATGTTTTGAAGGGGTAAAGATTTAGGAAGCAAAAGGATGTATCCTAGGATTATGTGGGAAGCAAGAGAGGAAATTGCAGAGCCTTTGGCAATGATCTTTTCGTCTTCACTGTCAA
>NC_057718.1:92264148-92287387 GCF_004010195.1 Chiloscyllium plagiosum
CGTTCATTAGCAGAGGGATTTAATTCAAGAGTCGTGAAGTGATGTTGCAGCTGTACAGGAATTTGGTTAGGCCACAGTTTGAGTACTGTGTGCAGTTCTGGTCGCTTCACTTTAGGAAAGATGTGGAAGCTTTGGAGAGGGTGCAGAGAAGATTTACCAGGATGTTGCCTGGAATGGAGAATAGGTCATACGAGGATAGGTTGAGAGTGCTAGGCCTTTTCTCATTGGAATGGCGAAGGATGAGGGGTGACTTGATAGACGTTTATAAGATGATCAGGGGAATAGATAGAGTAGACAGTCAGAGACTTTTTCCCGGGGTACAACAGAGTGGTACAAGGGGACATGAATTTAAGGTGAAGGGTGGAAGGTATAGGGGGGATGTCAGGGGTAGATTCTTTACCCAGAGAGTGGTGGAGGCATGGAATGCGCTGCCTGTGGGAGTGGCAGAGTCAGAATTATTGGTGACCTTTAAGCGGCAATTGGATTGGTACATGGATAGGTGCTTAAGCTAGACAAATGTTTCGGCACAACATCGTGGGCCGAAGGGCCTGTTCTGTGCTGTATTGTTCTATGTTCTATGAATCCAAGCAGTAATCAAACAATTTCAATCTGGCAATATATAATGAGAGAGTTAAATAAAAAATCTCAGAGTAAAAGATCCCTGATGGAACAGCGACCATAACATGGTAGAATTTAGCATTCAGTTTGAGAAGGAGAAACTTGAGTTGGAAACAACTGTGCTAGTCATAAATAATTACATAGGGATGAAGGCAGAGTTGTCTGGAGCAAACTGGGAAAGAAGCTTAGCAGAAAAGATATTTGAGGTACAATAACACATGTTTAAATAAATACTTATTGACTCACAGCAAAGATGTATCCCAGTCAGGAAGATGGATTAGTGATGTGCTTAAACCAACCATGGTTCACAGAATCCTTGCAGTGTGGAAACAGACCATTCAGCTAAGCTGGCCCACACTGATCCTCTAAAAAGCATTCTACCCAGACCCATCCCCCTACATCTCCCATGGCTAACCCACCTAGCATGCACATCCCTGAACATTATGGGAAATTTAGCATAGCCAGTCCACCTAACCTGTACATCTTTGGATTGTGGGAGGAAACTGGAGCACTTGGCAGAAACAGATGCAGACACAGGAAGAACATGCAAACTCCACACAGACAACTGCCCAAGGGTAGAATCAAACCTGGCTCCCTGGCACTGTGAAGTGGCAGTGCTAACCACTGAGCAACCATGCTGTCCTAAAGAGGTTAAAGATAGAATCAAATTGAAAGACAGAACATATAACGTGCCAATGTCTAGTGGTAAACCAAGTATTGGGAAAAATTTAAAATCCAATGAGAGATGACCAAAAAGAAAGAGGGGAAAAATAACTATGAGGAAATAAACTATGAGGATAAACTAGCAAGTAAAATAAAAGCAGACAAGAACTTTTTCGGTATTTAAAAAGGAAGTGAGAGTCCAAACTAAACATTGACCACTTAGAAAATGAGTCAGAGGAAATAATAATGAGACAGCAGGAAATTGCAGATGAGTTAAATAAGTATGTTCTATTAGTCTTTACAGTAGATGTCACAAATAGCATTCCAAAAATATTAAATAATCGAGGGGCTAATTGGGCAGAAGGAAATTGTATCACTTAGAGAAGTTGTACTCAGGAAACTAATGGTGCTAAAAGCTGTTTTACCTCTTGGATCTGATGGGATGCATTCAAGGATTTTAAAGGAAGTAGCTACTAAGATTGTGGATGCACTGGTAGTGTTCTTCCAACAATCTTTAGATCCTGGAAAAGTCACAGAGGTTTGGAAAACTGCCAGTGTAATACCCTTATTACAAAAGGGAGGAAGAAAGAAAAAGGTAACTTATAGGTCAGTTAAAATAATATCTTTCATAATATCTATTATGAAACATGTCATAGCAGGTTATTTACAAATCCATAACATGATCAAGCAAACTAATCATGCCTTCATGAAGGGCAAACCGTGCCCAAAACATTATGAGCCTTCTTTGAGGAGAAAGCAAGCAATACAGATCAAAGGGAATGAGGAGTTGTCATGTATTTTGAGTTCCAATAGCGTTCAATACTATTCCATGCAAGACTACTTAATAAAATAAGAACTGCTGGTGTTAGGATTAGAATAGAGGCATTTTCAGGTGGTAATCTGAAACTAATATAATGCCACAAGAATTACTGCTGGGCCACATTTACTTACAACGTATACTTTTTCACTACGTTTGCAGAAGACAATACATTGGGGGGAAGGCAGGTAGTGAATAAAAATATGGAGATCTTGTTAAAGCTATACCAGACACTTGTCAGACCACACCTGGACTACTGCAAACAGTTTTGGTCCCCCTATCTAAGAGAGATATCCTATCACTGGAAGCAGTCCAGAGAAGGTTCATCATGCCAATTCTGACAATCGACTGATTTTGTTCCAGGTTGAATAGATTGGAATGGTACTCATTGAAGTCTAGAAGATTGAGAGGAGAACTTATTGAAACATATAAGATTCTTGGGGGGGGGGGGGGGGGGTGGAGGCTTGACAGTGTAAATGCAGAGATGTTGTTTTCCTTTGTAGGAGAGTCCAAGATAAGAAGGCATAATCTCAGAGTAAGAGATCACACATTTAAAACCAAGATGAGGAGGAATTTCTTCTCTCAGAGGGCAGTGAATTTGTAGAATTCTTTACCACAGAGGGCTGTCCAGGTTGGATCAATAAGTATATTCAAGGCTGAGATAGACAGACTTTAATCAAGAGTTATGGTGATTAAGGCAGGAAGGTGGAGTGAAGGATAACCAGAGCAGCCATAATTTCATTGAACAGCAGACCAAACTCAATGGCCTACTTCAGCTTCCATATCTTATGATCACCACCCAGTTCATGTGAAAACAAAGTCCATCCTCATATTGAGGATAGCCTCCATCATAGTGTGTGTCACTATCATCATGTTAAATGGGACAGACTCTGAACAGATCTAGCAACTCAGACCTGGGTGTGTATGAAAATTTGTGAGCCATCAGCAGCAGCAGAATTCAATTGAATTCTGCTGCTGCTGATGGCTCACAAAACATGTAACCTCATGGCTTGGCACAAGACTCACTCTACCATTGTCATCAAGCCAGAGGACTAACCCTAGCTCAGTGAAGAATGCACAAGGACATGTCAGAAGTCCTTAAAAATCAGCTTACAGAGCAAAAAGCTGAAGAATTTGTGTATGCCTTCAGCCAGAAGTGTCACACCTCTTCCAACTCGATTCGCTCCACAGGATATCAAGAAGTGGTTGAAGACATCATACTATAAAGGCTGTGGACCCTAACAACATTCTAGTAATTGTGTTGAAGACTTGTGGTCCAGCAATAACTACCCCTCTATCCAAGCTGATCCAGTGCAGCTATGACATTGTTATCTACCTAACAATGTGAAAAGTTGCCCAGATAATTCCTGTCCATAAAGAACAGGACAAACTTGAGCCAGCCAATTACTGCTGATTCAGAATATTGTCAATAATCAGTAATGTGATGGAAAGTGTTATCAATAATGCAATCAAGTAGCTTTGGCTCAGCAATTCTCATTGATGCTCAGTTTGGTTTTCACCAGGACCATGTACCTCCTGATGTCATTACAGCCTTGGTCCATCTATCAAGAATTTTTTTAAAAATCACTCAACTCTAGTTCTGCTGGGTAGGACACATCATTCACAAGCTTAACACCAGATTCACAAAGAAATGTTACTACTTTGAAATTGGCATTGGCCAAAGCTCTCTCCAATTGTTATGGTGACTGAGCAGAACTCTGAGTGGTCTGAATGGCACTTTGCATCCTTTGAGTGGAAGATATAAAGGCAGTATTTTTTTCACAATTTATTTATTGAAGATTAAAAGTGTGCATTTATATTACTTGACAGTTACAGGTATTCCACCTGCCAAAATAAACAAAATTGGTGACTCAGTCGTTAGCACTGCTACCACACATCGTCAGGGACCTGGATTCGATTCCAACCTTGGGCAACTGTCTGTGTGGAATTTGCACATTCTCCCGGTGTCTGCATGAATTTCCTCCCACAGTCCAGATATATGCCGGTTAGGTGGATTGGCCATGATAAATTGCCCATAGTATCCAGGGATGGGTAAGTTAGCCATGGGAAATACGGGTTACAGGGTTAAGGTGGGTTTGGGTGGGATGCTGTTCAGAGTGGCCTGCTAGCACACTGTAGGGATTCTATGATCTGTGACTCAGAGGTCTGGGATCCCATTTAGCGATGGAACGTACACCACATATATGACCAGCTTACACCAGTAATTTCTTCACTCTTCTGTTGGCAGTTACTCATGCCTAACTGTTTTCTGTCCCAACGATTGTATATTGCACATAAGTTTATACTTTGTCCAGATGAAATGTACAAAAACCTGCACAGTGCTACCAGTTCACCTAGAACAACATTCAGAAGGCAACAGAGTTGCATTGACAGGTTCAGGGAATACTTGTTTACTACATTGTTACACTTATTTACTTGCTATGTTCAATAGTTGATCAGGACACTGTAGTTTCACATGAGTGCACTCACTGCAAAGGGTCTTGACAGTCACCTCACTTCATTCAGAGATTGAATGCACCATACTCTTCAAATTGTCCTTTCTTACTGTCCACCTATTAATCATGGTACATACTGTTTTTAGAAGCATTTCACTAACTTGCAAAATTGCTTCCAAGCATCATCTTTTCCCAGATATTCTCTGTGAATAATGCTGTTCTGACAAATGTTTGACTTCACATTGCATCACTCTTACTGATCTACTTTTCTTTCTGAGCATAACAATAAGGTCTGTCCAATGTATACATCACCATCTTCTGTGAGTCAAGGTCACTGTTAACATAAAATTGCTTGATTGCTGTCATACGAGAGACATGCTCGCAATGCAGTCAAGGTTAAAAACTCCTGCAAAGACAGTCTTGCAAACAACTTAAGTCTCTGGTCAAAACATAATGTTCAAAAGTAACATTTTTCTGTACTGAAATGTTTGTACTTTAATCTATTATGTAAATATGATTTGGACAATGCATCCAAGAACTGTTTCTGCTGAAGTTAAATGTACCCCACAAATTCAAAGATGTAATCTTTGCTGCACCAGCTCTCAGTAATTGCTGTGTACTTCACCATGTGAAAATGAACATCTTGCATGAAAAGCCATGAAGCATTCACTTTTACCACAAGTGTTATATTGTCAATGAGAATGTTCACTATACCGCAATTAGGCTTTTTGTGCTCTGCATGCTGTACCTCATCACACAATCTCCTGGTGTTTTGAAAACCATTCATAACATGTCTTCTTTGTTTTGGTTTTTTAAAGTTGTAGCAGCATCAGTCAGCACCTTTTGGCCCAAATGCTGCTAAAGGAAGTCTAGGTTCCCATGGTGTCACTTTTTTGCAGCGCTGAACTCATCTCCCACGTTTGATTTAGAGCAAATAGTGTGCGGGACATCATCATTTCCATGATAAATGAAAATCTTGCCAATTTCTGCTTCTGGGGTGAAGATGCAAAATAACTGTTCAATTCATCTGCCATCTCCTTCTTTCCATTATTAATACCCAAAGGTCACTTTCGATAGAACCAATGCTTATGTTGTTCACTTTTCTTCTTTAAACAACTTGACAAATTCTTACAATTTGTTTTTATGTTTCCAGCCAGCTTTCTCTTGTATTCTAATATTTCCCTTCCTGTTAATCTGAATTTAATTCGTTATATTTTGAATATACTTTATCCAATCTTCAGACATGTATCTTTCTGCAATTATTTGTTTTCCTTTAAATTTAATACTAGCTTTAACTTTGTTTTAGTTAACTGCAGATGGTGGCTCCTCCATTTCACAAGCTCCCATTATTTCTTCCTGTATGTGCCATTCTGCCATGTGGTTATTTTTAGGCTGTCTGTACCTTTACCATTTCCCATCTTGACCTAACCCACTTCTGCATCCAGGTTTCCTGAGTCAAATCTCTCTATTGTTTGAATATGATTATTAATTTACAAAGTCACTATAAGGTCCCTCTCTTCCTCTATGTATTTATTGTGTATTATTTTGCCTTATTTTAGATCTCCAAGTCTATTACCTCTTACTTTTCAGTATGGAATTTCATTTGTCACTTTCCTTCTTATCTGAACAATCTATTGATATCTTCCTTAATGTAGATACCTCACTCTCATTATCACATATTGTGGTTAGTTTTCACATCAACTATCACAAACCACAAACCTTTGTCTGTCCACTAAATTCAAGGCAAAGTTGTTATATACCATGAACACTAAGGACCCAGTATTGAACCATGCCAGAGCCACACCAAACTAACTTTCAGTTGCACTGAAAGTGACCAAATGATGATTCTAATTTTACCACCATGTGGTGAGCATTAAATTCATTTATTCATGCAAGTGCACTGACCAAAATGTTTCAACCAGCCTGCACATGCACATAGCCTTGGATCCCATAGTGCAACCAATTGACAGGAAGACTAATTGCATGAAACAAAATGAAATTTGGCAAAGTGACTCTGTTCAGCTCACTCTTCTGACATCTGGTTGTAACTTAAAAGTAGTTTAGACATTTGCATTTAATCTCAAGAACTGACGGGCATAGCAATGATTACACATGTATGAAGCGTGCACTTACAGCTGCTTGATTTATACAATTGTGTCCAACCAGTTGCTCTATCGAGTGCATTTCTGACTCACTTTACCATCTCCAATCAACCTGAAATCTTTTGGAGTTCTCTTTGCTAGAGTAATGTCTCATGGATAAAATGCACAATTTGTCTGTAAGTTATTAGAGATTTCTAATCTCTTATCACTCTAGCACCTGTGTTTCCAAAGCACTTTTCACTGCTGACACAGATAGCAATGACCCTGCTGCCTTATGTGGAGCTAAGTGTGAACAGATGTTGCTTGTAATCACTAAATGTTGCTTGTTGTTTTTTTCTAGTATTTATGGGTTGTTTTAAGTGGCATATGTCACAGAGCACTCATTATCTTTTTCAAAATGCTTCTACAGGTATATTACATGTGACAGCCTATTTGTTCACCTTCAGCATCAGTGCTAATGAGCAATTAAATTTTTAAGTGCTGCATTGAGAACAGGATGTAGTGCAAACTCTCACTTATCAAGAAGGGACCCTGTTATGATCCCTGCTCTGTACCCAGTCAGCTGATCTCAGACTTTACTTCAGCAACCTACTGGGAATGAAGGACTGTTGTAGGGCAGGGGCATGTTTTACTTGATATTTTCATCAAACACCTAAGCATGTCTCCCAAAGAGCTCCTATATGTTGTGAAAACAGCTCTTCATAGACTATAAATAGATAGGACTGTATTGCTTATAAGACATCTGCTATTATAGAGTCACTGCATCTGTTTTTATTAAACTTTAACTTGCCTTATCTGAAGAGTGTGAATGGTCTGTTGCAATTCAAATAGACAACAGAATGCAGCCATAAAAGGTTAGAAAGTGGTTTAAACGAATATTCAAGAAAAACAAAAGGGATTTGTTTGCTTAATACATATAAGCTGATAAAGAGACCTGACAAAAGCTGTTCATCATAATTTGTTCAGAAAACATTTGTAATATGACAGGAAGAACAGATATCAGAACAACCTACTTATAATTGTACTGGTCAAGCATTAAGAATTTTCTAGTTTCAGAATTTTGAATCAGCCATATTTGTATAATGAGACATTGCCTTGAGGAATGAAAGAAAGATAATTGCACCTGTTTTAACTTAACAAAATAGACAACTACCATTCTCATCTTCATTCTTCAGGGCTTTTTTGTGACTAATCAGTGTCAACCTATCTGGTTTAAGTTTAAACAAAGCTTGGCAGTTAACCATCAATCACAATACAACTGTTGTATTCTCCATGGTTATGTCTCTACCAATCCGAGTTCATTTTCCAAACAATCAGAATGGCCTACCCATACGATATAAAAATGTTGTTTGCCTTTGCTTTGGTATTACTGTCAATTATGAGTGTAAAATGAAAAACTTTAATAAAGTGTATTTTTTTCTACCAAGAATCAAGTTATTTACTACCAGTTGACAATTTAAATACCTTAGAGATTGTTATAAGTTAACAGCACCTCTTAAATTCCAGATGCTCTTTGTAAACTGCTTGTGTTTTGTTCATGGTGTGGCATTTTTTTTTGAGACATTACTTCATTAAAGCCACACCAGCTAACCTTGAGGTTATGAGATCTTGCTATGGGTGGCATTTAAAATCGACTTTTCTGATTGCTGTTTCAAGGAGTTACTTTCCATCAGTGATTATTTAAATTTATAATGATTTTCTAGTTTTGTTTTTAGGTTTTGTTTGTCAGCTGCTCCCCTAACTTTTACAAATGCAAACTATTCAATTGGTTTCCTTGAGCAGTTATGTTCAGTTGACAGCTTGAAGTGTAATGATTCTTCTTGTCAGTGTGGTCTAACTGTGTACTTTTTGTTGATTTGAAGTTGGCTCTATGGTTCTATTTGGAATGTTGTCTTGAGCTTGCTCATTTATGTGCATTTCCTTTCAGTTTCAGTGTGCTTCTGTGGTTGCCCTCTTGTACCTCGCCCAAGTGGTTATTCTTCCTGTTGGGAGCCTTGGCAGTCAATGTTGGCAGAACTCTTAGAGTTGGGGGAGGAGACCAACAAGAGACAAATTCAAACTTATCCTCATTCAACATCCAGACATTGCATTTTCCACTTTTGTATCTGGAAAGCAATCAAAAACAACTGGTGAGAGGCCAATTTCAATATCACTACTGCCCCCTCTAATGATCAGTTAAAGAAGCAGAACCAGAAAATATAAAATCTAAGAGCTTTCAATGGACCAATGTCACATTGTCTTTGCTTACAGAGTGATCAGGGGTTTTTATTTTAACATTCTTCAAAGAATGCAAAGAAGAAACAAGTCTTTGTTTGTATATTTGTACTTTGTATCTTTCCTCTTAGAATTGATATATAAATGTGCATGAAAGTGTACACCCAAGGAAGATAAACATTGCACACCTCATTGATTTTTCCACCTTGAGTCAGCTCTAAATCCTGTAAGACCTTTCAGTATCAAGAAGCATTGAGTCAAATGTTTCATATGTAGGTGTTACTCCAAGTGGTGGGAAGGGGTTGAAAAAGTTTTCAGTGCATATCTCCTACCCATTGGTTACATTCACATTCTGTGCCATTACATTTGAACAGAATAAAACCTGCATGCATTTGCGGTACTTTAATTCTGCTTTGCTAAAGTGGGCAGGTTCTTGGAAATTTTTGAGTGAATTCTACACATTATAACAGCGACTATACTTCAAAAATAATTTATTGGAAGTAAAATACTTTTGAGACATCCAATCATCATAAAAGGCGTAAGATAAATGCAAGGCTGTCTTCTTTTTTAGTGCTCTGAAACCTTTAAAATAATTTCTGTGTCGTGATTGTTGCAGACATGATGGTTTTGGTAAAATTACGTTGCTCCTTCTATCTGTACTAATCCCTCTCAGTGCTATATCTTGAAGTCTGACATCCATGCTGATGGTGGTAGTTCTGAAATGGCAGTTTAGCACTTATGGGAATGTTGGTGTTCAACAGACTGGAATGGAGCAATGATTGGTGGCTGTCTGATTGCAATTGTCTGTGTAAGGAACGATTTGATAATGGTGTATTTTGAATATTATTAAATGTGTATGTATGTGTGTTAAAGTTAATTGGTGAATGATGAAATACGTGTATTGATGGTGATGGAGATGTAGGTACCAGTGATGACGATGCTGGGTTTGTTTGGAATGGAACCTTACATCAGTACAATCTTAGATTTGGGTGAGGAATATTAGTTGTAACAATCCAACATAAAGGTTGATGATTTCTAAAAAGAGATATGAATTTCTTGGTGACTGACCTATGAAGGATCACAAAACAAGATTTTATATTTTAAGACTTTTACTGTAACACTCAGATTAAAGTCAACATGAACGACATAATATTTAGCAGGAAACTAGAACACAACAGAAAAGGGTATTTCTTGGAAACATCTTTGAACAACTGAAAACCCATACTCACCACACATATATAATCCTGAGTTTAAATCTCTGCTGAACTTTTCACAGTTTTACAAGGGTGAACCTTCCATTACCATTTTAAGTAAAGTTTGCTCACTCAACCCGTTGAGTACAGACTTCTTGTTGCAAGTTACCCTTTAGTCATAGAGTCACAGAGATATACAGCATGGAAACAGACCCTTTGGTCTAACGTGTCCCATACTGACCAGACATCCTAAGTAAATCTAGTCCCATTTGCCAGCATTTGATCCATATCTCTCTAAACATTTCCTACTCATTTACCCATCCAGATGTTTTTAAATGTTGTAATTATACTAGCCTACACCACTGCCTCTGGCAGCTCATTCCATACATGACCACTTTCTGTGTGAAAAAGTTGCCCCTTAGATCCCTTTTCAATATTTCCCCTCTCACCTTAAAGCTATGTACTCTAGTTTTGAACTCCCTCAACCCGGGGAAAAGACCTTGTCTATTCACCCTATCCATGCCCTCATGATTTTATAAACATTCACAAGGTCATCCAGCGCTCCAGTGAACATAGCCCCAGTCTATTCAACCTCTCCCGATATCTCAAGCCCTCCAATCCTGACAACCTCCTTGTAAATCTTTTCTGAACCCTTTTAAGTTTCACAACACCTTCCTATAGCAGGGAAACCAGAATTGAATGCTGTGTTCCAAACGTGGCTTAACCAATGTTCTGTATTGCTGCAACATGACCTCCCAACTCCTATACTCAATGCACTGACCAATAATGGCAAGCACTCCAAATGCCTTCTTCACTCTCCTGTCTACTTACAACTCTACTTTCAAGGAACTATGAACCTGCACTCCAAGCTCTCTTTGTTCAACAAAAGTCCCCCAGGACCATACCATTAAGCATATAAGTGCTGCCCTGATTTCCCTATCCAAAATGCAGCATCTCACATTTATCTAAATCAAACTTCATCTGCCACTCCTGGGCTCATTGGTCCATCTGTTCAAGATCCCATTGCACACTGAGGTAACCTTCTTCGCTGTTCACTATACCTCCAATTTTGGTGTCACCTGCAAACTTACTAACCATACCTCCCATGTTCACATCCAAATCATTTATATAAATGACATGATTATGTGATCATTAACTCTACACAATCTTTTTATTTTTATCAAAAATAAATTCCATCCTCATTAGCTTTCCACCAGCTTTTCAACTCAAAAGAAACCTTTTTATTCTGCATGGCATTGTAGCACCATTTGTTTTTGTTTTGAACTTTATATTGAATTAAAGGAGATAGTTTAAATCATAGTCATCTTATAGAATGTCAAACAAATTTATGTTTGTCCTGTTCTTTACAAACAAGACAGAACTCAATCTCTTTCCTGACAATATGTAATGACTAGATTATGCCTATATTGTTCATAAATTGTGCTGATGTAGATTTTGCTATGTCTCTCAGGTGTCAGGAATTTAAGTCAGCAAACCCTACTCGGTAACTATATAACGTGTGCATGTTATATTTGTATAATTCAGGCTTTGTTGGATACTTGGTAGTAAGGAAATTGACGATTTTACAATATTAAGATTATAATGTATTAGTCCTTATGATTTAAATACTTTATAACTTTTCAGACATTCTTATTACTGTATATGATGTCATCTGAGGTCATACATCAACACTAAAGCAAACACTTATGATAACATATAGAAACTGGAACTATTTGTATGATATTACTCTCAGACAAAAATAAAAGTACAACTTTATGATATCTGGATATGCTGCAAAAACATTCAATTTCACACCATTAGAAAATATTCAATCTCTGCTCTCACTTTCTTACCAATTCATAAGTGTGCAATCATACTGAATTGGTTCAGTGGTCTGAAAAAATTGGTTTGAGAAATGAAAAGGTAGCACACAAATACTCTAATGTGTATATGCCAATTTCTTTTTTGACAATATCAAGAAAATGCTTGGAACACTCTGAGGAGACTGGGTCTTGTTAAAGGGCAGTTTTGTGTGTTACAGTTTTGATAGGTTCAAAATTGGTCTATGTGGGTCAACAAAGGAGAATTCAACAGCTGACATAGCAGAAAATCTCAAGGTACAGCACTATTTAGACACCTCCTTAGCACAGGAGAATTAGAAGATATTGACCTTCAAATCAGCTTTAAGTCTGAGTTGATAAAAGAGATAAGGTGGACCAATCTGTCAGCTTCTTACACTCATCTTCACTGATGGACTGACACTAAGTCATTTAAGCTTTGACTACAGTTGGGTCAAACAGCAAATATGCTACATTGCTTGATTCTGTGCAGCAGCAAATGGTGAAAGACCTACCTATAAAGAATTAAACTGCCTTGAATGAAGAAACTATTATTGATTGTCACATTGCAAATGTGAATATCATCACAGGGCAAGCGAGATTCGTTCTGCTTTGGGCACTTACTGGCTTACCAAAAACGACAAGTCAAGGCTGTTATAGAATAACAATAGAACAGCAGCATATTTCTGTTTTCTTTTCAAGCCCAGTATTGATTTATGGAAGCCAGACAGCAAATTAAAAATTGTGTGCTAGTTAAGGAGTTCAGATGGCATCACAAGCCACGCAGCCGAACTCCAGCTCCAGGGGAAGGAAAGTAATGTGAGCACAAAGCAGCATTCCCGAATTTATACATATTCTGACTTTTTCACTCTCATTTACCAATTTCCATCTATGTTCATTTATTCGCAATATACACTACAGAATGTTTTATGGATGTTCGAAGCTTATTTTACATTTTATTTTATGACACGTTTAAATGATAATTTCAGATCTCCTCTTTTGTATTATATTATTCCCTGGACTGATATGAGAGTCATTACCAATCCTGAATCAGCTGGAGAGAGAAACAGGAAGTTACTTGCCCTTTGATTTTTATCTTCCACATTGTGGGAATACAGTGAGCCTCTGGAGTCTCCCTTTGAACAGGTGAGATTAGAAATTCTTTCTGTGGCATACTATTGTGTCCATGGCACCTTAGCATTCCATGGAACAATAACTTTGCTACATGAAAGTCTTATGCTATCTTACTGAGTGAGAGAAAAATTAAACACAAAATAATGGCTGTTTTAAGAAAAATAGAAGTTATGAAAAAGACTAATGCCAAATTTTACTATATTTTATGTATCACTCAGTTGTGCAGTATCAGAACATGTTGTTGAAATAAATAATTTGTGATTTAAACTTATGAATGCCTTTGTAAAAATGTAATGGAACTATAGTGCAGTTAGTGTGATCATAATCTATAATTGAGTAAAGCCTTTGTGCTTGTGTGTGCTGTAAATCAAATAGTCCACGTGCCTGTGTAGTATACAGTTTACATGAACAAAAGACAAATAACAATTACATTTCTGAGACTTTGCAATACAAGGAGGAGTCTTGGATACAGTACATGGCTCATCATGAGATTGCTAGCACACTAAGTAGCTGACCCCTCAAAAGATTTAATATTAGGTTTTGGATTAACTTCAGAGATCTCTATTTTTTCAAACAAAGCCTCATTTCAAAATGTGTTAATGCTGGCAAGTGTCCTATTTTCTGGCAAGTGTCCTATCTGATTGTTAACAGTCAGAGTAAAGGGTGGAATCTTCCAGGTCTCATCATGCTAATTTTGAAGCCAGATTGGAGGCAAACTTGGACACACCAATATCAACTTGACTGATTTGTTCCAACCTCTGATGATTTTGTCAAAAACAGGGCCAGGGTAGCAATGGCTATCTGCCTAGCAACATCAAGTTATCAACTAAGTGGCCTCTTGTGGACTAGTTGGACATGTCTCTGGGATAATACTCCAGCCCTCACACTGAGGCTGAAGCCTAATAGATGACAGGAGGTGGCCTCTTAGTGAGAACCATGGTGTCATTGAGCCTTCCATTTCCTTCCCACATGCCCGACCTCCATTCCCCTCCCTGCCTGTGACTACCCCTCCACACCCCTGACCCACCTCCTTCCAAACCACCCCCGTTCAGCCCCCTGGAGCCATGTCTGCATCATTCTTTCCATAACGAGAGCCTTGCAGCTGTGGTCAGACTTAATTTTGAACGTTTAACCTTTTTAGAGGTCATTTCCATGTTGCGGTGCCCATACTGTTTTGCTCCTACATTAGCAATGGCCATATTTGATGGCATTCCCATGAGCTCTGTGCCCATTCGCCACCCCAAAGTGGGAATAGAATCTTGTGCTCCTGGAAGTGACTAGGTAAGAGACAAGTGGGTCATTTAATTAAGCAGGTTGGTGACCTACCAATCTTCGCTTCTTTACTGCCTTCACCAGAATTAAGTTCATGCTGGATGGTTCTTGGTTAACTCCCATTCAACAACCATTGAGGCCATGTACGCATTCCGACAAGGACTCCATCCCTAAGGCCCTCGCCCCGCCACCACTGGGATTAATGCAGCTGCATATGGGCCTATCACTGTTCAGCTTTCCTGGAAGCAAAAAGAGTGAGGGTTGCTTGTCAGCAGCATGGGTGTGAGCCCCTTGGTAAAGGCACTCAATAACTGACTGATGGCACGAACATCAGGCACTGAGATCCAGGCCCCTGTCCTTGTTTCCAATTGTCACCGGCTCTCATAGAGTCTTAGAGTTGCACAGCATGGAAACAGACCCTTCGGTCCAACTTCGTAATGCTGACCAGGTATCCTAAATTAATCTAGTCTTATTTGCCAGCATTTGGTCCATATCCCTCTAAACCCTTCCTATCTATGTACTCATCCAGATGTCTTTTAAATGCTGTAATTGTACCAGCCTCCACTACTTCTTCTGGTGACTAATTCCATAGACACTCCCTCAGATACCTTTTAAATCTTTCCCCTTTCACCTTAAACTCATGCCCTCTAGTTTTGGATCCCTCACCCCACAGAAAAGACCTTGGATCTTCACCCTTTCTGTGCCCCTCATGCTACCAGTGGAAGATGCTGCCTTGAAATGCCTTAATTGGAAGCCTCTGGGATCTCACACAGACTGGTAAGACTCACAGAGCATCCATGATTAAGAATTGCAATGTCTCCCAAATGAAAAATATTTTCTAAGGCGATATGATTTTTCTATCGTCTGCAATTAACACCTCAGTTGAAAAGTTGGGCATAAAATATAATGGGTAGTGAATGTGTGCAGTGTATAAATTTACAGTTAGCTTCATGTTTAGACAACTTAAGCAGTTGCGTTCCAATTTATTAAATTCCAGTTATACAGCAAAACTTTTATAGGACAAAGCATTGTGAGAGACATTTCACTGCACTAACAATACCTCCCTCTTACATATCAAAATAAGAGGAGAATTAGTTTTTTAAAGTGATGTATTCATATCCATTTATCTGCTTGGAGCTATTTACACTCTTGCAGAAAAAGCTACGAGAAGATTTATTGGCATTTTGTTTTTAACATTATGTGATATTTAGATAAGGTGTGAATAAGGTAAGACTACTTTCTGTGTTTCCAGGCTCCAGTAACATTATAAAGTGAGGAGGAATATTAGGAGATTTTTTTAATGTGTGTTAATCAACACAGAAAATGATTTAATCAGAGACAATTGCAGCTTATCAGAAAGGAGAGAATGAATCAATGGAGAGAGAACAGCAGATTAGTTTTGGATTACTGTACCAAGTGTCCAGAACAGATACAACTGGATAAACATCTATGCTTCCAAAGAAATTGTGGATATTCTTGCTCATTCTTGAACATAATAGGCAATAATACTATTACCCAATATCTCCTCCTCAAATGTTAGCAAGAAAAGAACAATTTTAAAGAAACAAAGAACTGTGGATGCTGGAAATCAGAAACAAAAACAGAAATTGCTGGGAAATCTCAGCTGGTCTGGCAGCATCTGTGGAGAGAAAGCAGAATTAAAGCTTTAGGTCCAGTAACTTGAGGAAGAGGAAGAGTCTAGGGATGGGTCACTGGACCTCAAACATTATCTCTGCTTTCTCTCCACAGATGCTAAACGGGCAATTCTGTTTGGGTTATCTTGCAAATTTATTCATGGCGCTTACAACATATTTTGTTCAATTCATTTAGTTTGTTTATTACCTTAGTAGTATGGGAAAGATAATAGGAGTTACACCTTCAAATATTTACATGACTGTGTTTTGATATGGCCTTTCTATAGAAAAAATGTTTGTCTTACCAGGCAAAATTCAATTCAAAATGAAAGTGGACTCTGCCATATATAGAACTGTTCACCTCATGAGTGAGTGCCAATTATTTGGGACTTAGTGCCTTAAGTGCTTGGATTGTTCTCCCAGCTTTTTCCTTTACTATTCCTTATAAGGGATTTGGTGGTGCAGTGGGAATATCATTTGGCTAGTAATCCAGCAGCCCAGGCTAATGTGTAGATGAGAACTTAGCAAAATCCAAAAAAAAAATCCAACCTTCAAGAAGCTAGATGCAACAGTGGTTTTTTAATAACTATCCATTGATGAAGAACTTCATTTGTTCACAACCTCCTTTTATAACCTTTTGTTTGACTGCCGTAATGCATCACATCAGTCCCAGCAAATTTCCAGGGACAACATCAATCCTAGGGGAACTGGATGAAGTCATTTTTCATGAGGATGAAGTCTTGATGCAAGCATCCACTCACAATCAATATGACACCAGAGTGCAAGCTGGGCTGCAATGCCTAGCGGAAGCATGACTTTACTTAACAAGAAATGTCAATTCTCACACATGACTATCTGAATGCTTGGGGGTTTTACAGATGCATCCGGCATAGAAGTCAAGAGCAATGAAGAGATTTACAGCTCCACGGTATGGAACTGAGCTTTAGATATCTTGTGTATGGTAAATCAATTTGTAAGTGTGCTGCCCAACCTAGCTGCTATCAATAAGCCATTATATAACCCATAAAAGAGATCTTTTGAGAATATCAGAGAGATGTGGATATGAGTTGATATATGAGCTCACCATGATCCAGAGGTACTCATTCTCATTATTGCAGATTTACTTTCTACAGGATTGGGATCTGTATGCTCTCAGATACTGAAAGATGGAAAATGCAGACAGGTTTGCTACACATCCCATTCACTGCCAGAGACTCAACACAAATCTGCAGTGATAGAGAAAGAAGAATTAGATGATACATGGGCTTGTAAAAAGTTTGCAGATTATGTTCTTGGTCTTCATTTCAAGACAGAGATAGATGATAAACCTTTAGTGACACACAGGAATTCTGAGGAATTAGTGAAAATGCTTCGACAAGTACAAAAGGTTAAGGACAATCCAAAGAGATTCTACAAGAACATTAAAAGCAAAAGAGCAACTAGAGAGAGAAAGTAGGGCGCCTTCAAGATCAATGAGGTCATCTTGGTGTTGAACCTCAAGGGGATGGGAGAGATATTAAATAAATATTTCCTGTTGGTTTTTACTGTGGAGAAGGAAATGGTGGGTAGAGAACTCCAGTCATTGATGTTTTGAAAACAATACACATTACAGAAGAGAAAGAGCTGGAGGCCTTAGTAAACATAAAGGTGAAAAAAATCACTGGGATCCAATCAAGTGTATTTGAAGACATTGTGAGAAGTTAGTGAGAAAAGTGCGGAGTCCCTTGCAGAAATATTTGTATCATCTATAACCACGGGTGAGGTACCAGAGGACTGGAGGGTAGCTAAAGTTGTGCCTTTACTTAAGAAAGGTTATAAAGAGAACCTGGGAATTGTAGACCCATGAGTCTGACATCTGTATTATTAAGTTGTTGGAGGTGATTCTGAAAGATAGGAGTTACATGCATTTGGAGAGGCAAAGAATGATTAAGGGTAGTCAGCATGGTTTTGTGTGAAGTAAATTGTCTCACAAACTTGACTGAGTTTTTTTAAGGAAGGAACCAAAAAGATTGGTGAGGGCAGAATGGTAGATGTTGTTTACTAGGACTTTGGTAAAGCCTTTGATAAGGTTCTGCATGGTAGTGGTGGTGGAGGCCTGTGACCCAACAGTGTTCCACAGAAAACAGTACTGGGTTCACCTTTGTTTGTCATGTATATAAATGATGTGAATGAGAATAAAGGAGGCATGGTTTGTAAGTTTGCGGATTACACCAAAATTGGTGGCATAGTGGACAGTGAAAAAGGTTACCTAAGATTTCAAATAGATCTTGATAAATTGGGTCATTGGGCTAAGGAGTGGCAGATTGATTTTTAATTGGGTAAGTGCAAGATATTGCATTTTTGTAAACAAACAAGGGCAGGACTTATACAAGGTAAAGACAATGACTGCAGATGCTGGAAACTAGATTCTGGATCAATGGTGCTGGAAGAGCACAGCAATTCAGGCAGCATTCGAGGAGCTTCAGCAAAATCGACGTTTCGGGCAAAAGCCCTTCATCAGGACTTATACAAGACCTAGCGGTTTAGGTACATAATTCTTTGACATTAGGCAGCTATGTGTGGAGCCGCAGGAAATGGGGGAGATGCTAAACGAGTACTTGCATCAATGTTTACTGTGGAGAAGGACATGGAAGATATGGAATGTGGGGAAATAGATGGTAACATCTTTAAAAAAATCCATATTACCGAGGAGGAGGTACTTGATGTCTTGAAACGCATAAAAGTGGATAACTCTCCTGGGCCAATCAGGTATACCCTAGAGCTCTGTGGGAAGTTAGGAAAGTGATTGCTCGGCCACTTGCTGAGATATTTGTATCATTGATAGTCACAGGTGAGGTGCTGGAAGACTGGAGGTTGGCTAATGTGGTGCCACTATTTTAGAAAGGTGGTAAGGACAAGCCAGGGAACTGTAGACCGATGAGCCTGACATCGGTGGTGGGCAAGTTGTTGGAGGGAATCATGAGGGACAGGATTTACATGTATTTGGAAAGACAAGGACTGATTAGGGACAGTCAGCATGGCTTTGTGTGGGGGAAATCATGTCTCACAAACTTGACAGATTTTTGAGGAAATAACAAAGAGGATTGATGAGGGCAGAGTGGTAGATGTGATCTATATGGCCTTCAATAAGGTGTTTGACAAGGTTCCTCATGGGAGATTGGTTAGTAAGATTCGATCTCATGGAATACAGGGAGAACTAGCCCTTTGGATACATAACTGGCTCGAAGGTTGAAGACAGAGGGTGGTGGTGCACGGTTGTTTTTCAGCCTACAGACCTGTGACCAGTGGAGTGCCACAAGGATCAATGCCATTTATATAATTGATTTGAATGTAAACATAAGAGGTATAATTAGTAAGTTTGCAGATGACACCAAAATTGGAGGTGTAGTGGACAGTGAACAAGGTTACCTCAGAATACAATGGGATCTTGATCAGATGGGCTAATGGGCTGAGGAGTGGCAGATGCAGTTTAATTTAGATAAATGCGAGATGCTGCATTTTGGAAAAGCAAATCAGAGCAGAACTTCTACACTTAATGGTAAGGTCATAGAGAATGTTGCTGAACACAGAGACCTTGGAGTGCAGGATCATAGTTCCTTGAAAATAGAATCGCAGATAAATAGGATAGTGAAGAAGGCATTTGGTATGCTTTCCTTTATTGGTCAGATATTGAGTATAGGAGTTGGGAGGTCATATTACAGCTGTACAGGACATTGGTTAGGCCACTTTTGGAATATTGCGTGAAAATCTGGTCTCCTTCCTATCGGAAGGATGTTATAAAACTTGAAAGGATTCAGAAAAGATTTGCCAGTGTTGGAGGATTTGAGCTATAAGGAGAGGCTGAATAGGTTGGGGCTGTTTTCCCTGGAGTGCCAGAGGCTGAGGATTGTCCTTATAGAGGTTTATAAAATCATGAGGGGCAGGGATAGGATAAATAGACAAGGTCTTTTCTCTGGGTTGGGGGAGTCCAGAACTGGAGGGCATAGGTTTAGGGTGAGAGTGGAAAGATATAAAAAGGACCTAAGGGGCAATATTTTCACACAGAAGGTGGTGCATGTATGGAATGAGCTGCCAGAGAAAATGGTGGAGGTTGGTACAATTACAGCATTTGAAAGACATCTGGATGGGTATATGAATAGGAAGAGTTTGGAGGGATATGGGCAAAGTGCTGGCAAATGGGACTAGAATAGATTAGGATATCTGGTCAGCATGGAAGAGTTGGACTGAACAGTCTGTTACCGTGCTGTGCACCCCTATGACTCTATTACTGTATTTGCATCACAGGGTGGTTAAGAAGGCATTTAGCATGCTTTCCATCATTGCTCAGACCTTTGAGTATAGGAGTTTGGACATCATGCTGAGATTGTATATAGGAAGGATATTACAATCGGTTCTGCTCATTTCTTCAACATGGATTGACTTTAACGCAATTGAAGGATCTAGACTGTTATGTGTGGAACACGAACTTCCCTTACCTGTGTTGGCTATAATGCGATTCCGGCCCCATTTGTTTAAATGGCGGGGCTATTATGCGATTTTCTTATAATGCGAGATCTCTCGAGAACGGAACTATCATGTCATATCAGAACTGACTGTCTTAAAATGGAGAGGGTTCAGAAAAATTTGCTTGGATGTTGCCGAGAATGGTGGGCTTGCGTTATAAAAATAGGCTGGATGGCTGAAAGTTTTTTCACTGTAGTGTAGGGCATTGAGAGGTGACCTTGTAGAGGTTTATAAAATCATAGGGAGTATAAATAAGGTTAGCGATAAGGGTCTTTTACCTAAGGTGGGAGAGTTAAAAATTAGGGAGCATATTTTTAAGGTGAGAGGAGATAGATTTAAAAAGGTCATGAAGGGCAACTTTATTACATCGAGAGTGGTGAATATGTGGAATGAACTGCCAGAGGAAATGGTGGATACAAGTACAGTTATAACTTTTAATAAACATTTGGAAAGTATGTGAATAGGAATGGTTTGGAGGAATATAGGCAAAATGCAGGCAGATGGGACTAAATTAGTTTGGGAACATGTTCAGTATAGACTGGTTGGACCAAAGAGTCTGATTTCATGCTGCATGATTCTGTCCCTATAACTATTTAGACTAAGGATAGTGAGATTTGATGCAAAATAGATTATATCCAAGTCAAGCAACAGATTACAGCAAATGTTTTGTCCATATCCATATTTCCAATGAAGAGTCACCCATGTCACCTATGTACCTTCAGAAGTTGTTCTTTTTCACTTTCTTTCCATTATCTGTGTGAAGGGCTATTTGTGGCTGGCAATGATTGACTTGGTGCATAACTAGACTTCAAATATGGTGCCAACACTGTTGAGTGCTTGAAACAGCATGCCATGATGCATACGTACTAATATGAACAGCAGAATTTTGTATGAGACAACTCGCTGGAGCACATGGAGAGAAACCCTCCAGAGAACTCTCCGAAATTGACACGATCGACTTTTTTTGGGAAAATTCCAATGCGTTGAATCAGAGATTTGGAGGGAAATGTAGTGTGAGGCATTATGTCTGGCTGTATCATATACTAATGAGGCAAATCATTTCAGATAGCACTGCAATTTCACATGATTTTACTCTCGCAGCCTCAAGACAAGATGAAGCCATAGTCAACATTTTTTTATTCACTTGTGGGACGTGGACGTGACTGGCTGTGTCAGCATTTTTTTTGTCTGTCCCTAGTTGCCCTTGAGAAGGTGGTAGTGAGCTGCCTTCTTGCAGCCCACCTGATGTCATTGACCCACAATGCCCTTAGGGAAGGAATTCCAGATTTTGACCCAGAGACAGTGAAGGAATATTGATATATTTCCAAGTCGGGATGGTAAGTTGCTTGGAATGGAACTTTCAGATGGTGGTGCTCCCCCCATGTATCTGCTGCCCTTGTCCTTCTAGATGGAACTGACAGTGTTTCTGGAAGGTGCTATCTCAAGAGCTTTGGTGAATTTCTACAGTGCATCTTGTAGATAGTACGCACTGCTGTTACTCAGCATTGGTGGTGGAGAGAGTGAATGGTTGTGGATGTGGTGCCAATCAAGTGGGCTGCTTTATCCTGGATGGTGTCAAGCTTCTTGAGTGCTGTTGGAGCAGCATCATCTAGACTAGTGGGGAGTATTCCATCACTCTCCTGATTTGTACCTTGTACATTGCAGACAAGCTTTGGGGAGTCAGGAGGTGAAGTCACTGACTGCAATATTCCTACATTCTGACCTGCTCTTATAGCCACTATGTTTATGAGTTCAGCTGAGTTTCTGGTCAATGGTAACTCCAAAGATGTTGATAGTAGAGTATTCAGTGATGGTAACACCATTGACTGTCAAGAGGTGATTAGATTCTTTCTTATCGGAGGTAGTCATTGCCTGGCATTTGTGTGGTGGGAACGTTACTTGCCGCTTGTCAGCCGAACACTGTTCAGATCTTGTTGTACAGATGCACAATCCATTATCTGAAATTCCAAAATCCAAAAGTTCCAAAATCTGAAGGCTTTTTTGTGAAGTTTTTTTTGTATAACAAGTTGTTCGACATTGAGAACAGGTGACCCAACTCCACAGTCACTCAACCCATGTCTCTCAGATGTCACATGACACTGTGGCCCAGCACTGGCAGGCACCAATTGTGTCTCAGCACTTGTACTAGTCACACATGGGTTTGCTGTTCAGTAAGTTCTTTTTACTTCAGTGTGAAAATATCAGTTATTCTGAAATCCACAAAATTCCAAAATCCAAAAAACAACTGGCCCCAAGGATTTCGGATAAAGAATTGAAAGTGGACTGCTTCAGAATCTGAAGAGTTGCGAATAGTGCTGAATATTGTGCAGTCATCGGTGAACATCCCCACTTCTGACATTATGATGGAAGGAAGCTCATTGATGGAACAGCTGAAGATAGTTGGGCCTGAGACACTAGCCTGAGGGACTCCTGCAGAGGTGTCCTGGAGCTGACATGATTGACCACCAACAACCACGACCATCTTCCTCTTTGCCAAGTAAGACCAACCAGTGCAGAGTTTGCCCCCAATACCCATTGATTCCAGTTGTGTCAGGGCTCCTTGATCCCACATTCGGTCAAATATAGCTTTGATGTCAAGGGCTGTGCCTCATAGAGTCATAGAGATGTACAGCATGGAAACAGACCCTTCAGTCCAACCCGTCCATGCCGACCAGATATCCCAACCCAATCTAATCCCACCAGCCAGCACCCTGCCCATATCCCTCCAAACCCTTCCTATTCATATACCCATCCAAATGCCTCTTAAATGTTGCAATTGTATCAGCCTCCACCAC
>NC_057718.1:92288764-92355155 GCF_004010195.1 Chiloscyllium plagiosum
TCTCATGTCCCCTTTTTGCCCTCCTGATTTCCCTCTTAAGTATACTCCTACTTCCTTTATACTCTTCTAAGGATTCACTCGATCTATCCTGTCTATACCTGACATGTGCTTCCTTATTTTTCTTAACCAAACCCTCAATTTCTTTAGTCATCCAGCATTCCCTATACCTACCAGCCTTTCCTTTCACCCTGACAGCAATACACTTTCTCTGGATTTTCGGTATCTCCTTTCTGAAGACTTCCCATTTTCCAGCTCTCCCTTTACCTGGGCGCATCTGCCCCCAATCAGCTTTCAAAAGTTCTTGCCTAATACCGTCAAAATTGGCCTTTCTCCAATTTAGAACTTCAACTTTTGCACCTTCTCTAGTAGGTACATCCACATCTCACCCTATGTTTGTAATGAGGTCAGGAGCTGAGTGGCCTTGGTGTAACCCAAACTGGGCAGCACTAAGTAGGTTATTGCTGAGCAGATGCTGCTTGATAGCACTTCTGAAGGCACCTTCCATCACTTTACTGACGATCTAGAATAGACTGATGGGGTAGTAACTGTCCGGGTTGGATTTGTCCTGCTCTTTGTGTTTAGGATATATCTGGGCAAATCTCCTCATTGTCAAGGAGATGCCAGTGTTGTAGCTTTGCTAGGGGAACAGCTTGGCTGGGGGAGTGGCAAGTTCTGGAGCACAAGCCTCTGGAGACTCTGTAAATATTTTTTTTTAGCAGCATACCAAGACCAAGAATATTATGATTTACCATGAGTTTGACACCATCTTAACATTCTAACCTGCAGTATTAAGTAAAACATGTGGATATGATAGACAGAATTCAATTAACTGAGGTGATAAAATGAAATAATCTGTAAAAAATATCAATCAATGGTGAGGTTTTGCCATTTTCAAAAAGAAATAAAATCCCATCGTTGTTATCTAATGACACAGAGGTCTATTTCTTCAAAATGAATCATAGATTTAGCAATTCTTCAACTCCAATTGGGCCATGGAACACTGTTGCTAAGCAATTAGGATCTTCTATTGCGCTGCTGATTCCCTCATTTACTCGTTCATTGATGTTCATTACAAAACAAATATGCAGTACTGTCCTTGGCTAAGCACAACTTGTATTTTAATGAGTTATAATTCAGCTCTCAGGAAGGCAACATTGTGAGGCAGAAGAGAGATTTGTTTTTCGGTTGCAGAAACTTAACTGCTATAGATATCAATACAGCATCATTTAAAAATAGTCAATAACATATTGTCTGGGAAAATGATTTCCTGACTTAATAGAATTCAAATCATTTCAGCTCATTATGGGCTCCATTTTTAAATTTGAATTACGGTTTCCAAGTAAGTAATGCAATCATCCATAATGCCATTTTAATTGTTGTTTAGTTGTTTTGGTTATAAATTTACTCTATTCAGATAATTAAAAGCTAACCTGCAATTTTGAAACACAGTATCAGAAAGCATTCTGAGCGAAATATAACTCTCGCAATTCAACCAATTGATTTCTAATTGTCATCAAGATTTTGCTTTCATTGCATGGTTGATAACCAGGTAGCGTGGATAATGTGCACATTTTAGTACCTATCCATTTTTTCCCCTAATTAACCTGTTCAGAGATGTTGTAAAAATACCTCTGGAGCAGGTAAGGGCTTGAACCCAGGCCTCCCAGTCTTGGGGTAAGGGCACTCCCACTGCACTACTAAAGGGCCTGAATGTGCTTTATTTTTAACATCTCCAGAGCAGGTGGGACTTGAACCCAGGCCTCCTGGTTCAGGGGTGGACCTCTATCTCTGCACCAGAGGAGGGCCCAGAAAGGATTTACTGATTTTTGTTAACCTACTTTTCTAATCAACTTGCTCAGAGATGTTATTGCATACCTCTGGAGCAAGTGGGACTTGAATCTGAGCCTCCTGGTCCAATGGTAAGGACACCACTGTTACACTAATTGAGGGCCCCCAATTTGCATTCCATTCAATTCAATGAAATGGAATTTGGGTGGATTCACTAATGGCTGGCTGGTTGACACCACCAAATTACTACCCACACAGTGATGCTGATCATTTAGGTTTTGTTTCCTCTTGCCTACCTATCGGTTCACAAAATACAGATGCTTGCTGTGACTCATTGCATTTGCTGCAAATGGTGTTTAACCAACGGAGGAACAGTAAATCTGCTGGATTGAAGATTGAGATGATCATAGTAATCTAACCCACTACCAGGAAACTACCATGATGACCGTTACCTGATGTCTCCTTTTTGAAATCTTTCAGGAGTTAGGACTATGTGTCAGAAGCAAGTTCACAGTTGGAATATCTACGAGGTAGGCGAAAATGGCATCAATGTCAACTTCACTAGTTTCCAAATCTCCCCTTCCCCCACCTCATCCCAGATTCAACCCTCCAACTCAGCAGCGCCCTCTTGACCTGTCCTACCTGTCCATCATCCTTCCCATCTGTCCACACCACCCTCCCCACTGACCTATCACTATTCCCCCCCACCTGCCTCCACCTTTCGCCTTCTCAGCTACCTTGCCCCCAGCCCCACCCTCACCCTGATATTTATCTCTCAGCTCCTCCCCCCCACCCAACGTTCCTGATGGAGGGCTTATGCCTGAAACCTGTCTCTCCTGCTCCTTGGATGCTGCCTGATCTGCTGAGCTTTATCAGCACCACATTTTTCATATCTGTGAGATAGCTAATCAATAGGTCATTCTACCTTCACTATTCAATAAAGGGTTGTGAGTGGGTTCCTGAGGTGAGAGATTGAACCAAGGATCCCCAGCCCTGGACAGTAAGCAACACAACTGGGAGGGGTGAGCACTACTGAGGTAGGTTGGGGAATATGAGGCTAACTCAAAACAGAGGAATATGCTAAGGCGTGCTTAAGATTTAAAAATAAATGATGCCCACAACTGTTATGGCCATTATTGTGGAGAGGGATATCCTCCACAGGACTGCTTCTGGCCATGTGTGGAGGTGGCCTTTATAGTCAAACATCTCCAGGCTTAGGACATTGAGCAGAGGCTCTGACAGCCCCTTGCCCATCACTGAGCAAGCCAACTCCAGGTAACTGCCAGGAAGAAGGTCCACCTATTGCAAAATGCCCTGATTTAGGACCTAGGTTTCCCAAAGCAACTGGCCACCTCTACAGAGCGGGTTGCCAGTTTGTGCAGCCAAGATGGTGCTCCAGTTGACCAGGTGTATGACTCTCAAAAGCATCCCAACACCTCGAGAGCTGATTGAACTGACTTCAACAGACAGTAAGCCCAATTAAAGCTGCTCCCAGTTACACCTTGCCTCATTTCACTTTCCTTGGCAATTAACGAAGGGTTAAATTCAGCTCCAGTCAAGTCAGTTTCCTGCCTTTGCTAGATTTGATTACCTCATCCTGCATGGTGTTCAGGGCACTCCTGACTTAAGCAAGAGAAGAACAGCCAATGTTCTCAATTTTCAGCAGCCAGTAGCCCTCTCCAACTGAAGATTTCTGGCTGTGGAAGACAGAGAACTAACAAGATTCTGACCCTGTTGGGATTCACACCTGAACAGTGGGTGAAGTACAGAGTCAAATCACCGTTTACAACATGATGCCTCAACAAGTAGTTAATGCCTTTTGGGATAAAAGCAATGAGAGATCCAAATAACATAGCTGATTATGTCAGATTCAGGCCAATATTGTAAAAAGCAATTTTCTGGTGTTAATTGGCACCAGAAAATTGCTGTACAAATTCAGAAACTATTCACAGCAATGTCCAGCTGAGGGCACACTTCGACAACCTTAGGAATTTGTTTGGCTTGCTCAAGTGATTGATATACAATAATTAAGACTTCCCCTTTTTTAGAAGAGATTTTTAGCCGGAGGTGGATTTTCTTCTAATTGCATCCCTAACACTTAAATTTGATAACATTGTAAGGAATATTGTCAATCTGACAGATGCGACAGCAATTCATTGCAACAAAAAAACTTGCTAGAAATCATGAATATGGTAGATTGCCAGGCAAATGAAAACTGTTATTAAAACAGAAGTTGCTGGAAAAGCTCAGCAGATCTGGCAGCACCTGTGAAGAGTAATCAAAGTTAACGTTCCAGGCCGGCGACCCTTCCTCAGAACTGGACCCGAAATGTTAACTTTGATTTCTCTTCAAAGATGCTGCCAGATTTGCTGACCTTTTCCAATGACTTCTATTTTTGTTTCTGATATACAGCACCTGCAGTTCTTTCAGTTTTTAAATGAAAATAGATATTAAAACTGAGCCAATGAAAGGGGTAGGGAAATTTGGTGTCTTCAAGAGGTTTTCAAGTGTGCTGGGAATTCATTTACTTTTCTTCCACTTTTTTCAAAGTAGCAATGCTTTGTTGTGTAAGTATTCCAAGTGAAAGTTTTCATAATTAAGAAAATTAACTGCTCAGAAATAATGGGTGAGGTGGATGGCAGTTGTGTTGATCATTAAGATCATAACAAAAATACTGATAGTGCTTGTCACTGTAAATACTGCAGTATCAGTCAAGCCAGACCCAAATCATACACCTGAAAGCTACTCCGAAACGTCGATTTTGCCTGTCCTCGGATGCTGCCTGAATTGCTGTGCTCTTCCAGCACCACTGATCCAGATACTGCAGTATCAGTCAAGCCAGACCCAAATCATACACCTGAAAGCTACTAAAGACAGGAGGTTCTCCTTTACTGCTGTTAAACCAACAATGCTGACCACAATGTGGTCAAAGTTAAAAATCACACAACACCAGGTTATAGTCCAACAGGTTTAATAGGAAGCACACTAGCTTTCGGAGTGACGCTCCTTCATCAGGTGATAGGCCTATCACCTGATGAAGGAGCGTCGCTCCGAAAGCTAGTGTGCTTCCAATTAAACCTGTTGGACTATAACCTGGTGTTGTGTGATTTTTAACTTTGTACACCCCAGTCCAACACCAGCATCTCCAAATCACAATGTGGTCAGTTTGATTGGACTCTAGGAGACCCCTTTGTACGGTTAATGTGACTGACTCATGATTGACTTTGACCTTTTGGGCAATCTGGAGTGAGAGAGCACCCAACAGTAGTACAGTTGACCTCCAGAAAAAAAGTCAATATTTTCATAGGGCTGTGAAGGAGGAACATACAAGCGTAGCAATATTAATTTCATATTTGCAAATGACGCTCAGTTTGCATCAGTTCTCACAACAGAAAATTGAAAGGGGGTTTCTTTTTATTTATGAGGACAAGATAGCTGATGCAGACCACACAAATGGTGACGAATTATGTACATCCAGTCTCCAATTTGAGCCAAGCTAGCTGATCTCAAACAGAGTAATGACAGGAGGTTCTCTGGGCTAGAGAGAGAGGGCAGGTCAGAGCAGAGACGATTTGTCTGTGATGATGTGATGGTCCCATTGTCAAATAGTTTACCTGTTTACATTGTTTTAGCTTTCATGTGCTTGCTACTTCTAGACTGCATTTGTGTTTTTAATTTGTGGAGTGAAAGAGAGGAAGTGGTGCAGGGAAGTGATTAACAATTGTAAATGCCGTTTGCATGAGAACTCTTGGAGATATACAAGTGTTATAATTAATGCTTGGTAAACCTTGAATTGTCAGCAATTTCGAAAAGATTCTGTGTCAGCTCACCAGCAACTTTTTTGAAGATTGCTGCTCATATGTCATGGTGTTAAGAGAAATCTTAATGTCACAGTAATAAAACTACTTAGATGTCAGGAGTGCTTTATTGCTTCAATATTAATCTTATACCCCATGAAGCTCCTTTTAAGATGCAAATGGATAATTCAAGACTCAGCATCTTGGGTTGGACACTGATTTTTTATCTGATCAATGAAGTATTAAAGAATTAAATCAAAAACATTATTGAGCAGAACCTCAAATTATAAATTCATATTTTTAAAGGTTTCTGCTTGAAAACTATTCAATTAGTATGAAACCTGAGGTTTTAAAATATTAATTTCTTCTCCATCAGACAATACCCGCAAATTATATTATATTTTTCTTAAATAACATCATTTTCATAGAATTCCTACAGTGTGGAAACAGGCCATTTGGCCCAACAAGCCCATACCAACCCTCCGTAGAATAACCCATCCAGATCCATTCCTCTATGCTATTAGTCTGCATTTCCCCTGACTAATGCACCTAGCCTACACATCCCTAAACACTATGGGCAATTTAGAATGGCCAATTCACCTAACCTGTGCATTTTGGACTGTGGGAGGAAATAGGAGCACCCAGAGGAAACCCACGGACACACAAGGAGAATGTGCAAACTCCACGCAGACAGTCATCCAAAACTGAAAACAAACCCAGGTTTTTGGCGCTGTGAGACAGTGGTGCTAACTACTGAACCACTGTGCCACCCTCATCTATTTAACTCATCTATTTAAGTAATTTCTCTACATGATTTGCTTACATGATTTACTTAGGTCAAATGTTAGACTAAACATTTGTCCAGAATTTGCTGTCCAAATAATGATGATGCTAATAACATTGTTTCTTATTGATGTGTGAATGGTACGATGACTTTAAGTGAGGGGCAGATGTGTGATTAAATGTCAAATTTCAAAATTGCTGTCTGATTTGAGCCCCTATTAACTTCATGAAAATAACATTTTGCTTCTGTCTCACCATTAAAATGTATAGAATGGTGGGGAGGTACTGCATTTGTGTAATAGATATAAACTAAACTTTGCTGAAAATTAAATTTGGTTGTTAAAATTGTAAGTTTCCTTCTAACAACATGATAATGTTTATTGCTACTAGTTAACCTCTCTGATGCTGAAAATTAATTATTAAAAGTGTTGGGTGTCATTCCTTCAGATGTTAATTGTTGTAGATTTTAAATGTGTTAATTTTTGTTTAATAATGAACAAATAAACTTTTCCTTTCCATCTTCATTTGGCCTTTTTGAGAATGCAACTCTTTGCTTCTCTTTTTGTATTTGATTTGACATTGAACTTAATTTAATTTGCATTTCTTTCTTTGTTGCTGTTCTGTTTATTCCCCAATCCTTCAATGTTATGGTCAAATTCACTCTTTCTCACACATCAGCAACATTATCTATTTATTACTGTCTGTACATATGCATCATGAGCTAGAGCTGACCTCGGAATCCATCCTTCATTGTCTTTCTGAGTATCTATTACAGTGAGGCCTTTCTTCATTCACAACGCAAACACCTCTATCACACACATCTGGGCATCTGTCCAACAATCACCATTCCTTTCTCAGACCATCCTACACTTAACATCTCAGACATGTATAGTTGCTTTGTACAGAATGTGATTGAATCAAATTTGATTCTTAACATCTATCACAACCTGCTCAAACAATGTGCTGCTTATTCATCCAGTCTCACAGATATTTACCCCACTGTTTTGCATAGAAAGGTAATCACTTTGTTTTCTAATTAAAAGCACTTGGATTGATTGTAATTATGGTGCATTGCAGATTTTTAACAGGACTTATATATCAGGCGCTGTATTTAAAAGGGATAAACTGAACAATTATTATCACATTTACATGTATTTTCATGTATATCTTAAAATTCATTATCCTTTGCAAGCTCCAGTTTAAGTCACCTTTTTGATTTAAATAGGAGAGTACAAAAGCTCATCAAATCGCAGAAGCTCTAAAATGTACAAATGTACTTTACAAGAGTAATAAAGTTTTATCAACGTTTAGCAAAGTAGGGCTATTTTCAGAAGTACTGAATGAGAACTCGAATATCATTCTAGTAAACAAGCTTTCATTCTGCCTGTTGACTGAAAAGAGGCTTTAGAGCTTTTGCGGTAATCATTGAGTTGATCTCATTTAATTGCAAAGGGCTTGATTTTCAAAGCCTTCTCAGAAATGTTCGACAGAGGCATAATTACAAATCAAATCAAATATATTTGTTTAATTACACTAATAAGTGTACCTGGTTTGGAAAACAAAGCAAGGCACAAATGATTGCCTTCATAACCAGAACAGTGATCCTTCTGAACATCATTAATATTTGCCATGTCTCTCATTGACTTGCATTATATTCATGTTTCCCATGGGATTAACTTGACTGGTGGGTTATGACACATGGCATTAGGCCAGAAATGGTGCACTTAATCTCCTATTGCAGCATCTCTTATAAAGCTTAAAACTGCATGAGTAGGTCAGGTAATAGTGAGCAACTTGCACATAAAAAGCTGTGGGCTTTCGTCTGCGACTTCCCTGAAATGTGTACATTTCTGCTACTGTTGACGTACTTATTCTTGTAGAAAAGGGGTTGGTTTTGCCTTACTTGTTTTTTGATGGAAAGATCGGTCAGCTAAACCAATGTACTTCAACGTTAGCCTCTAATCATTCCTAATTTTCTTTGCTTGTCAGTGGCCTGTTATCAGGTGCACAGTCCTAGATTTTGAAAACCCCTCCTTAAACCTCCCCAAGCCCTTTACCTCCTTTGAAATGCGTTTAAAGACCTTTTTAATTGAGTAATCTTTTAGTCACTTGTCCTAAGGTCTATAGCATTGCTGAAAATTTGTTTTGATAATGCCCCTGTTAAATGCCTTGGAATATGTTACGACCATAAATGCAAGTTGCTGTTGTAGAGGTTCTGTTGGATTTTAGATACAGACCTCATTTATTACAGACTATGATCTGCTGGATGCCAGTGCACTGAGACAGCTTGTCGATCTTTTCCCATACTAGTGTCAGCCAGCTGGGCACTGCCTAAAACAGTGAGTATGTGCTGGTTTAGGGGGACATGCAGAGGTGTGAGGTTAAAGGTGTAAACCTGGATTAGCAGCCCTTGCCCCAAAAGTTAATTCTGAACTGACTCTTATCACAGCCTCTTCCGATTGCATGTGGAACTGATTAAAATGTTCATAGTGTACAATACTCAATCCTAAATCATTAATCGACACTCTAACAGAAATTGCTGGAAAAGCTCAGTAGGTCTGGCAGCATTTGTGGAGAGAAATCTGAGGAGGGGTCACTCGACCTGAAATGTTAACTCTGATTTCTCTCCACAGATGCTACCAGACCTGCTGAGCTTTTCCAGCAATTTCTGTTTTTGCTTCTGATTTACAGTACCCACATTAGTTCAGGTGGTTTCTGAAATAGACAGGTGTTTTGGACATACAGGGGTGTGGACCTTTTACAAGTTCCAAGGTCTGACTGTCAACATTTACAGGGCAGTAAAGCTACTGATTTAAACGTAGAGATCTTGCAACTGAGTTGTGCCATTATCTGTATCTGTAAACTTACATTCTTCTAAACTCATCCCTTACCTGATGTTGAATATATCGTGCAGTATAAAGCTACCGTTTTGTCTGACCATTGACTGCCTGAACTCTCACCTTTGTGTAGGCCAGGAAAGACTTTGCCACTGGCTCATCAACTGGACACAACATAGAGGCTGGAACCACAAAATGATGTCTGAATCATAATGATGCAAGTACATCCATGTTCAGAAGTGTTCACATTATTCCTGCTTCTGCACACACCAGTGAAAATGTACCTTTATCTTATTACTGCCTCCTCTTTTACATTCCAACACTGTCACTGAAGAGTCTGACATCCTTTCTCTTGGCTTTTATCTACAAAGTACATTCTCTTGCATGCAACCAAGGCTAAAGTGTCCCACTGACATTTACAAAGGGAGAGTGGTTCTCACATGCATCAGTTCCCAAACATTTGCTGTCTCTGTCCTTCCAGGTGGCAGAGGTCTTGAATTTATCAAAAAAGCCTAAGTGATTTACTACAGAATTTCTTGTAGATGGTACATATTGCAGCCAGAGTAGTCAGTAGTGGAGGGAGTAAATGTTTAAAGTGGTGGACGGGTTCTCCTTCTGGATTAGCAGTGGAAAATTTGGCGCTAATGCCAAGGCTTCCTTTTTACCTTGACACAAGAGAACAACAACAAAAATGATTTGAACTTGTATACACTTGCAGGCTTTGGCTTGTAAGTGCTGCTATGGAACAGTATTATATTTTGAAAGTTGTCTGAAACTCTGACAACCTTGATACTGAGTGAAAAAATTGAAGATTTGTAGTTTATTTCAAATTTCTTACTCCCTCATAGTGTCCTACTCTCACTATGAATAGTCTCCATGTCACCACAGGCCCAGCGCCGAACCCCCACCAACCCCACCCACCCCCTAAAACTCCCATTGCCAAAGCAAATACCATGGCAGGGAATGTGGCCACTTGTTACAGTTCTGCACCCAGGTGAGTTTCAAATGGTCCCTTTTTCAGTAACTCCAACTTCAATGGAGTACTACCTGTTGTTCAATGTATTGCCAAATGTCATTTCTCTGAGGAGAAAGTGAGGACTGCAAATGCTGGAGATCAGAGCTGAAAATGTGTTGCTGGAAAAGCGCAGCAGGTCAGGCAGCATCCAAGGAACAGGAGAATCGACGTTTCGGGCATTCCTGAAGAAGGGCTTATGCCCGAAACGTTGATTCTCCTGTTCCTTGGATGCTGCCTGACCTGCTGCGCTTTTCCAGCAACACATTTTCAGCTCAGAAATGTCATTTCGCTATCAATTTAGCAACTCCATTCTCCAATCCAACAACAGAAACGTTATCCACTCCTCTCCAATAAACATAATTTCAGATCTAACTTCCATACTGAGCGATAATGTCCTCTCCACATTAAATAGCATTAGCTCATTACTTGCATTCCAGGAATGTCATTGCCCATCAATCTCTGTTATCATCCAAACTTACGCTCCTCAACTTTCATTGGGTCACCCTTAATCCACTAATTCACAGTGAGAAGATAATCCTGACTTCCTCCCAAGAGAAGTAAGTATTCTTGTTCCCCTTACAAAGCAGGACACAATTAGATATTTTGTGCCTACAGAGTAAACAATGATTTATATGATTTGGAAACAAAAACAGACTTTGATGGAGAAGCTCAGCAGGACTGGCATCATCTGGTGAAGGAAAGCAGAGTAAACATTTCAAGTTCAATGACCCTTCTTCAGAACTCATTACTATCTCTATGATTCTGTTCCCTTAGAAAATAAGATATTTGGAATAATTTATTTATTAAAAGAGTGCTCGATAGTTAGAATATCCTATTGGTAGTTAAGTCAAAATCATTAGGACTACTCACAAATGGGCTGTAACAGTGAACCTAGGATTTGAGCACAACCTCAACATCTTCCTAGACAGTTCCTCTGGAAAGAGAAAGACTTGCTTCCTGTTAAAAGGACTTAAAGATAGTTGGGCATGTCCCATGCACAATCTGCAGACTATCACATGCGAGGCAGGTAGTGCTTCGATGGTTGGGGAGACAAGGTGTTAGAGGTTTGTACACTGTGTTGCTTTGACCTTCAACTGCATGATCTCAACGGTTTGTTGATGTGCTCAGTTCCCTCCTGAATGAACTTTATCTGTTTGGTCAGTCACAAAAAAGGTTGTCCATGAGTCAATAAGGGGTGTTTGACCCCTTCAAGGATGTTTTGTGGACATCCCTAAAGTGTCCTGAAGAAGAGTCTCCTAGTATGAAACATTAACTCTCTTTCTGTCCACAGATGCTGCCAGACCTGTGTTTCTTCAGCAATTTCTGTTTTTTGTTTCAGATCTTCAGCATCCACAATTCTTTATTTTAGCTTGATGTCATGTAGATCGTTTTACTTAAACAGGAAATCTGACCGAGTGAGAGCAAAAGAGACCTCTTATAACCAAATTCCTCCTACAGTGAAGGTTAGAAATAAAATAGAAGTCAAGGAAAGAAACTGGACATTTGCCAGAGTAACAGAATCCATCAGTAGAGCACAGCAAATCCTAGGTCTTTGATTAAGACAAATCAATCAAAGGCACAATCCCAACAATATCAGGTGATGCACAGTGAGAGATGTTGAAAGAGTAGAGTCAATCTAAACTTTGATAGAAAAGCAAGAAACCAGATAGGTTAACTGAAAGTACAAAGGAACAGACAAAAAGTATTCTTCTCATTACTTATTGGCAAACAAAGATGTTATAATAAATACTTATTGGTTTTAAGAAAAAACTTTTTCTTTACATATAGATTGCTCTGGTAATTTTGGTCTTGTATACATTTTGGTTGTGTTTTGAGTCCTGTGAAAACCTAACATGCAACTCAATGTGTTAAATTCAAGGTATCGTTGATATTAGTATAGTGACAACGTGAAATTATGTACATGTACTGTTCTACATTTTAATGTATAAATTATTTTTTCAAGTGGGAAATGAATGTATCATGTTGTAAAATCTGAGCATTTTGTTACATTGCTCTCTCTGTGGCCCTGTGGAAATGTGTCTATAAAGTTACTTTAATGAAGGCTACTGGCTGTGGGTTCATATATTAATCTTCTCTGAAGATGATATACAACAGAAGTCTCATTCATACTTGTAAAGGAGTGGATGGATCTGAGTTGGCTCATCTACACTTTGGCTGAACTGTCTTTGACAGCCATTGACAATTGGAAAAGTATCCTAATGAAGTGATCAGGCCCATCAATATACAGAAATGATGTGGGTTGAGAATATAAGCAAACAGCCTTAATAGGAGTGGATATCATATCCAGAGAGCATGCTCTTGCTCTGTAGTTAAGTGTTTCTTACTTGATCCACACATTATTACAATAAATCAAACTCCCATTAGACTGTTCAATATTTCTATTTTCAAATATGTTATACCAACTAATTAGACTTACCTTTTCAGAGAATTGCCCATTGCAGGTAATTTGCACTCTGATAGATTGAGAATTCAGCTAGCGTTGTGAGGCTACTAGTGCTTTTTAAAACCCAGTCAGAGTGCATGCAGTCGTAATTAGCATATTTAGGATTAAGTAGGTTTGCCATCCGCTAATCATTCTCTAATTCAGTAAGAACCATCTCTCTTCAATACTGGACATTAATCACAGTTGCGAGAGCATGAATATTACATAATAACTAATTACATTCTGCAGAATTAACAGGCCCTCATCAGTATGAAATGCAAATGGTCAATGTGTCATCAGACTGTTCTTGCTGAAGGGAAACATAAATATACTGCATAATTTTCAGGCTGTATTAGCATAGAGGAGGCACAGTGAGAAATACTTTCAATCATTAAGTGGTTTAATGTGAAGAATGAATAGATGGAAAGACATCCTACTTCTTCAGTTCTGCTAACGTTCAGACAAGAAGATGAATTTAAATGTAAAACAAATCCATAAACTCTAAATCTTAAATGAGAATGAATTAACTTCTTTAAATCTAGAATTTAAGATATGAAACCCATAAATTATATTTTGCTCGTTTCATAAATAAGATGATCAAACTATGAGTCAAGATTCTAGGTAAATGTTGAAATTGTACTTTTAACCCTGAAAATTAAGGCTTCTGAGCTGCAAAATAAGCAGATGAAAATGTCACTGGTCCACAGCAAAACAATTCCCTTCAGTAATTTAAAACGGAAAGACTACACTGTATACTTAGACTACAGCATTGTATAGTGCTGTAAATCTTTGCTTGACAATGTGAAAAGCAATTTTAAGTAAGAAACTGGTAATGTAAGTATATGAGGAATGGAGGGACTGAGTAGAAAAAAAATATATCAAAGAGAGAAGTATCTGTCTTTTTTTGAGATAGAATACCTTTGTTTAATAGTTAAGATGAATTTCACTATATATCACTTATTAAACATCTTTGATGATCCTCTGGATGCAAATAAATTGAAAATGTACAGTGAACCCAACAGGAGACAACATAGTTCATGAGAACAATAGTTCTGTCTGGTTCAGATACCATTACAACAGACAAATTCATCCACTTATACAATTGTTCCTGTTAGTAAATTGATATTAGATTAGATTAGATTACAGTGTGGAAACAGGCCCTTTGGCCTAGTTTGGTGTAACTAAAATATGAAATGTGATTTGATAATAGAACAAATATTGCCTTTAAACAGGATATCCATTGGATCCAACCATCCATGTGAATACAATTACATATTTATCAAAACTCTCATGCATAGTGTACACTTCCTATATGCATTACCTGTCGTCCCTCATAGACTTAACTCAATTAGTTCAAAGTAAAACAAAGCAGTGTCAAAAGAGAATTGAAAAGGTAGGTGAAATCTAATTCAAAAGAAATGATAGATCACACTGGACTTTACATTACATCTTGTGCAACATAATATTCAGTAAATATTACTGAAGATCTTTTAGAACTACTTTAAAATGGCATATAAGTGCTGCATTAGGAGCATACTGTAAACAACACACTTACATTCTCCTCTTGTGCTGGCCAGCATTCATCCTTTGACTAAGACCCCCTTTCATGGCACTTGCTATTTTCCAAATCTTGCCTTTTGAAAGATGGCTGCTGCATTTGCCAAAATGGCAAATGTGACTTTAAAAAGTCATTCATTAGCTGCAGTACACTTTCAGATGACGTGCTGGCTCTATATAAATCTAAGTCCCTTCACTTTTCTGTTCTTGCAAATGCAAATTAGCTTCCAATTCTGGAGAGCTTTAAGTCAAGGCTGCAACTGTTGACCATTTGTTGATTTGTAAATAACCTCAACCAGGCATAAAAACTCTGAGTGATTAAGCTTGGAATATCTTTGCTTACAGCAATTACACTTTGGGACTTTAAGAGGGACAGCTTCAATTTATCAGCAGAAAACTCTAAAAGCACATCACATGATCAATCTTTTTATTAAAGTGAGCACCTACATGCATTTTCAGGTGACAAGCACTAACATGTAGAGGAGAAAGGTGTGCAACTAAAATTGTTTCTGACCAGGAACCAGGAACCACAGAATCATAGAATTGATATGGTTTGGAAGAAGACCATTCAGCCCATCATGCCTGCAGCAGTTCTTCAATTTCCTGCTTTCTCTCCATACCTTTGCTTATTATTTCCATCCAAATAATCATCAAATGCTCTCTTGAATGTCTCAATTGAACTGGCTTCCACCACAAAGCATTCCATGCCCTGACTTCTCGCTTTGTGAAAAAGGTTTACTCTCACATCATGTTTGCTTCTTTTGCCCATCACTTTAAATCTACTAGGAATTGGAAGTGTGTTTTCCCAAACTCTACAGTTCCCACATCAAAAGATACAAATAAAGTGAACTGAAGAGAATTATATAAACTCAAACTGCCCAGGATGGACACACAGTCATGATCGCCTCTGACACTTCTATGGAAAAGTCCCATCCACTGCTCTCTTTTTGTTTAGGCAGCTGAGACATCCACCTTGCTCCAGTGAGACCACAGTTCCCTTACTCGGCAAAAACCTTTGGGAAGAAATCAGAGGCCTTAACAGTTCAGCTTTAAACTTAACATTGTGAGGTTAGAAGGAACAGGAGAGCTCCATCATGTCCCAAGAGCCTTCTCTGACGTCTGGATTGTCCCCAGGGTTTTCAAAACCCTGGCATCAGGTTCAAATAAAGGTCAGAAGCCAGAAAGTCACTTTGTGGGGACCAACCACAATGCAATTTTCCCAAGAGTGTCTAGAGTGTCTACTTATTGTTCTATTAAGGATGACAATACGATATTGGATAGGCCACTTTTGGAATACTGCTTTCAATTTTGGATTCCCTCCCACAGAAGAGATGTTGTTAAACTAGAAAGTGTTCAGGAAAGATTTACAAGGATGTTGCCAGGGTTGGAGAGTTTGCGCTCTAGAGTGAGTTTGAATAGGTTGGGGTATTTTCACTGAAGCATCAGAGTCTGAGGGATGACCTTATAGAATTTTTTTTAAATCATGAGGGGGTGAATAGTAAAGGTCTTTTCCTCAGAGTACGGGAGTCCAAAACTAGAGGGCATAGGTTTAAGATGAGAGGGGAAAGATTTAAAAGGGACATAAGGGGCAACATTTTTATGCAGGTGGCGATTGTGTATGAAATGAATTGTCAGAGGAAGTGGTGGAGGTTGGTACAATTACAACATATAAAAAGCATCGGGATAGGTATATGTATAGGAAAGGTTTAGAAGGATATGGGCCAAATGCTGGCAAATGGGACGAGATTAATTTAGAATATCTGGTTGGCATGGACAAATTGGACCATTCCTGCTTCTGTTCTGTATATCTCTATGACTCTATGACAGGTGGACACTGTTGTTGAAAAGCCCTGCAGCTCAAAAGAAGCAGCAGAGTGCCCTGGCAGATAAACATAGGTGAGAACATCGCAGAAGGAAATAATTTTTTTCCAACTGTTTTGAATAGAAAGCAATCTATGAATTCAATGTCTGGGACAAATCTTTTGAGGGTGGGAGACCATCTCCACAAGATGGCCTGTCCAGCAGGTGCATCTAAACCCAGGCAGGCTGTGTGGATGTCCAAATCCTTTGGGAACACTGTTCTCTTGATTTTGAACAAGATGTTGCCAACTAGAAAATCCCAATACTTCAATAGTTTAATTGATGACATGCTGCTTGTGGGTGGTGAGTCCCTCATTCTACATCCAGGGAAATGACTCTGGGATGGAACCAAGGAACTGGCACATTGGCCAGTCATGTAATTCTTAGCACCAATCAACCTCCGTTCTTGATTTTGGTTAGAACTAAAATTCCTCTAATGTTCTGGGCTCACAGAGTGCAATGAGGTTAGTGGAATCTGTTTCTAGTGCAAAACAGTTTCAAAATTACTTTTGAAAATTTTTCCCCAATAAACTATTGCAATCAATTAAGGAGTCTGAAGTGTCTTAAAAATGATGTCTACCACAGCAATAATACACTCCAGGAACACAAAGTTGGTGCTCAACATTACTGATCTGTAACTCATGGAAATAAGCCAGATATTCCCTTTTTTGGGGGGTGGGGGAGTCACAATATCACTAGTTAAGCCAACATTTACTGCTCATCTCCATTAAGAGTCAACTACATTGCCATGAGTCTAGAGTCACATATTGATTCGGTCAGGTATGGCAGTTGGCTTTCCTGAAGGACATTGGTGAACTAGATGGGTTTCCCCAACAATGGTCTTCATCATTAGACTTTTATTGAGTTCAAGTTCTGCCAGCACCATGGTGTGCTGTGGGTTGTTTATAATGTTGGGCCAAAGGTCAATTGGTGGCTTATAGACATTTGTGATGATGCATTTACCTTTTTTGACAGAGATGGATTTGGGGGTCATTCAACATTAGGACTTCTCAGTCTTGTGTGATGTTTTCTTTAATATAGTTGACTATTGCTGCTTGGAATCATTTGATACATGGGAATGTGGGCTCCAGAGCTGGAGTGGTCCATAATCTGGGTTAATTGCACGGTGACCATATGCACATGCCTATCAGAGTAACTTTGCGAGGAGCTTGTGTTTTGCATAGGATACGCCTTCAATGCTAAGTTTTTTTTCCTGAGAGAATCCATTTTCCCGTAGATTGGACTGAGAACCTAGTAGCTGGATGCATGATGAACAGGAAAAGACAGACTGCTCTATCCAGCTTACCCCATTCAGTTCAGATAGCTGAACAAGCCCTTGGCACTCCAACCAAAAGCCAAGTAATTTCCGAGGAGATGTGTTAAGCTAGATAAAAACCCAGGACAAAAATCCAGAAAATTACTGCCCAATCTCTTAGGCCTGTCCCAACTCGTAGAGACCATTTTAGCCCTGATTAGCATTCTCAGTTGCCTACCTCCTTCACTAACAGATCTCTACCATCCTGTCCCCATTTTCCCAGCTAAAATTGGGTCCTTCTCACTTGAAGGATTGAATCAAAATATGTGTCATATAAGGTGGGATTCTTGCGATGCAATGGTAGTGCCCCTACCTCTGAAGCAGAAATCAAATCCCACACTTGAGGTATGTCATAATACAGTGGAATAGGTTGATTTAAACAGTTACATCTCATGAAATAGCTGGTGTACTATTCTCTGCAAGATAAACAATCTAATATCAAACTTAATTCAATCTTATATAATTTGAAAATATGTGACCCTGTACTGTTTAGTTGAAATAATTTGTACTGTATGTACAAACACAATACATTTCATTATTCTATAGACATCAGTTAACACATCCACCTGTCTCTGAAATATAGAAACAAAGCTCTGTGAGTCTATCAGGCTGCTAGGGTGCTTCAGACTGGGAATTAATTTGTGACATCTCTGAAATGCTTCAATGTCACCCAACATGTAAAGAGACAAAATAAAGGGAGTAGACTGCAGTGCCTTGTATGTATTTCCACCTACAGATTCTGAGCCTTTCTTCTGAAGCACTGAAAGCAGGTCCTGTCTTTACCAGTGTGCATACAGCTATGTCCTTGACATCATTTGAGTCTATCAGATAATTCAGAATATACTTGTTCCTTAATAAGTTACTGTGCTCGAATTAATATAATGGTTAAACGTTTTAGTATTGCTATTATTTTGGCAAAATTAGTGAAAATATTTATTGAAGCTACTGCATTGCACGTAAATATGCAAATTTGACTGTTAATGGTAAATCAAAATTAGATAAAATTAAAGGATTCACAATTTAAAAGAATTTTCAGCTAGAATACTTTTTTTGGAAAGGATTTAGCAGTGTGGTTGTAAGTACAAGATATCTTATAGTTTCAGTTTTAATTAACTAAAGATAGTGACACATGCATGGAATATTTATACAGATTTGCACTGCCTCCAAAGTGAACAAGTTATTCAATATTTCAGCAATGTCATTCCTTACAATGTTTTAGTTAGTAAAAGTGGTCCCAGAGGCTTGCTCACATTTTTATAAAATTTTAGTCAAGCATCCTTCCAACATTTTTATTTGCATTACAATGCTATCTACAAATGAGAAAGGATTAAACTCTGAATTTCACAAGGGAGCTTATTTGATATTAGGAGATACCCCTGTACAGGCTAAGCATAATAGCATTGCGGAACTTTATAAACAGTTTATGTTTCAGAAATATAGGCTACATTGAACAAGGACAGATGAATGGCCTATACGTTTTCATTCAGAATTAATTATTTGACACATAATTGTGCATCTCAGTTTTAGCAATAGCTGCACATGAAAGTCTAACATCTTTGGGATGAATTAAATTTAAGTTTGTTTTGAATTTTTCCACCTCCCACCACTACCCATGCCAGTCTCCAATGTTTTCCTCACCCCCACCCTGAGGCAGTGATGCGTTTTAACATAATTCCACAAATGATTCTAGCTCTCTGATATCTCGGTCAAATGCTAAATCATGCTGTTTGATCATATGCAATGAATATTGATCAGCACACTGTTCATTCATTGGGGCATCATGACCAATATCCATACATGTGCACCTTACAACATACATCACAACTTTGCAATCAAGAATGTTTATCTTTCTCCCCCTTCACATGGATGTTGTGGCACTTTGCATACTTCTATTCAAATCTTGGCACGGTGGCTCAGTGGTTAGCATTGCTGCCTCACAGCACCAGGGACCCGGGTTCAATTCCCACCTCAGGCAACTATCTGTGTGGAATTTGCACATGTCTGCGTGGGTTTCCTCCCAGGTTAGGTTAATTGGCCATGCTAAATTGCCCGTAGTGTTAGGTGGATTAGTCAGGGGTAAATGTAGGGGTATGGGTCTGGGTGGGTTGCTCTTCAGAGGGTCGGTGTGGACTTGATAGACTGAAGCGCCTGTTTCCACACTGTAGGGAATCTAATAGCACACACACATAACTTAGAGTGGCACAGTGGCTCAGTGGTTAGCACTGCTGCCTCACAGCACCAGGAACCCGGGTTCAATTCCCAGCTCAGGCAAGTATCTGTGTGGAGTTTGCACATTCTCCCCGTGTCTGCATGGGTTTCCTCTGGCTGCTCCAGTTTCCTCCCACAGTCCAAAGATGTGCAGGTTTGGTGAATTGGCCATGCTAAATTGCCTGTTGTGTTAGGTGAATTAGTCAGGGGTGAATGTAGGGGAATGGGTCTGGGTGGATTGCTCTTTGGAGGGTCGGTGTGGATTTATTGGGCCGAAGGGCCTGTTTCCACACTGTAGGGAATCTAAGATAATCTAATCTAATCTTGGATGAGAGAAGCTGACAAAGCAAAGATTCAAGAATTTTCTGGTTTGTTGAACTTCTTATCCCAATGCATCACTGGCTGCATTGAGAATGTCGCCCCAGACTTCACACCAGGATCAAAGCAATGTCATTCACAACTGACCTTGATGAAAGTTGTTCATAAAACTATTGTGACCTCCAAGACGCCTTTCCTGAAATTGACCTAAATCAGATGCCAAATCAAAAGGAACCCCAGAATCCAGTAACAGTGATGTCATCAAATATCCTCACAACCAGTATAAAAAGGAAGCAAATATAAATTTTATGGTGAGTGAAATGAATGATTCACGCATACACATTCCTAATCATTGCAATTCTTTATTAAGTGGAGCTGGGTTTGCCAGAAACACTACTGCATGAAGACAAGAATAGAATAATGCAGATCCCTCATTTCTCACGGAGAAACTCAAAATGATGGGGAAAAATGGTGCTGAATATGAAGAACAAGAGGAATCCACCATGTATTGTTCATTTTCTGGAGCATGAACAGGGAGCTTCCTGACTCTTGGATATGAGCAGCATTGTTTGTGAAATCTCTGCTACCTCTTTTCAGAAAGGTCACCATTTGTTGAAGGAGCTAATAGAAGTTAAATTGTCTCTTATTTCACAGAACCCACCATGATCTGCAACAAAAGCAACAACAGCCACATTTAGATGAAGAATTTTTCCCTGTGAAGAAGAACAAAGGCCTTTTACTAGTTCAATTATAAATGAACGCAGGCAAAACTTCAAAACGTTCTACAGCCACGACATCTGAGATCTCCTAAGTTATGAATTTAAAAAGGGATCTTCAATCAAGCAAAACTGGCATCTCAAAAATTATGCAGAAATGAGGTCTCAGCTTCATGGAATTTGGAGCTTCAGGCAGAGGTGAATAACAAACCTTTATAAATGTACACAAAGAATGTCAATGTGAACTTGACATATTGAGAGAAATCTTGGAATTTATCCATCAAGTGATGGAAAGCTATCCTCAGAAAACAAGATGCTGAAGTCCCAATTAGATAATTCAATATTAATATTCAGAAATTGTTGATCAGCAATAATGGTAGGGTTTTAAGACTGAACAGCTCCCCCTTCAACATCATAATCCCTATCAGACTAATCTTAAAACTCTGAGACCTAGGTCTTGGCTCCACCCTCTGCAACTGGATCCTCAGCTTCCTGACCCACAGACCGCAATCAGTGAAGATAGACAACAACACCGCCTCCACAATAATCCTGAACACTGGCGCCCCACAAGGTTGCATTCTCAGCCCCCTACTGTATTCCCTGTACACCCACGACTGTGTAGCCAAATTCCGTATGAATGCCATCTACAAGTTTGCTGACGATACGACTGTGGTAGGACGGATATCAAACAACATTGATTCTCCTGCTCCTCGGATGCTGCCTGACCTGCTATGCTTTTCCACCACCACACTCTCAACTCTGATTTCTATCATCTGCAGTCCTCACTTTCTTCTAGGCTATCAAACAACAATGAGTCAAAATACAAGAAGGAGATAGAGTGCTTGGTGTCATGGTTCAATGCTAACAATCTCTTTCTCAATGTTGACAAAACAAAAGAACTGATCATTGACTTCAAGAAGAAAAGAGAAGCACCAATTTACATCAACAGTGCTGAGGTGGAGAGGGTCAAGAACATTAAGTTCCTCGGAGTGACGATGACCAATAATCTGCCCTGGACCCCCCTCATAGATGTGACAGTCAAGAAGGCACAAAAATGCCTCATTTTCCTCAGGAAGCTTAGGAAATTTGGAATGTCAATAAGGACCCTCATCAACGTTTACAGATGCACCACTGGGTATCTGGGTACATAACAGCCTAGCATAGCAACTGCTCTGCCCAGGACCATAAGAAACTATGGCAAGTTGTATGCACAGGCCAGACCAAGATGGAAGCCAACCTCCCATCCATGGACTCCTTTTACACTTCTCGTTGCCACAGAAAGGTTGCCAACATCATCAAAGACTACAGATGCTGGAAAGTCAGAGTCAATAAAGTGTGGAGCTGGAAAAAGCACAGCAGGTTAAACAGCATCAGAGAAGCTGGGGAGTCAATGTTTCAGGTTGGGACCTTTCATCATGACTCCCATCCTGAAATGGTGACTCCCCTCCTCCTGCGATACTGCTTGACCTGCTGAGCGTTTTCCAGCTCCATACTGTATCAACATCGTCAAAGATTACTCCCACCCTGGTAATGCTCTCTTCCAACCGCTTCCATCAGGCAGAAGATACAGAAGCCTGAACACACGTACTAACAGGTTCAAGAACAACTTCTTCCCTACAATTATTAGGCTGCTGAATGGACCTCTGTAATTTCAAATAAAATGTTGATCTTGCTAGCTAATGTTGATCTTGTTTTGTGTACCTCCTGTGCAGCTGTAAATTTACATACCTCACTCTGTCTAAGCACCCTATGATCTGAATGTTCTCATTTACAATGATTTGCCTGTATTGCTCACAAAACAAAGCTTTTCACTGCAGTTAGGTACATGTGAGTATAATAAATCAAATCAAATCAAATGAACAATATTAACAAGCTCCTGTTTGGAAGGTCAGGTGATGCTCATTTAGAATTACAGGAATCATCCATATCTTAGGGAGAGAGAGAGAGACAGATGTGTCTGCTTTTAGTTTTAATTTGAGTTTTGCGCTGTCCTGTGAGATCCTTGGATATAGATTGTTGTATACATCAATGCTTCTGAGAAGCAAAAGATATGTTAGAGTATTATCTTAGAGTAAAGCATCAGTGTTAGTCCCAGTGGGTGTCAGTGTTAGGTGTGTTGGGATAAAACTCTGAAGTGTTTAGTTAAAACTGAGTACATTTAGGCTTAGGTTATAATAACTCCAGGAAGAACCTACTTTCAGTTCCAGTCCATTTGTTAAAGTTGCAAATGACTTTCCCTGCTGATATGTTGGAGACAAGGACTCTGATATGAGTGTTGTATGAGTGTCGTTTTTGGGTACTGTACGGGGATATACATGGGATGCTATACAAAAGCTTTTATTCTTATTTTCAATCTGTAAAGGAGTATTTTGGGATAATACTTATAATACAAAATCAAAGATTTTTAGACACAATATAAGTCAATAGTTTAATTTATTCTATTTATTATTTTTTGTTAATAAACTTTTGTTTTATTAATAAAGCAAAATCTACAGCATTGAATGCTCATATTTCGGCAAGAGTCCACATTGTTCATACCAAAACAAATAATAATATCCTGCCTGATATCTTACTTGTCCAATAATAACCAAAGCTGGGATCACTAAATTATGAAGGAACTTCTTATAGATCTGGTCCACAAGGGTATTTCCTTACTGACAAGGATTTACTTCTACTTTCAGATGGAGTTCTGGAAATGTTCCTGGCTACAGAGAAGCTGTTATCCCAGTCCACCCCTGCAGACACCTGCATAGATGATGGTAAAGGAACACACATATCATACATATCCTCAAAGGAACAAAGAAACCTGTTGGAGGTTATGGCATCAAGCCAAAGAGAAATGAGGTGGGGAGTGGGAGCAAAGGGTCAAATATTCATGGCTAAATATTAATGGTTAAAAGGGATACTGTAAAGAATTGGGGATAATATAATTGTACACAATATTCTGGTCACCACTCATTCTCTTCATCTTATCATTAGAATTTCAACAGTTACTCACATTAACCATTTCGACCAACTGCCTCACAGACCTCTTGAAAATCACTACAGATCCCTAGTGATGCCAGTTTGAAAACCATTATCCTATGGGAAGTATAGAATCATTGAAGGCATTTACTAGATTTCCACATTTAACCATGCAAGCACAGACTGTATGAGTTGCTGTCAGGTTCATATAGTCAGTGAATGCTAACTATTTCATTAATCCAGAATGTTTTTTTTAAGCAATGTGGACCTGTTTCCCACCTTTTATTCAAGACTCTCCAGAGATGATAATATCATTCTAATGTGTAATGATGAAAAGTTGCAAGATTAAATTAAATTGCAATGTTACCAGATTGTTTAGAACTTTTGACAATGAATCAGAACCTTCTTCATCCTTCCTTCCCTAAAAAACATTAGACAGAGAATATTCTCTAGTCAGGCTACATCAAGAAGCAATGAATTCTCCACAATGATGAAATAAAATTTTTGTTGTAATGCAAGGCGTGTGGACTACAATAGCATCTTTATCTCATTTTGAGTTTGAGAATGTAGTGGTGCTTGCTGACAAGGAAGCAGAATTCTGCATCACAGTGGGATTTGAAAGACTGGGAGAGATAACACTTTACCATAATAGAAGGCTTTCAGCACATGGCAAAAGGTCATGTGTTGTCAGAAATACAACATCTACAGCTTTGTATTAAAATAAAGTAATTTCCAGCACTACATTAGTTTCACTTCAGCATCCCTCTGAGAGTCAAGCACAGGTTGACTTTACCCACATTTATTAGAGTGCTGTACTTGGCCGTTAAGTTAATAATAATTTACTTAAAGGTTATTTACGTCTTTGTAGGGAATGTATCTTGTTCTACTCTACTTTTTCTTTTGTGCATTAATGCATGCTTTGAACTATTCCCTAGCTAAGAAGGCATGCAGGTGACATGCTCCAACTTTTTGTCAGTGCTGTTTCAGGACCTGGCCTTTCTCAGCTAATGCTGGTTTGGAGCTAGCTCAGAAGGAATTATTCAGGCTGAATTAATTTGACTTTCTCTCTCCCTCTGCAGAGAAATGTTTGATTATAGGTTGCCGTGCCCAGGAACAGGAACTTTACTGGGAGAGAATTGTGGATTTGAGCCTGTCCTTATTGCTTCAGGGCAAGGTGACTGCACATAATTCATGCTACTTTTGGATGTCTGGTCACCTTTGACAATTTTGATTTGTGAAACTGAAGAAATAAACAAAATGATGAAATGAACAAGTGTGAGGATGGAGATTATAAAGGGAAAATCTTAATACTTACTGTTTGTCAACTGAATTGTGCTGAAAACAAAATAATAATGATGTAAGTGTTCTGCTTGTGAAAGAAAATTGAAATGTTCAAACTTAAATCCAAGAGCTGGTGCTACTGTTGTGTGACTATACATATTCATGTCGACCTGTCATTCATGTGATTTTTTGTTTTAAACATCAGAGCAGCAACTGGAAGTTATTAATACTTAAGCTTCACATTGAAAAATATGGAAAATCATGATTACCATGCTCATGTTATTATGAAAAACTGATTGAAAACTTTAATTGAAACAAAGTTAACTGTTTATTATGCAGCCGAATCACTTAAATATTGCTCATGTCTTTCAGGTGGCATAATCATCACGTACCAACATTAATTGGAACAGAATTAAGTTCCATTTCACTTTGTAGCTTTTCTTTAGACTATTTTTTTTTAAATTCCAGGTGGAAGATTTGAAAGCAATTATTGGTAAACTAATGTAAATTAAATAAAATATTATTTAAGTTCGTGCAAGTACAAGCAAGGTAGGAAAGCTACAAATTTAACTGGGATTTGTTGTCTCCTACCTTTAAACAGCAGATGTATAAAAATACCTTCTTTATCTAGATGTACTACAAATTTAACGCAGAGGATAATTTTCTGTAATTTTAAACTAATGTTCACCTTTTACTATTTTAATGACCAATGCTGTTGTGTACATATTTGTTGTAGAAAAAGATTTGTTCCAGCTGTGAAAGTCTCTTTAGCCTGAGAAGTCGAATTCATTTTCATTCATTCAGTCTTCTCTGCAAACATGACAACAGTGCTTGAAACTGTTTATTTCCAAATTCAGACCTGTTCTGCATTAATCATCAGCTTCAATTACCGGCGTTCCTCAGCCAAGCCATCAGCCAGTCTGACACTGAGGTCCAACCTAATTCCCACCTTCTCCAAAGTCAAGAGCATAATGTGCAGATAAAAAAGGTGGAAAATAGCTTTGTGTTCATTAGCATGCAGAGCCTGGCTGATCATTTGCTTGTCGCAAATGAAAGTTCTAACACTCAGAGCCTCCTGGAATATGAGAAAAGTCCTCTTCAGACTATATGATGTCCTTACTGGATAGGAAGGGTCATGAAAAAGGCAGGCTGTGACCTTGCTACCCATTCTTCATGACTAGTCTATTGATTCCAGGAACACCTCATTACATGCAGGATCTACATATTATTCCCATGTTCTGTGAGTGAATTGTTTACAAGTGTCTTTATCATGTAAAAACCCCTTTCAGATGGGCCAAGGCCACACTCATTTGTCTGTGACCTGCCAATTAGATGTTATCCGATATGTGACTATTTGTCCTGATCTTTAACCAGGTCTGCTGCCCTGCATCAACATAGACCCATTACTGGAACCTATAAACACTGCCTGTGAAATCATCCATTAGCTTGGCAATGTGCAAGTCATTGTCAGCTCTAGTGCTGACAGACTGAAGGTTATTGCTCAATCATTTTCTAAGCACAAGGTTTATTATCAGGTTTTAGCAAATGCCTTCCACTACTATCACCAATACCCACACAATGCATTACATTTTATTGTATGAATACCTTAAATATTTCATATATTCTGCTGCTTATTTATTCTATTTCACAGCTTTTCGACTTTTGATACATAATATAGCCTTCTGAATGCCGAGTTCCTTCTTCATTTCAACATAAATTTAAATATTTGCAAATTCCAAGTTGCAATTTCATTAATATTTGTGATTAAATAAGGAGAAGTGTAAATAGTACAATGTGAAGAGCAAATTTTAAAAATGTAGATGGGGACCAAAACATATTAATTATACGGGATATTTATAAATGCACATAACAATAATCCAGAAGGTATTTTCAGACAGGAGGCTTCTTAAAGCAGATAACATATCATTCAAAAAGGAAAATGAAATCATTCACCAATCAAGCAAATCTAGGGATAGATCATTCTTCAGCCATGTTTTGCGCTTCAGCCTATCGAGAAATTTGGGATGCATTTGGCACAACATGATATATAATTAAACCAATATTTACATCCCTGGGAGGGATACTCTGCAGAGAGACAGTATGGACTTGTTGGGCTGAATCGACCATTTCTACACTGTAGGGATTCGATGATATTTGACAGACTAATGGGTCTGAAGGCAGTCATGTCACCAGGATCTGACTGCATGCATCAAAGCATTTTAAAGGAAGCAGCTGTAGAGATAGTGGAAGCATTGGTCGAAATATACATGAACTTATCGGATTCTCAGATGAGTCTGGCATAATGCGATGCCCCTATTCAAAAAGGAGGGAACCAGTAAGCAGGAAACTATAGGCCAGTTAGCCTAACATCGGTCATACAGAAAATTCCAGATGCCATTACCAAGAAAGAAAGAGAAAAAAATTCAATAAAATCAAACAGATGTAATGTGGTTTTGTGAAAGGGAAATAATGTTTGACAAATTTGCTAGAGTTTCTTGAGGGCACAACAAGAATAATTTACAAAGGAGAACTAATACATGAAATGTAATTGGATTTCCAGAAGGTATTCAATAAGGTGACATGCAAAAGGCTATTGTACAAAATATGAGTCCACAATATTGGGGGCAATGTCTTAGCTTGGATTGAGGATTGGCTAACACGCAAGACACAGAGTCTAGATTAATAGGTCTTTTATCAGATTGGAAATATGTAACTAACAAAATATCATGAGGATCTGTCCTATGACCTTAATTATTTCCTATCTGGATTAATGGCTTGGAGGAGGGGCATCAATGTAATGTATCCAAATTTGCTGATGATGCAAAAATAGGTGAGAGGGCATGTTGTGCTGAGGCCATAAAGAATCTACAAGTGGATATAGATAGGTTAAGTCAGCATGCAAAGTTATGTCAGATGGAGTTTAATGTAGCAAAGTGTGAAGTCACACACCTCTGTAGAAAGAATCAAAAGGCAGTCTGTTATTTAAGTGGACAGAATCCAAAAACGTGCAACATAGAGGATTTGGGTGTTCTTATGCATGAAATACAAAAAATTAGCATGTAGGTGCATCAAATAATTGAGAAGGCAAATAGAATTTTGGCCTTTATTGTTAGGGAGTTGAAGTTTAAATATAGGGAAGTCTTGTTACAACTGTACAGGACCTTGGTAACTGCATCTGGAGTACTGTGAATGGTTTTATTCTCCATATTTAAGAAAGGTTGTACTGGTATTGGAAGCAATTGAAAAGAGATTCACTAGACTGATTCCTGGGATGAAATTGTCAATTTATCAAGAACAGCTGAACAGGTTAGCCATTATTCATTAGAGATTAGAAGGAATGAACGATGTAATATTTTGAGGAGAGTCGATGTTGAGAAGGTATTTCCATGAGTGGACAAATCTTGAACTGAAGGACATAGTTACAAGACAAAGGCATTTAAAACTGAGATGCAAAAGTATTTATTCTCTCAGAGGATAGTGAATGACTGGAATTCTTAACTCCTAGCGTTGTGAAAGTTAGTTCAATGAAAATATTCAAAGATAAAGTGTAAACATTTTTGAAACATCAGGGAGTTGGGTGCTATGAGCAACTGGCATGAGAACAGAGTTGAGTGCTGTGTCATATCTGCTGTGTACTTATAGAATGTTGGGGCAGGCCTGAGGGGATGATTGGCACATGCCTATGTCTTTTTCTTATGTTGTTATTAACTCTGTCTTCACAATAATGTTGCAGCTATGTTATTAGCCTCGACTAATAATCAAACAGAATAAGAGGTTCAACCGCACCATGGATCATAATGGAGCACAGGTACCATTTGTAGAGAGAGCAATGGATTTCTCCCCAGTGACCTGATCAATGTTCCTTTCAGTAGCATTAGCAAAGCGGATTCTCTGGTCATTGTTTCATTGTGATTTGCAGGGCTTCTGCTGTGCACAAATTGGCTGTCACACTGCATGCATTACAACTGGGAAGGTACTTTAAAAACATTTAATGCGTTATCATACACAGTACATCTGAAGGCTATGCAGGGCACTACAAAAATGCACAGTGGCTCAGTGGTTAGCACTGCAGCCTCACAGCACCAGGGATCTGGGTTTAATTCCACCCTCAAGTGACTCTCTGTGTGGAATTTGCACATTCTCCCTGTGTCTGTATGGGTTTTCACCAGGTGCTCCGGTTGTAGAGGGGTTGGTCTGGGTGGGCTGCTCTTTGGAGTGTCAATGTGGACTCGATGAGCTGAATGGCCAGCTTCCACATTATAGGGATTCTAAAAATCTCAACTTTGACCCTCATCTAAGGTGTGGTGACCCTCAGGTTAAACTCACCATCAGTCCTCTCTCTAATGTGAGAATGGGACTATGGTGACTTTAGCTTTTCACATCAAATATTACTAAGCTAAGAACCATGTATTTGATCCCATAGAAACCCAACAGTACAGAAACAGGCCATCCAGCTCATTGCAGCATTAAACCCTTTAAGGATTCTGAGTAATCCAAGATGGAGGATGGAAAAAAATGTGGCTGTAAGACGACCTCCTTTTAGGCAATGGAGGAGCAGCAATTACTGTTTTATATGCTGTTGCATTGTTTTGAAACATTGGGGAAAAAAGCTCCAAATAATGTTACTTTAAAAAGGAGGTAAACAGACAAAGGCAGAGACCACTTGGTCAGAGAAAGACACCTACACTACTGTCTGACACAGTGGTGAATCTGCACAGCTACTGCCTTTGCTGTTTGAGGTCAAGTATCTCTGGACATTGGAGTGTGTCTAGGAAACATTAACAAACAGCGAAATTCATAGCTGACCTTGGAGGAACCTGTGTGGGAGAGTTCACAGCGCAGGAATAGATAAGTGTATAGTTTTTAAGTGTAACCTTGCTGTAAATCTACAATACTGAGTAGAGTGGGTTTTTTCTTGATTATATGATATATTGAGATATGTTTCTTGATGAAATTTTAAAAATATGAACTATAAGTATTAAGTTAGCCGAGAGCAGTGGTTTTAAGAGCAGCAAGACTGGGCTATTTTATGGGCTATAGATTGTGAAGCAAAGATGGCCTTCAGTAGAGCGATGTGCTCTTCTTGTCCAATGTGAGAGTTTAGGGAGAGCTTCCATGTTACTGATGCTTAAATCTGCAGGAAGTGTGCTTGGTTGCAAGTCCTATCACATTGCATGGATCAGCTGGAGCAGCAGTTAGAGGCAATAAGGAATTTACAGGAGCTAGGGGTGTGTGAGGTCGGCAGTTATAGATTAGATTCCCTACAGTGTGGAAACAGGCCCTTTGGCCCAACAAGTCCACACCGACCCTCCGAAGAGCAACCCACTCAGACCCCTACATTTACCCCTGACTAATCCACCTAACACTATGGGCAATTTAGCATGGCCAATTGACCTAACTTGCACATCTTTGGACGGTGGGAGGAAACCCACGCAGACACGGGGAGAATGTGCAAACTCCACACAGACAGTTGCCTGAGGGGGGAATTGAACCCCAGTCTCTGGCGCTGTGAGACAGCAGTGCTCACCACTAAGCCACCGTGCTACCCCCTACATAGGTCCAGTCAGGTAGATGGATTAACTTCAGGAAGGTAGGAGAGAGAGGCAAATAGTGCAGGAGTCATCTGTGCCTATCCCTATCTCAAACAAGTGTGATGTTTTGGAAAATGTAGGGGGTGATGGACTCTTAGGGAAATGTAACACAAACAGCCACATTTCTGGTACAGAGAATGGCTCTAATGTAATGAGGGGTACATAGAACATAGAACATAGAAAAATACAGCACAGAACAGGCCCTTCGGCCCACGATGTTGTCCCGAACATTTGTCCTAGTTTAAGCACCCATCCATGTACCTATCCAATTGCCCGTCAGGTTCCAAGCGACCGATTGTGATAGGGGACTCTCTAGTCAGAGGCACAGACAGATGTTCCTGTGGCTGGCAGTGAGAAATCAGAATGGTGTGTTGCCTCCCTGATGCCAGGATCAAGGATATCTCAGAGAGGGAGCAGAATGCTCTTAAAGGGGAGAGGGATCAGTAGGAGGTTGCTGTACACATTGGAACTAATGATATAGGAAGGGAACATAGAACATAGAACATAGAAGAATACAGCGCAGTACAGGCCCTTCGGCCCTCGATGTTGCGCCGATCCAAGCCCACCTAACCTACACTAGCCCACTATCCTCCATATGCCTATCCAATGCCCGCATAAATGCCCATAATGCCTCTACTAATAAAAGCCAGTACGCCATATGCCTTCCTCACTGCACTATTTACCTGGGTGGCAACTTTCAAAGATTTGTGTACATGGACACCAAGATCCCTCTGCTCATCCACACTACCAAGTATCCGACCGTTAGCCCAGTACCCCATCTTTTTATTACTCTTACCAAAGTGAATCACCTCACACTTAGCTACATTGAACTCCATAAAAGGATGAGATTCTGAAGGGAGAATATAGAAAGTTAGGCAAGAATTTAAAAAGGCAGTCCTCAAGGGTAGTAATATCTGAATTACTCCCGGTGCTATGAACCAGTGAGGGTAAGAATAGGAGGATAGAGCAGATGAATGTTTGGCTGAAGAGCTGGTATAGGGGAGAAGAGTTCACATTTTTGGATCATTGGGGTAGAGGTGGCCTGTACGAAAAGGGCATATTGCACCTGAATTGGAAGGGGACTAATATACTGGCAGGGAGATTTGCTAGGGCTACTCGGGAAGATTTAAAATAGCAAGCTGGGGAGTTGGACCCAGGAAGATAGTGAGGAAAGAGATCAATCTGAGATTGGTACAGTTGAGAAAAGAAGGGAATCAAACAGGGCAGGCAGGGACAAAGCAGAGAATGAGATAGGACTAATAAATTAAACTGCATTTATTTCAACGCAAGAGGCCTAACTGGGAAGGCAGCTGAACTCAGGGCATGGTTAGGAACATGGGACTGGGATATCATAGCAATTACAGAGACATGGCTCAGGGATGGACAGGACGGTAGCTTAATGTTCCAGGATATAAATGCTATCGGAAGGATAGAAAGGGGGGCAAGAGAGGAGGGGAGTGGCGTTTTTGATAAGAGATAGCATTACAGCTGTACTTGGGGAAGATATTCCTGGGAATACATCCAGGAAAGTTATTTGGGTGAAACTGAGGAATAATAAAGAGATGATCATATTATTGGGATTGTATTATAGACAGCCCAAAAGTCAGCGGGAAATTGAGAAACAAATTTGCAAGGAGATTACCAGTTATTTGTAAGAATAACAGGTTGGGTGTGGTAGGGGATGTTAGCTTTCCAAACGTATATTGGGACTGCCATTGCATTAAGAGTTTAAGTGTGTACAAGAAAAGCGTCTGAATCAGTATGTGGATATACCTACTAGAGAAGGTGCAAAACTTGACCTACACTTGGGAAATAAGGCAGGGCAGATGACAGAGGTGTCAGTGGGGAGCACGTTGGAGCCAGCTTTTAGTTTTAAAATAGTGATGGAAAAGAATAGACCAGATCTAAAAGTTGAAGTTCTAAATTGGAGGAAGGCCAAATTTGACGGTATTAGGCAAAAACCTTCAAAAGTTGATTGGTGGCAGATGTCCGCAGGTATAGGGACAGCTGGAGCCAGCTTTTAGTTTTAAAATAGTGATGGAAAAGGATAGACCGGATCTAAAAGTTGAAGTTCTAAATTGGAGGAAGGCCAAATTTAGGCAAGAACTTTCAAAAGTTGATTGGTGGCAGATGTCCGCAGGTATAGGGACAGCTGGAAAATGGGAAGCCTTCAGGAATTAGATAATGAGAGTCCAGAGACTTGCTTTTCCTGAAGACCTGTATACACTCTTCTGGCAGAACAGGTTGAAATGATACCCTCAATTAGCTTGTATTTTTCTTTATTGTTTTCTTAAAGCTTATTTTTATAGTAACCTCAATTTATTCTAAATCTTAGAAATTACCTCACAGCCAGGAGATCCAAATCCATCCCACTTTTCAGAATGATCTTAGGTTGACTTTGGCTAGGGTATGACTCAGAAATGCAGTCTTTTCTTCACAATATATGATAGATTTTCAATAGGAATTCACTTGATTCTCGTGATAACTTACCAGGAAAGCAAAGAAAATGCTAAAGACATGACTTAAAGTGCTGAATTAACTGTGACAACTCTGTCAATTTGCCAGGTGATAGATAGACTTCTTGAGTTTCATTTATCTCTCTTGGTGCTTTTTCTTGAAGATTAGATGTTTGAGGACAAACCATGACAGGGAAGATGGTATATTGTCTGCAAAACAATTGTGCTTGATGAGCTCAATAACATTTTCATATTCAATGGTTTCTTTCGTTAATAATTCCTCAAGACGTTCTTTCATCAAGCTGAAATAATATGAGTTCCTACTGTGATCCTGTATAAATTCTTTACTATTTTCTAATTTTGTGTAGTGTAACAGTTTTTAAATGTGTTTCTTTGCAGATGTACACATTTGGCATGGTGTAAACTTGTATAAGCAGCATGGTGTATAAGCAGCATGAGAGCTTTTTTTTGGTGCAGAAAGTTTCCAATCTCATATGGGTTGCTGCAGTGGAGATTCAGGTCCAGACTGAACATCATGCCATTGGTGGAAATGGAGAAATGGAATCAAGAAAGACATCTCTGACATGATGCACATCCTAGTAACAGCTAACTGCTTCCAATGTCCATATAATAGTTTAACCCACATGTTCAGCCACAAGTCCAGGTAATTTGTGAACCAGTTGGATAAATACATTATTTAAAACTGGTAAAGTTATTAAATTGAATTATTTAAATTGTTTTGAGATACAGTCTCCATGGATATGTGATTAGCAGTTTCATGCAGAATCCATGACCCTGAAATGCTGCATTTAATGATAATGTGATGGGTTCAAAATTTAGTTTTATTTTGTAACAGGCATTTTAGCCATCAAGGCACATTATGCTTCTTTATTTGAAAGGACTTGGTACAGAATGAAAGTATCTACGTGTGACTCCATTGTAGACATAATTCAGTTGTCACTTCAATAATCTTATTCAACACTATTCCACTGAAAAAAATATCCAGGAGTGTGTGGAAAATAATAATTTTGAACTCCAAGACCTGACTTGCATCAAGGCTGTGTGCTGGTTGTAGTACTGTGTTGTACAGATTAGATTCAAATCCGTGGTACATGCTGAGTTAGCTGATGTTAACTGAGATAGCCATTGTGTCACTACAATTGACATTAATGTTAATTAGCTGAGGGGAGAGTATCATTTAGTGGGCAAGCTAATGGAGTTAAAGGTAAACAAGTCTCCTGGCCCTGATGGAATGCATCTCAGGGGACTAAAAGGGATGGTGGAAGAAATAGCAAACGCACTTGTGGTAATTTTTCAAACTTTGCTGGACTCTGGGGATGTTCCAGCAGATTGGAAAATAACAAATGTGATGCTACTGTTTAACAAAGGAGGTAGACAAAAGATGGAGAACTATAGACCATTTAGCTTAACTTCTGTAGTGGGGAATGTCACAAAGCTAGTCCCTTTTTTGCTCGAAGCTGTTCCTTAGCTCAAGAAGACTCTTGTCCTTGATTTATTTCAGAAGGGCAATAAATCAGGCTGGACTCCAATCAGTCTGGCTTGGTACAGAGATGAAAAGGATTTTGAGAGGCCTTTTGTTTATATGCAAACAGATGAGACTTCAGGCCAAAGTGGTCATGCGTTAGAAGTGACATGTATAAAGAGAGGGGAGTGGTCAGTTCACTAGCTAGCTGAGCTGACCTGAGCAGTTTTAGTTCAGTCCTGAACTGGGAAGTTCAACATGGAGCTATGTGGAAACTCTCTCTCTCTTTTCTGCCCTTCAACTTCAACCTGTAAGCATGTGTTCCATTTATATTGGTTTTAAAGGGAGTTTGCTTATTGGGACTGTTATGTGCATTCAGAACAGCATAAATTAAGTCTGGTTGGACGGACTAAGTTCTGTAGTGGTTCTTTATTCTGTTTCATTGTGTAATTTTGTGAATAATTTTTTTGTCTGTTTTAAAATCTAGTAGTCAACCTAGCTATCTTACTCCTGGTAATTTTCATTGCACACTTACCAAAACAAATTGCAAAGTTATGTCTAGGGATGCCTGCTTAAGAATGTTTTGAGTGGTCTGGCCCAGTCCATAACAGGAAAATGCTTGAATCGATTATCAAGAAAGAAATAGCAAGACATCTAGATAGAAATTGTCCCATTGGGTGGGTGCAGCATGGGTTAATGAAAGGCAGGTTATGTTTAACTAATCCAATAAAATTCAATGAAGACACTACAAGCAAGGTGGACAACGGGGGGTCCAGTAGATGTGGTGTATCTAGATTTCCAAAAGGAATTCAATGAGATGTTGCTCAAAAGGCTGCTGCATAACATAAATATGCATGATGTTATAGGTAATGTATAACTTGGATAAAGGATTGGTTACCTAACAGGAAGCAAAGAATGGGGATAAAGGAATGTTTTTCTGGTCAACTATCAGTGATTAATAGTGTGCCTCAGGGATCAGTGTGGGAACGCAATTATTTGCAATTTACATAAATGATTTGGAGTTGGGGTCCATATGTAATGCATCAAAGTTTGTAGATGACACTGAGTAGTACAGCAAAATGTGCAGAGGACTGTGAAACTTTGCAGAGGGACATAGATAGTTTAAGTGAGTGGGCAAAGGAAGATGGAGTACAATGTTAATAAATGTGAAGTCATCCATTTTGGTAGGAATAACAGTAAAAAGGACTATGATTGAATGGTAAAAAATTGCAGAATGTTGCTGTGCAGAGGGACCTGGGTGTCCTTGTGCATGAATCACAGAAGGTTGGTCTGCAGGTGCAGCCGGTAATTAAGAAGGTAAATGGAATTTTATCCTTCATTGCTAAAGTATTGAATTTAAAAGACAGGGAGATTATGTTGCAGCTGTATAGGATGCTGGTGAGGCCACACCTGGAGTACTGCGTGCAGCTTTGGTCTCCTTTATCAAGAAAGGATATAATGGCACCAGCAGCGGAGGTTCACTAGGTTGGTTCTGGCGTTGAGAGAGTTGGTTTGTGGGGAGAGACTGAGTAGACTGGGATAATGTTCATTGGAATTTAGAAGAATAAAGGGGGGATCTTACAGAAACGTATAAAATAATAAAGGGAATAGATAAGATAGAAGTTGAGAGGATGTTTCCACTGGCGGGTGAAACTAGGACAAGAGAGCATAGACTCAAAATTAGGGGCAATTAAGACTGAATTGAGAAGGAACATCTTCACCCAGAGGATTGTGAATCTATGAAATTCTCTGCCCAGTGAAGTAGTTGAGGCTTCTTCATTGAATGTTTTTAAATCTAAGACAAATAATTTTTTCAACAGTAAAGGAATTAAGGGTTACAGTGAGAGGGTGGGTAAGTGGAGCTGAGGCCATGCAACGATCTTATTGAATGGCAGAGCAGGCTCGACGGGCCAGATTGCCTACTCCTGCTCCTAGTTCTTATGTTCTCTTTTATCATTGGTTAGCAGTTACTACAAGAATGAATGTGCAGGTGGACACTCCATTTGGTTTGATGACCCCATGGTTGAAAACTTGGCAGCAATAAGATGCGGGTTACAAGTGCAGAAGAATTCATACCAGCAGAGATTAATGACTTTAGAAGTGAAAAGTGGTAACAATTGCAAACTTTAAAAATAATAATTTGTTGCATTCCAGCAGAAATATTCAACAGTCCAAATTTCAAGATAAAAAAAGTCAAATGTTTGTTCCAACTGAGCTCATTTCTTTTCACTATGGTATTTGGAAAATGGTATCCCTTTCCCTAAAATTGTCTTTCTATAAAACATTGTGCTAAAATTCTTTTTTTAAAATAAGAGATCAGAAGTATATCGTGATCAGATTTTTTTCAAACTACTCATGCAGAACATTGTTACTTTTATGAAAGAACATTTTATCATTCCACTTCAGGCCTTAGTTGGTCGTAAAAGTAATGTTGGTAACTTGCAAGATGATTTAAGTAATATTTAGGAAGGGACAAGTGATTGAAAAATGTGCTGTCAAATAAATGGTGCTTTATAATTCACTCGTGGGAGTTATATCCATTTTGCTGTATAGCCAAGGTTTGAATATCAACCATTATGCACCCCCCCTCCCCTCCCACTTTATAGCTCATAATTGAGTAAAAACCAAAACTACTTCTGTGGACTTCACAGCACCATATAGTAGTAACTCAGTGGCTGTATGGTAGAAGACACAGAAATAACAAATGATTTTAATGGACAAGTACATCTCTTGGCAGAAAAATCTCAAAATAATTGAAACAGAAAATAAATAGTTAAGGAATATTTAGAGCAGTAACCAACTTAAAAGAGTTGATTTCTAACCTACAAAAAGAAAGAATTGTTTTTTTCATAATGCATTTCACAATTTCAGGACATCCCAAAATGCTCTGCAGCCGGTGAAGTAATTTTGATACTCCAATTTAAGAAACATTGCAGCCGATTTGCGCATGGCAATCTCCCAAAAGCAACAAAGTGATAATAACCAAAACATCTGCTTCAACGATGTTGATTGAGGAATAAATGTTGGCCAGAACAATAGGAAGAATGGCCCTGCTTTTTTTCAAAATAGTGTCATGAGAGGGCAGAGGGCTTTCAGTTTAATGTCTCATCCAAGAAATGTCATCTCCGATCATGCACAGTGGCTCAGCGGTTAGAACTACTGCCTCGCAGTGCCAGAGATGCGGGTTCAATTCCAAAATTGAGTGACTGTCTGTGTGGCACTTGCACATTCTGTCCATGTCTGTGTGGGTTTCCTCAAGTGCTCCGGTTTCCTCCTACAATCCAAAGATGTGGAGGTTAAGTGAATTGGCCATAATGTTCAGGGATGCGTAGCTTGGGTGCATTCGTCAGGGGTAAAATGTAAGGGAATGGGTCTGGGTGGGTTACTGTTTGGAGGGTCGGTGTAGACTTGTTAGGTTGAAGGTCTGTTTCCACACTGTAGGGATCCTATGGATATGGATGTAGCATTCCCGTAGTACTGCTCCAGAGTGTCAGCTGTTATTGTTTGGGCCCAAATCCTAGAATAACACTTGAATCCACAGCCTTTTGATGTAAAAATGAAAATTTAATCAACTAAGTTACTATTCTTGTCTTTGCAATCAAAATGTAATATTTTCAGAATATCGCTTTCAAGAAAGTTGGATTTCTGAGTATTATGACTTACTTCATTAGAGCGGTTTGTTAATGTAAAATAACTTGGCAAATTTAATTTTAAATGTATTTGCTTTACCTTTCAAATGCATTAAATTTCTGAATCCAAACTGGAATGCAATTGTATATTGAAAAATATACAATTATATCTGCTGAATATTGCAGTATCTTTTCATTATAATTGCATAACTTTAGTTCATTGTAAGTCATTACCCACTAAATCTGACATAAACATTCGTATTGATATAAGGTTTTGCAAATGAGATGTGAAGATAATAAATTCACAAACTTTAGTATTGAGTGAAGAAGACTGAACAGTAACTGAAGCACAGCATATTACCAGATAGAATCAAACTGACAATTTTGAGGGATGATTTGGAGAAGCTGGTGTTGGAAGTGGTGGTGGTGGAGGGGGGGAATGGTGTACCAAGTTAAAAATCACGCAATATCAGGTTATAGTCCAATATTTGGAAGCACTAGCTTTCAGAGTGCTGCTCTTTCACCTGACAACCACCTGATGAAGGAGCTATGCTCCGAAAGCTAGTGCTTCCAAATTGACCTGTTGGACTATAACCTGGTCTTGTGTGATTTTTAATTTTGAGGGAGGTACCATAAAGGTCCATGTGTAATTCAACATTTGAAGCCTTAAATAATCTTTCGAAATACATTGGTTGATTTATGGTCAAGAATGAAAGTGAATTGTAATGTGCAAGTAGGTGGTTGCCATCATTTTCTTTTGCCTCGCAGCATCTTTTCTGTATAGATGTGTCTTAAACTCCTGCACATCTTCACAACACAGCCCATATCGTCTGCTTGAACTCTTGCACCCAGTTTTGAAATGTTGGTATGTAAAACTTCCAGTGGTGAGAAATTAGGAGTGACTACTGAAGTAAATATGGAATGTCATATAAATGCCCTGATGAAGGGCTTTTGCCTGAAACATCGACTCTCTTGCTCCTCGAATGCTTTTCCAGCACCACACTCTCGACTCTAACCTTCAGTATCTGCAGACCTCACTTTCACCATTCTATGGTATATTGATATTCCTTCATTACAAATGGGTTAACATCCTAGAGCTCTCTACCTAACTCCATTTTTAAATCATCGGCAGAAGGACTGCAGCAATTCAAGGCAAAGCATCCTCACTACCTTCTCAAAACAACTAGGAATGGGAGATATATGTGTCCATGCTTACTGTGATGATACTAAAGCATTAAGAGGTGTATTTTGTCCTTTGTTCTTATGAAGAAAGATTGACTCAATGGTGAAAGTGGTCTGCTCCCAAGCCAATAAAGCACTAGCTATTGAGGCCCTGGGTTTTTTTTTAAAGTTGGAACAATAAGCGTAGCCTGAATGGGTGGGGTTAAGCTCCCACTCAACCAGGATTTTGCTTAGTTTTAACCTGCAACAACAGTTGCTGAGGTCTTGAAGCTGATCCACTCTCTGTTACAGCTAAAACCTGGGGTGCTCTTTCTGCTGCTATAATTGCATGTGAGACAATATATTTTATTGAATTTGCCTTTGCCAAGGCTGTGCTTTTGGAATGTTAATATATGGAAAACGTTAATGAGTTAACATGTGTTATTTTGTTAAGCATTTTGATAGAGCTATGTTTAAGGCAATTATTTTCCTTTAGTTTTATTTTGCCTGTATTTTAATTGCGGTGTATGAATACAGTGTGTTTTGTTTCAAGCCTGGTAGTTTGACCAATCAAACTGCATCTGGAACACAATGCCTTACACTTACCTTTAAAACAAGAATAAGTCAGGATCTAGACTATCTTCTTAATATATTTTGAGTGAGTTTGGTCTGGTCCATAAAAACATTGGGGGCTTTTTTCAGGATCAAAATCTCTAATTCCAGTTTGAGATTAGGATTATTGGACTCAAGGGCAGTCAGTGGTGAATGTTGGTGTTCTCTTTTCAGGTGTTGAATTCAATTGGTTTAAATTGGTGTCTTCTGTAGTAATGGCTCTTTCAGTCACTAAGCATTTCCAGGAATGGAATAAGTCACTTCTGGAGTTTTACAAGAGGTGAGCAAGACAAAGCTTTTCCAATTGGCAGACTAGCTAGAGTGGGGGTTGCCTTTGTCTGTGTGAAAAGGGGAGTAATTGCAGCAAAAGTTCAACATTTATGATTGCCTGAAATGCCATCAGAATCTTTAGAAATGGCTAAAATTTAATTGTATATGAAGAAGCTTGAATGTGAAAAAGAAATGAAACAGTTTGAACTATAATCAAAAGCAGAGGAACATGAAAGATAAGGAATGCCCTAGCAGAAGAAAGGGAGAAAGAGAGAGTTTCTTAACTTCTTAATGTTGGAATTGGAAACTCAAACTTGACTTGAAATGGCAGATGTAGAGGTAAAATGTAGGAGTAGTGATGAGGACAGTGATGGAGAGAATCCCATCATAGCCAAAGGCCTGGTAGGGATCTGTTTAAGTATGTCCAAGCAGTGTCTAAGTTCAATGCGAAGGACATAGAAGTCTTTTTTACTTCATTTGAGAAAGTGGCTAGATGATGTGGCCGGCATTCCTGATGAAGGGCTCCTGCCCAAAATGTCGATAGGCCTCATGAAATTGCAGTGTTGGTGCTTTAGAGAAAAAAAATTGGGAAATCAGATGTGAGAAAACAGGAGAAGCCAATGGATTTTGTTCAAATGGAAAGGAAAGCACAGCGGAAGCTAAAAAACTGCAAAAGAATGTACAACCTGGCCAGGGATTGGTTGAGAAGAAAATGCCAGCTCTCTTAAAAGAATTTGCTTGTGTGGGTAAGGTTTACTCATGTATGCCAAGAGGAATGGGTGAAGAAATTAAAATTTTAAGAGATTTGGGAACAAGTCAGTCTTTGCTGATGAGAGATGAGGAGATGTGTAATTCAGAAGGAGTATTGCTAGAAAAATTGGTAATATGTGTTACTCATGGTGAGAAGAGCAGTGTTCCATTATAAAACGTGAGGTAGGAGAGTCTGGGAAATGAAGTAGTGGTAAGAGTAATAGAGGAGAAAGTGAGGTCTGCAGATGCTGGAGATCAAAGTTGAAACTTTATTGCTGGAACAGCACAGCAGGTCAGGCAGCATCCAGGGAACAGGAGATTCGACGTTTCGGGCACAGGCCCTTCTTCAGAGAAATTCTTGATTCCAGAAATACAGTTATCCTTAATAACATGGTGAGAAGAGCAGTGTTCCATTATAAAACGTGAGGTAGGAGAGTCTGGGAAATGAAGTAGTGGTAAGAGTAATAGAGAAATTCTTGATTCCAGAAATACAGTTATCCTTAATAAGGATAAAGCTACAGTGATGCCTACTGCGGTTGAAAACTCAATAAAAGATTAGGCAACTGAGTGTTTTTTCTGACTGCGTGGTAACAAGGTCACAAAGTCACAAGCGGAAACAAGAGGAGAAATCAAAGAATGAAGATAAGGAATCTGACATTCAATTAACAAAGACTATGTTTGATCAAATGGTTGAGAAAAATCAAGAATAGATGGAGGACAAAGTGGACATTTTTAGTTCAGAGAAATCATCAAAATTAAAACAGAAAGCTTAAAAGCTAAAGCAACTGTGTCAAAAAGCATATACAGAAGAAGAATCTCAGTATAATCCCAAAATGTTGCTATCTTAAAAATGAATTCTTGATGAGGAAATAGAGACTATCACATATTCAAGCAGATGAAAAATTGGCAAAAGTTCATCAAGTTGAATTATTGGTGGGTTATAGAAAGGAGGTTTTGTGGGTAGCACATGAATTACCAGAAGGACGTCCTTTGGGAGTAAGGAAAACTCAAGCCAAAATTCAAAACCAGTTTTACTGACCTGGACTGCATCAGGATGTGGTTGAATTTTGCTAGAGATGTCATACATGTCAGGTAATTGGAAAACCACAGGCAGTAATAAAACCAGCACATTTAATAACCATTCCCACATTTGAGGAATTTTTTACAAGGGTCTTAATTGATTACAAGGGTCCTAATGAAACATAAAGTGGGAATCAGTATTTGTTGACTATAATGGATATGATTGCTAGGTTTTCAGAGGTCATTCTGCAATGTAGTATCACTTGCTAAAAGGGTTGTAAAAGAATTACTCAAATTCTTCACAAGATATGGACTATCCACAGAAATGCAATCGGATCAATGGTCAAATTTTATATCACAATTATTCAAGGAAATTATGGGTAGTTTAGGAATAAGACAATTGGAATCCACTGCATCCACCCAGAATTACAGGAAGCATTGGAACAGTGGCATCAAACTTTAAAAAACATGTTGATGTCTTATAGTCAGGACTAGCCAGAGGATTAGGATAAAGGAATTCCATCTGTGTTTTTTCTGCAATGAGGGATGCACCTAATGAATCAACTAAATTCAGACTATTTGAATTAGTTTTTGGCCATGAGTTGAGAGGATGATTGAAATTAATTAAGGAGAAATTGGTAAGTCAGAGCTCAGAGACCAAACATTTGACTGTGTCAAATTTTTGGGAAAGATTAAGTAAAGTGGTGAATTGGTTAGACTGTATTTTAAGATAGCACAGCATATGATGAAGCAGAAAACAGACAAGAAATCAAAATTTTGTAACTTTGCCAGTGGTAATAGTGTTAGTAAGTGAACCTTTAAAGGCAAGATTTAGTGTGTCTTGTCAAAACAAAAGGAAATTGAATGAGGTGAATTATTTAATAAGAATGCCAGATAGAAAGAAATGTCATAGATTCTGTCATTTGAATATGCTCAAAATGTAGTTTGATAGAAAGGAAAGCAAAAGGAGAATGTGCTATCGGTTACATTATAGAGTGAACAACTAAGTTCAGATGTACTGGTATTCATACCATTAGATTTTGGCACCATTCAGTTCAGTTCTGGTACCTCAAATTAAATTGGACAATGAGGATATTCTCAAAAATTGAGATAAATTATTGAGTTTTCTTCCAGAGGAAAATCAAAATAACCTGAGTTATTACAATCACATGGGGCATAATGTGGGTGTTAGCTGGGAAGTACTAATCTGATTATGCCTGGTGTTGATATCAGAAGTGTTGTTCCAATTAAGCAACATCCTTACAGACTTGATCTCTAAAGTTAGTATGGTTTTAAAAAGAGATTGAACCCATGCTTAAAGATAACATAATTCAAGTGAGTTGTAGTAACTGGAGCTCACCCATTGTAATGGTGCCAAAATCAAATGGTATGGAATGACTATGTGTGGACTATCACTAAGTAAATGCAGTTACAAAATCTGATTCATATCCTATTTCATGTTTTGAGAAGGTGGGACAAGCAACTTATATTTCAAAGTTGGACTTGCTCTGAGGATGCTGACAGGTACCTTTTTTTGAAAAAGCAAAGGAAATGTTGGTTTTTGTGACACCAAATTACCAGTCTTGCCATTTAGCATGAAAAATGTGCCAGCATTTACTCATAAAGATATTTTGGGATTACCCAACTATGTGGTGTACATTGATGATATAGTGATTTTTAGTCACACATAGAAGGAATGTTTCGAGCATTTATCAGAATTGTTCGACTTACTTTGGGAGGGAGACTTTGGTGATAAACCTGGCTAAGACGGAGTTCGCAAAAGCTCAAGTTACATGCTTAGGCCATGTCAATGTGAAAACAAAGATTACTGGGGAGCTTCCTAGAACAATACTGAAGAGGAAGTGGGACAATTCTTGGGATTGAGTGGCTTTTATTGGATATTCATACCGAATTTTAGCAGTGGGGTTCCTTCACTGACTGACTTGTTGAAGAAAACATAACAATTCAGTCAACAGAGGAATGTCAGAAGGCATTTGACAGCTTGAAATCTGTGTTAACTGCTGCCCCTTGTTAGCTACACGTAATTATGCAAAGCTATTCAAAGTGACTATTGATGCAAATAATGTGGATGTTGGTGCTGTACTCTTGTGAGACAACAATGAGAAGCTAGAAGGACCTATTGGATATTTTTCCAAAAAACTGACTAATCATCATCAGATATATTCCATGATCGAGAAGGAGACTTTGAGCTTGGTATTGGCATTGCAACATTTCAACATTTATACTGCCAGCAATGTGTCTGAGACAATTGTATACACTGATCATAATTCCTTAAAATTCTGGTCAAAAATTAAGGATTAAAATATCAGACTATTTAGATTGAGATTATTATTGCTGCCATTCTATTTGAAAATTTTGCTTGTGGCAGGATGAAAGTATGTAATTGCCAATGCATTGTTGCGACTTTGATGAAGGAAGATGGAGGTGATCAGTGGACTGTAAAACGTACTGAAGTGGACTGTAGTAGTGAATGTTTGCATTCTTAGAGTATGTGCATTGTAGTCTACTAATGATGTAGGGCAAGAGATTTTTAAAAATAAAGACATTTTTATATTTTGATTTTTTTTAAGGGAAGAGGTGTGGTGATACTATAGCTTTAAGAGGTGTATTTTGTCTTTTTTTAATGAAGAAAGATTGAGACAAAGGTGATCTGCTCCAAAGCCATGAAAGTAAACAGCTTGTGAGCCTTTCTTTTATAAATGTTGGAACAATAGAAGCAGTCTGGGTGGGTCAAGCTCCCACAAAACCAGGATTATTTTTCATTTTAGCCTTCAGTCGCAATTACTGGAGTCTTGAAGCTGAATGTGAAAGCTTTTATTCCTCTCTCTGTTTCAGCTAAATGCTGGGGTTCTCTTCCTGCTGCTATAATTGCATGTGAGGCAATTTATTTGACTGACTTTGCCTTTGCCAAAAGAGTACTTATGGCATGTTACTATATTGGAACAGTTAATTAGTAATAGTTAATATATACATTATTTTGTTAAGCATTTCTATAGAGTTACAGTGAAACCAATAATGTTCTTTTATTTTTATTTTGTCTGCATTTTAATTATAGTGCATGAATAAAGTGTGTTTTGTTTCAAACCTGGTAGTTTGATTAATCAAATTGCATCTGAAGCACAATGCCTTACACTTACCTTTCAAAATAAGAAAAAATGTAGGTCTGGATTATCTTCTAAATATATTTTGAAGAGATTTGGTCTGGTCCATAACACTGCATAATCCATTAATAATACAAGGCTGAATACTGATGTTCTGAACTAAATGATTTATTGAACTACGTAAAGAAACAAATATAATTTGGTGATGCTGTGGTAAAATGCTCAGCCCACAGTGCTCTCTTCAGATCACAAACAAGTGTCAGGTGCCAGTTTCATACATCATTACTTTATTGGTTCATAAATCGATATGTTTTAAGGAGCTACAAATCTTATCATGACATTGTTCTGCAAGCTCAGGTAGTAATCATCCTACTGTTGTTTCCCTTGTGATATCTGTCTTCAAAATAGGGAAAAAAAGAGAATAGCATTTCTGGTACTTTGAGTGATACTGAACTATAAAATCGCCATTGAATTTAAGTTTAAAGCTATTCAAAAATGTGACTTTAAAAATTCTGCTTTTTATCACATGCCTTACATATTTTAAGATTTTAACAGAAACAAAGGTCTTTTTTAAAATTTATTTTTAATACCCTCCAAAACTCCTTTCTCTCACAACTGCATAATTGGTAACTAATTTTAAATTGATAGAACTTCTTACATCAATTTATTTGAAACTAAAGCAGACAGAACTATATCTTATATTTGAGTTCTTTGGTTACAAATGATTCATTTAACTTCATGATAAATTAACATATAATAAATTCCAGGAATTAAAACTAATAAAGTTCAATTTGATATTGTTGGAGTTTAAAAATAAAATGAACAACAATGGAAAAGCTGGCATAAGATATATTATTTGCATTCTAGCCAAACTTCTAAAACCATAGACAGAAAAATAGTTCAAAGTAAACATTTCCATTGCATCCTCACAAAAGGTAATTGAACTAAAATATTGTCATTTCATAGAGGCTGCCAGACCTATTGAATATTTCCACCATTTTCCATCTTTGTTTCAGATTCCCAGCATCCTCACTGTTTTATTTTTGTACTGTTGTGTTCTGGTCTTATTCTTCTCACATCAATTCTAACTATTTTTAAAGTCACTTTAAATTTATATTAATTTCTGTTTCCAGTTGGTGTATGGTTACTGCCAATGTCCAGGATGTTACTCATGTCCAGTATGCTTGAACATTTTTTTAAAAAGCGCAGCAGAAAAGGAAATGATCTGCTTTGATCCAGGAACCCATCTCTTCTCACAGAAACGTAGGTTGGAAATATAAACAGCCAGGATGAATTTGACAGACACCGAATTCTTTTTACAATGATAATAGTCATAGAATCATGATTTACATAATTATGAAAAAAGCAATAAAACTGGATTTCAGCTATGAAGATAACCTATTAAACAGCAAAACATGAATAAATATTAGTCCAAAATTGGATCAATACATAACTTTTAAAAACCATATTAAATAAGAGAAAAAAACTTTCATAGTAAATCAACATTTGTTCAGTCCATTATGTGTATAGTGAACATTTAGTGTTCGTTTGTTTCTTCCTCATTAAAGAAGCCTCAATTTTTATTCGTTACGTTATATTCGAATATTTGCATTTCAAAAGTGGACTGTAGAGGTCCTTCGTATGCTGAGGATCTAATGCGGCACTACACAAATATACGTTTCCATTTTCCGATTAATAAATGAGGATAGCAGAAAACGATCGTCTGTGGAGTTCAAGAACTTTCCTCTTAATGAAATCTCTCTTTCCACTCTTACTTTCCTATCAACTGTCCAATCAATTCAAGGGGAACCAACGCTACAGTATTTCAACCAAGTTCCTGATGATCGAACAAATTACTATGAATAATTTAAATTTTAGAAATTCTAGGGTGTGTAGATTGTCTAGGCGCCAGGGATTGTAAAAATCGAGATTGACCGAGGAAATCTGCAACTTCACTGTTTTACCTGTCTCTTAATTGATTTATGTATTTCGCAAGGCGCTCCCTGCCTGCCTCCGCAAGTGCTCAGTTAAATATTCTTTCGTATATTACTCTCTCCCTAACTTCTAACACTTCATCCAGCTTCAGGCTCATCTATGGAACTAGCTCCCACCAACTTCAGCCGACCCCCATCGCTTGCATTGCCAGGTGAACACGCCGCATTCCTACTCCATCGAGAGCAACGCCGCGGGATAGGAACAAATTCTCAACAATGTGATCTCCAAAAACCCAACAATTTCCTCTTTCAGACTTTGATGGTTGTTCTCTTCAGCCTCAAAATATATAATTATCCGACTGGTATGAAATTGTAATATGATTTAGACTGATGTATGTTGTCAGCTTCATAACGATGGTCTTTATCACAATAAAGTTGTTTCATACAAAAGATAATATGTAAATACTTTGTTGGTTCGAAATCTATTGCTGATGGTCTGGCTCAATTGGAATGTTGGCTTGTTAAGTCTGATTTTCCCCTCTTCCCGGCGAAGGTTAGTACGAACCTTTCAGTTGATACTCACGTTTTTATGTAAAAGGCCATTTTTACGCGATCCTGAAATACACGTTAATTAAACCGTCAGCTGAAGAAGGTAACTTGGATTCGGAAGCGTTTTCTGAAACTGACATCAGCTGGGAGGCTTTCTCCCCTCGGTAGGAGAGGCGAGCAATGTTGTACCTGCCACCTAATGTTACCACAGATCGTTAGGTAAAATTGTGTGGAAGCGCTCTTCTACATTTGTTGAAAAAAAATGTAAACATAAAAGACCTATGGGAAGGAAGGATCAGAATAAAAGCAAACGGCTTTGGTGCCACGACCCCAGCAATATAAATGTTAGGATCGTTTGAGTTGGTATTCTCGAGGTTTATCACATAATAGTGTGAATGGGTAAATTATAGAGCCACGGCGGGGGTGCTGTAGCGATTTTCTCTACACGAAGATGTAACATTCCCTTTATTTCTGTAACATATATAGGGCAGACCACCAGATGCCTCGTATTATGGGTTCGGTTGCTAGGTAAGTATGAATACCAATCGCAGCACGAGAAAGACATCACGGATACAGGCTAGCACAGGTGAGGAACTATCAACTTACACCAAAAATAGACCAAAGGTTAATTCTTTTAGGCAAAGTTTGATATTTCCCATTAAACAATATAAATAACCCCAATCTTCCCTCCAAAAGCATGATGGTATTGCTCAGCCACAGTGCAATCGGCAATCGTTTCGAAGTCCTTTCGTTTTAGGCACTGGTGGTCAGTTAATTTAAAAAAAAACAGGAATGGAAAATTTTTCATATTTCCGTCGCTTAAACGTTTTTGTATAAGCTATCAGATCAGCATATAATCACAGCTCTGTGAGATTTCGATACAAGATAATTTGTATGCGTCGGTGCCTTGTGTGTGAAATGCTCTCGTTCCGCAGTATAAATGCCCAATCTCGAATTGGGTGGCTATAATATATCTCCATAATTTCGGCTGTTGAATGCTCTGAAATTTAAGAATTGATATGAAAGCGTGATTTGGTGAATATATCCAAACGTGGCGTCCAAATTGTGTGTGTTGTTCAGCTCTCAAGTACTCGCACTTAACTGAAATACTCGCTATGAAATCAAACAGTATGGTTTAAATGGTGAAGTGGTGTGTTTCTCTAATTTCCCTTTAAATCTGTTCGGTACATTCCCATCTGTACGTCTCTGTTATAATGAAGTTGTTTTATCTTAAGTGGGAAAGAAACAATTCCTGTCGCATGTTGTTAATGATCGCTGCGAACAAGATATGAGCGAAGCAGCAAAAGGCTGGAAGTCATGTTAACCCATAGGTTTACCTTTTCTATTAACCCTACTGTTGCAGCCTCAGGAAGATTCCTATGACTCCTCCTGACAGGAGTGGACCAATACAGTTCCTCGTGTGAAAGTCCGAAAAAGCGAAATATATTATTGAGTTATTCACATTTTATATCTGTGTACATTAAAATGTAAACACACAAAGAGCCAAACATAATTGGAAAAGATATAAACCCTAATAAATTAGAAAGGGATTCCAACGATGTTGTCATTTTAAATACAAGTTGTTATATTGATAATAGGAAAACAAAGGGCTGTATATTTTAAAGACCATGAAGACCACTTTCTGCTTAATCTGTGAAAGCGTTTGCCTCAGAACTTCCGCCAAATAGTCGTAAAGACATGAGCATTTTGCATTTGGTACAAAAATCGGTTACCGTCGCAATATACACAAAAGGTATGTTCGTCTGCCTTTGGGAAAAACTCAAGAAACTTCTAGTTGTAAAACGGCGTGTTATTAGATAAGTATCCTTACCATAATCGCCTCAATGAAGATCTTAGCTTGTTTTCTTTTAAATGCTGACAGTCACTGTTGCATGGGAACCATGGTATAAAAGTTTTATTTCGACAAAAATGTTTTTTCCTACCACATGAATTATACGCAACCTGTCTTTTTTTTTAACCAGGTACTTGAAAAAATGAGTTACTGAACTGGAACGGATAAGTCGCCTGCTGAATTTGACGATTAGCTGATTATTTATCACTCCATTCAGGCAATACCAGAAATCTCCAAAGTTGCATCTTTCAGGTACACAGTGTGGGACTTGACCTACATTGTAATTCATTTGAATTTCTAAATTTGTGGTATTATTGCAAAATTTGTAAGACAAAATGTCAGCTGAATTTCAGGAATATCACAAAGTACAATATCTCTTACACCATTTTAGTGGTAAACTGAAAAGGAGTTACTATATCGAGAAATAATTATACAATTTAAAACGTATTTAAAGATAGTTACGTTACTAGAGTTTGTAACAAATGTTCCAAATGCAGACCAACCTCAGTTAACCAACGCGAATAAACGACTTACGGAAATGATTACAAATGTTAAACATTGATCACTCAATCGGTGCGCATGCTTTTTTTAAATGTGTGAATGAGACCCCAAATGTACAAATCGTCCTCCTGGCTGGTTCTTCGTGTTATCTGAATCGAACGAATAATTGAATCCAAGGTTGTCGCGAATGAATTTCGTCAATCGTCAGATAAAACCTGCTCCACATAAAACACTATGCCAAATGTTGCAAGTCTCTCTGACTAGTCCCTGGGCAGCCAGATAATTCAGAAACTATTTGTATTAGCTGTTTATCAAATTATTAACAGCACAGATGTTGTTTGGCTGAAGAGCAGCTGAACCTCTATCTCTAAGACAGTGAAACAAAGGTCTGCAGGAATAATTGTAGATGTGCATGGAATATTAAATTAATTTACTGCACTTAATTCTTATGCAAATCCTGACCCCTGATGCAGCATATCAATTACCCCTCTGCACAGGAAAAGGAAAATACTCCTTTTTTTGTGATTCAGGAGGAAAAATGTTGAAAAGCATCAGACAGCAATACCAGTCGATGGTATTACCATATTAATTTACAACAGATGATAAATACAGTTCTTCAGACATATGCAGCTTTAGATAGCTTTAGTGTTGGCAACAAAGACAAAAAAAATCTAAACAAGAGGCTTGCAGAAAGCTGCAGCTGTCTAAATGTGTGTGATCAGGCTGTTTCTATGTGGCTGAAGGGACTGGTCAATAAAACCTCGAGCCCCCTATTTTAAGCTTTCATCATATTTTTAATGAGGAAAAATGAATACGATGAATAATGCAGTTGGAACCTTCCTCGACCTTTCGGAGACCCCAGCGGTGAAATGATGTTTCTGTCTCCCTTCGTCACATACAATATGTGCTGCCTTTCAGCTCCCGGTAGCACAAACAAAAGCCTTATAACAATATCAATTAATCATGCGGCAGGCAAACAAGGGTATTTATTCCCACTACAAATAGCCTCACAGTGAGCGCATGAATGGCCGTGATTAGCATGAGAAAAGAGGAGCAAAACTCGACAGTTCAACAGCTAAAGAGCAATTTGATGGGGCTGGGATGGGGAAATTGCTTGATTAGTGTCTGTTGAAGGAGCTGACAATTAGGCACCTCAGCTGTGAAACACGGTCGGGAAACAGCCAGTGCACCCAGTCAAAACAAGAGAGTATACATTTCAGAAGTGAACCTTGTCATTTCAACATCGTGAGCATTATTCCAAACACTGGAACACATACTGGGTGGAATTCAATATTGCAATTCGCACTTCATATGTATTATGCGTAATTTATAATTAAAAAGGATCTCACACGACATTATAAAGTCATAGTCAATGCAGTGATAATTATGGCAAAATAATATCTTGATTTTGATTTATCCGCCTTGTGATTTCAACTGTAGCTTTTTTGTGGTAATGTGTTCAGAAACATGTTTTGAAAAATTAACTCAATATAATATTAATTATTACAATTTCAATGATTGAGCACGTGACGCTCAGTGGGCTTGATAGAGATGTCATTCCAAAGTCAATACCGTAATTGTTTATTTAGTACTTGTGCACACTTACAAGCGATACACTGTACATTTAGAAAAAAAACATGGAGACTGTCCACAGCATTATTTTGATTAGTGTTTTAAACACAAATGTACTGGTCAACAAATACATCTGGCGTGGCGAAATATTTTCGAACCTTTCTTTTTACAAAAGGACATTTTATCAACACAACTCATTTAAACTAAACGAAGGGCTTATTATTGAAAACGACTTTTCCATTATTTGAAGGACACGTTTCTTTATTGCAGGTGTACCTATAAGAGATATATTAGCCGTTATGGAAAACTCGCTTTTGCACTAACAGAATATACAAACGGCGATTTTAAAGTTGAAGCTGAAAAAATCGCGATAAAATAAATATCATGACAGGATTAAAAAGGCAAAATCGTTAACGCAGAAGAGTCGATTTTATGATTCTATGATACGATGCACCATAAATTATTGATGCATCAGGTAACCGAACTTAATCCACTCGCGTCGGTGGTGAAAGTATGTCCCGGGTTCATATTTATTAGATATCGTGTCGTGTTGGCGAGACCCACTTGGCTGCACTACTCGACGTAGTCTGTTACCAATTACTGTACTTCTGGTTTTACGAGAGACTCTTGTAACACCACCGCGTTTCTTATACTGCACCTGATCCTTCAGATAACTAAGGCAGTTCCACTTCTCATGGTGATAGTAAGTTTGAGAAGCGAAGCTCAACACAAATAAAGTTGAAATGGACATCTATACATTTTATGGCATAATATCATCGCTATAATGCAGTCAGGTGGCCCAGAAACCACATCCAGTTTATAAAAGCCTCGGTGAACCGCAGCTGCGGGCAAATGAAGCCTTTGGTATGCAGACTGCACTTCACAGTTAGCAAATCATGTGCTTTCGGAAGCATTGTATACCCACAATCTTTTTGTAAGGATAGGTAACAAATTTGACCTTGTCTTTAAAAAAAATCTGCATTAGAGATCCGTGGACGTTGCAAACCGAAGTCCTTCCACTTGCACTGAGTACGAGATCAGTATGTAACAGTCCACTTTACAAATTAAAAGATCGTCCAAAATTAAACCATGGCAAGTGATTATTTTAAGTAACTCATTTAAATTTGTAAGGTCTTGATGTACAATGACCTTACAGTACATGAGTTTATAAATAAATCAGAACCCGATTTCCTCAACTCGTGGAGTAGGTCGTGGCGGGGTATTTAAATTGCTGTGAAGTTTAGCGTTATTATTTATTCAGTTATTAATATGTGAACCGCCAAGAACATTTCCAGACATATTGAAAGATGTGTTTCTGTTACACTTAGGACGCCTGATGTTTGATTCACACTGGATTTCGTTCTCCAGAGATGCACAACGCGATAAATGCAGCAATTTTCTCCAATGGGCAGCTTTGAAGAACATGGCAATTTCAAGCTGCTGGATGTTATTTAGTGTAATAAGAAATAAAACGATCCTATTTCTGAAATAACAGTGTCTATCATCAGTTGAACTACACTGAAAAGGTAATTGTTTCCTGATGATAGATCCATTACAGCCGATCGTGGCCTAAAATCATCCAATGCACCGTGAAAATGAAGGGCAAAATCGGTCTTTGCACCTTAATCATCAGAGTAAGTTTGTGCCTAGGCCAACAGTTGTATGCTGCACTCAGTCGAGCCAGCCCCTGGTCCTAGTCATTGAATTCTCGGTTGCAAAGGTTAGAAGACCTCATATTAGATAGTTTTAGTTTCTCCCTACCAACAATTACAATCAGAGGGAAATAGTTGAATCTAGCACACGGGGGCATTGAAATTACTGTTTCAAGAGGGTTTAAATTGTAGCTAAATTGTGTGTGTGATTTTTAAAAATCATTTTCGATGTCGTTTCTGTTTCTAAGAAATATTTCTATGAGGGTTAATATTAGCGCTCGATGATGAAAAATGCCACAATGTGCTCCGTAGTTTTAAAACATCGCATTTACACAAGGCAGAATATCACAGGTTCAAAGCATATTAGTCTCGTAATTATTTTGACTTGCTGCTGAAGATCGATTATCCGTAACAGTCTTGGTCCCGCGTCCGTGGGAAATATCATCAACAGCCCCACATGGGGAAACACAACTTGTTTTGAGTATTGTTCGTCACTGGTTTGTCATGTCTATCGATCGGAACAATCCATCATCACTAGACGATGTAGATTATAATATGTTGTGTTAATTATTAACGCCGTTCCAATGTAAGCATCACTGTATGTGTGAAAAGAAATGCAAAGCTTTCTGAAATAACCAATTATTTTGTTTAGTTTTTGTTTAGTTGTTATCGCTTATGCTCACGATCCAGTTGTACAATGACGCGACGAAGCAATATTCCACCACTGGCATTTCTATTCTGATGAGAAATAAAATTTTTATCCTGGAAAAAATAACATCCAGCCAAAAAATAATGCAATAGACGAGGGATGTAGTAGAAAGCGAAGCAGCATCGTGGTTTCATTTTCAAAAGTGCTCAATTATTAGGACTTTACAAAAGGGAATCTAATGGAGGAAAGGCCAAAGGCACTCAGACAGTGGCTGTTCCATACATTGCATCCTATTAACTCAGGTTGTAACTCTTAAAAGATGATAGCAGCAGATGATTCCGTGTAAGCGCTGTTTTAGCTCTGACATTATTTATAGAGCCTACTAATAGCGCTAACAGTGGAAACCAGGGCTAATTAAGCGTCCTCTCGGATGCTCGCACCATTTGACCCGTGTTACTATCGCTGTCCTGGAGTGCAAATGGGAAAAGAGAGGACGAGGGTTAACTAACTGAATCGATCTACATAAGAAGCTTTGTTTATAGTTTATTAAACATACAACTTGAATAGACTAATTATCTGCATGTTACATATGTTTGACGACCAATCTGTCATCATGAACAATGCTTTCACTTTTATGTGTTGGGAGATTCGGAACGCTTACAAGAGTTCTAACGCGAAAAGCCTATCCCTCAGTTTGGCAGCTCTTCTAGCGGAAACAGTGAGAAAGTAACAAATATTATGAAGCAAAATATTGGAAAATGTTACTATGTGTTTAAGATGCGATACATTAACAATTAGGAATGGTAAGAGTATAGCGCAATATTGAACTTTAGTTGCAATATTATTTTAAAAGATGGATTTTTAATATTATTTAGAAATACTTTGGAGGAAATACAGCCTCGCGTCTACATGAGCGAAAGTTATTTTAATGAGTTTCAACGAGTTTATACAAATTATAGTGATTAACGAGATTATTTGGCAGATCTCAACATCACACTCAACTTTTTATTATGTTGTCGACGTGTGACACAATATGAACAAAGTAAATTTGAAATTCACAACGCGGATATTATTTATTTAATGTGTTATGAACAACTGTTGATATGCATCATGATTATACTTGTATATCACGTCTCTGCAATTTTAAGGACCTATATTAAATGTTCCACATCAACGTTTTGTCTAACTAATTATAGTTACATTTATTGTCGATAGGTCTTTGTGAGGTTGTTGATCACGATCTTTTATTTTGTTGCGAAGATCTGCCTGGAATAAAGTGAAACAGATGCTCCTGTGTTTGTCAGCTGTTACTGTTTGTAAAAGGTCAAAGTAGGAGGCAGAGAAGGACCAGGCAACGAAGCAATTAAGTAGAGAAGGCAGAATGCTGCAGACTGGCTCCAAATTTATACAAGAGAGATGGGGCAAAAGAAGGTATAGAAGTAGCGGTGCAGTATAAAATCAAAGGAACTTCATACTCCACATTAACATAGTTATTTATTCATTGAATTTTTGTTTCCATCTATATCCAGCACACATAAAATATGCACTTCAGAAGGGCTCATTATTCCAAGAGAACTGAACCATAAGACATTCTTTTCTTTAGTCAAATAGATTTAGTTTATCTTGATTCAATTCTCTAATTTGTTGCCTAATCGTGACAGAATTACTAAAGTTGTATAATTGCACGAATGTATAAGCTCCTTTTTACTTTGCACAGATGGTATCTTGTGAATAATCGCAAAAATTGATTTTTTTAAAGAAATGCTTAACCCTTAATATATACGGAATCTCATTGTCACCAGAGATATTGCAGAGTTTCGGAAATAGACAAAAACAATCCGAATTGCTTTTTGGGTGGCACAGTGGTTAGCACTGCTGCCTCAGGCGACTGACTGGGTGGAGTTTGCACATTCTCCCCGTGTCTGCGTGGGTTTGCTCCGATTTCCTCCCACAGTCCAAAAATGTGCAGGTTAGGTGAATTGGCCATGCTAAATTGCCCGTAGTATTAGGTGAAGGGATAAATGTAGGGGAATGGGTCTGGGTGGGTTGCGCTTCGGCGGGTCGGTGTGGACTTGTTGGGCCGAAGGGCCTGTTTCCACACTGTAAGTAATCTAATCATAATGGCGTTAACAGACCTATTTAACATTTAGATCCTAGAAACGTTTTGTTTTAATCTTTGTTAGGAAACGGTTTCTTGCAATTTATGAATAATTTATGTTCATTTAAAATAGAGTCATCTAATATCCCACAACGTATCATGTGCACAATAATATCGGAGAGTTAAAATACAAGTTTTCAGTATTGCACTCTTACGCTATCCAGTTGTAATTCTACACCCAAATAGTGTCATTTACACACACATTGACATATGGTTAGATATTTTTATGGTTTGGATGATCAGATATTGGGAATGCTTTTCGTGAAACGAAACTTAGCACAGAAGACTTATCAGTTCCTTCACAGGTAAAATCATGAAGGTTCAGTGGATTTCCTTCAATTGTTACGGTTGGCATAATTGATACAGGTCCAAACGTGCGCAAGATAAAAGAGAATATAAATACAGAGTGCAGGACATGATTTGCCGACCCACTACATATTGGCATGATTTGTGCAGCATTTTGCAATATAATGAAGATATGCTGCATTGAGGAGTTGCAGGTGTGAATCTTCTGATACTTGTTTGCTGTTGACAAAGTTTACCTTAGCGACAATTTGTCATAAAACCATGAATACATGATACTGACTTTTACGTTGTCTATCCAATTGAAATTCTCCTGCTCAGTTATACCAATCTCATCCAGCAATCATTTTCTGAACTGAGTGGATGGCCATCTTTTGTAGTTTAAAAGCACGCCCTTTTGTTTTTGAGCTGCACTTCTCAATAACAGCGAACATCCTACAATTTTCTAATTACTCACAATTACTGCAGTGACATAAATCCACCAACTAAATGTATATTACAGTTGAAGCATGTTGGTGGGGTGGGAGTAATGGGACTGGGCGCGGTTGCTATGGTAACGCTGCAAGCCGGTGCTGGCTGTGGCGGACATGGCGGCTAACGATCCGGCCTTCCTGGAGAAATTGGGCGAACTGCAGCGGCAACTGCACGGCAGGTGAGCTTCCAGTTTTCTCTCTCTCTCGCCCAACCCTTTCCTGGTTTCGGGATCGTCTCGGAAGAACGGTAATTCCGTCCTCCCCCTCTCAACGGCGCTAGGCCACGGCCTCGTGCCTGCAGGCCTCACGCGAAGCCTCGGGCTCGAGTGCGAGGCTAACCAGCGGCCGCGATAAGTAGATCGAGTCTGTCGCCCGTCGGGGTTTTCCAGCCAATCGCAGTTGCACCGTTTGGTTTAGCATGGACCAGAAACTCACTTGCTCTTGAAGAGCTGTGAGTCGATTTTCAAAACGAGATACAACCAGACGCAGGTCCCATTTTGACTAAGAAATTTTTGTTTTTATAATGACATCTCAAGAACTCCTATGGCTTTTAAAATTCAGGGAAGTACTTTTTTAAAAGTATAGTTTTGCTTGTAATCAAACAAATGGGGCAGTCTAATGTTGCTTGTGTCTTTTAAAATCACAGTCAGACTTTTCGAAGTTTCTGTTCAGAACTCCTCTAATTCAACAAGTGCTCTGAAAACGTTTGCTCCAGATGGGGCTTTATATGTCACTCAAAATGAATGATACCTGACTCATCTGTCTTCCATTTGTGTGCTTAAGAATTTCCTAAATTCCATAACTCAGAATTCTACAATCCTTCAACTCTGGGCTTCTTGTGCACAGTGTAACATTTTTTGTCGAATCAATGTATATGTACGGTTTTCCGTTATTTAGGCTCCAAACTCTGCCTTTTGAGTTCCTTAAGTTCTGTGCCTGTGCACTTCCCTCCTGACAAAGGAGCAGCACTCAGAAAGCTTGTAATTTCAAACAAACCCGTTGGACTACAGCCTGGTGTCTGGCTTTGTCCACCCCAGTCCAACACTGGCAACTCCACATTTTGAGCTCCTTAACATCAATGTCTTTGATTAAGTGTTTAGTCTTGTGTCCTAATATTTCTTTCTTTGGCTTCATGCTGGATTTTGTTTGGTTACACTCCTGTGAAGTGCTTTGGAACATTTTCCAGGGACAGTGCTTCCCAAACGTTTTCCCATTGTGAGGCTTCAAAATTGCTATGACCCCTCAGTCAGAACTGACAAAACTGAGGCCTGTTGTAACTTGGTCAGAGCTTCATGGCAGCCTTTGCTGCCTCCGAACTTGTGACCACAAAATTTCAGCTCCCAATTGAGGCCCTAATCCTCACTTTGGAAAGCTGTGTCCTTTAGTACAAAAATTACCATCTATACGTAGAATTACTGCAACATTGATACATTCTTGGCATTTCTGGAAGTGTAGATGTCAATGGCAAGGCCAGCATTTATTCATCCTGAATTCTCCTTGGAATGATGGTGGTTAGCCATCTCCTTAGATCGTTGCAGTCACTATGGTGTGAATGCTCCCACAGTACTGTTATGAAAGAAGTTCCAGAATTGTGACTCAGTGTCAGTGAAAGAACAACAATATATTTGAAAGTCAGGATGGTATGGGACTTGGAGTGACTTTGTAGATGGTAATATTCCTATACACTTGTAGCCCATGAACCTCCAGCTGTTGTTGACTGTAGTTTGGAAGATGATATTGAAGGAATAGTAGAAATTTGAGGTTTATTAAATAGTTCTAATGGAGTCTACTTTAAATATATAAAACAGATTGTCATACCTAAGTAAGGTTTTAAATAACATTGCTATTTTTCACAACACTTGATTTCTTTGATTTATCAATGCTTTCACTAGTATAGGATAGCCAACTTTTAAAGATTAAAAATGAAAAGAAAAATGTTTTATCCAATTAAGAATCACAAGTATTTAATTCCTTTCAGAAATGTTCTGGATTATTTAAGATTACAGCTTCAGTCCTGGGAAAGTGATGGAAAATGTTGATTGATTTTTCAGTATGTGTTATGTTCAGGGTGTTAGCTAGTGACAGCTCTCGCAGCACATGTTTGCAATCTCTGATGTTTATTTATTCTAAGTGTTCCTTAACTTTAAATTTGCCAGAATGGATAGTTTCAGTGTAACCGCCAACACAGTTTACTGAATACATTTGTGGTAAAAATTCCAGTTGTCATTTCTGCATTTAAAGGTGATCAATTTTCAAAAAAATAAGATCCAGTAACTAAAGTCACTCTAAGTACTAAATGCCTAATTATATTCTCACTGTAATTAGAACAAAAATATTGGTTGTACTGAAATGGATTTTTAATATAATTTTTGATCCTTTTTCACAATGTTTCCTCAACTGCAGGAACATTATTTAAATTTTGAGCATGTATTGAAACAAATAAAAACAAAGTGCTGGAGAGACACAGCAGCTCTAGTAAAATCTATGAAGAGCAAAACCAAGCTAATGCTTTGAGTCCAAATAAATCTTTTTTGGAGCTGTAGTTTTTAAAAATTTTTGGTAGGAAGTTCTGAGTTGATTTACATGGTAAAGTATATTTTTAAAATATGCAAATAGATAGAACAGAATACAAAAAATTAGTGCTTTTTTTACTTAGGTACTTCTCACAAGGTCAACATTTTCAAAATATTTTCTGACACTTAGAGCTTGGACTCCATAAAGAAGAATCATAGAATCGTAGATACGTACAGTATGGAAATAGACCCTTCGGTCCAACTCATCCAGGGTGACCAGATATCCTAATCTAATCTAGTCCCATTTGCCAGCACTTGGCCCATATCCTTCTAAACCCTTCCTATTCATATTCCCATCGATATGCCTTTTAAATGTTGTAATTATACCAGCCTCCAGTACTTCCTCTGGCAGCTTATTTCATACATACATCACCCTTTGTGTGAAATATTTGCTGCCTAGGTCCCTTTGAAATCTTTTCCCCCCTCACCTTAAATCTATGCCCTCCAGTTTTGGACTCCCCCATCCTGGGAAAAAGACCTTGTCTATTTACCTTATCCATGCCTCTCATGATTTTATAAACCTTTGTAAGGTCACTGCTTGCCCTCTGACGCTCCAGGAAAATAGCTCCAGCCTATTCAGCCCCTCCCTATAGCTCAAACCCTCCAACATCCTTGTAAATCTCTTCTGAGCCCTTTCAAGTTTCACAACAGCTTTCCTCTAACAGGGAGTTCAGAACTCAACACAGTACTCCAAAAGCGGCCTAACCAATGTTCTGTAGAGCGGCAGCTCCTATACACAATGCACTGGCCAATAAAGGAAAGTATACTACGCACCTTCTTTACTATCCTATTTACCTATTACTCCACTTTCAAGGAATTATGAATGCGCTCTCCAACGTCTCATTGTTCAGCAGCATTCCCCAAGACCTTAACATTAAATGTATAAGTCCTTCCCAGATTTGCCTTTCCAAATTGCAGCACTTCTCATTCATTTAAATTAAACCCCATCTGCCACCCCTCAGCCCATTGGCCCATCTGATCAAAATCCCATTGAAATCTGAGTAAGCTTCTTTGTTGTCCACTACACCTCCGATTTTGGTGGCTTCTGCAAACTTACTAACAGTACCACCTGTGTTCACATCCAATAAATGATGAAAAGCAGTGGACCCAGCACCAATCCTGGTGGCACACTACTGGTCACAGGCCTCCAGTCTGAAAATCAACCCTCCATCTTCTACCTTTGAGCTAGTTCTCCCTGTATTCTATGCGATCTAACCTTGTAAACCAGTCTATCAGAGGCAAAGTAATGTAAAAGATATGAAAGAAAGTCAAAAGTTGCTGTAAAAACTAGGTTTAGAAAGTACCTGAGGTGAGAATAGCACAGTTAATATTTCAGATCAATGACCTTTTGTTGAAACTATTTGATATGGTGGCTCAACTGCTTCCTCACAGCACCAGGAACCCGGGTTCAATTCCTCAAGTGTCTGTCAGTGGGGAATTTGCACATGCTCACCATGTCTGCGCGGGTTTCCCCCGGGTGTTCCAGTTTCCTTCCACAATCCAAAGATGTGCAGGTTAGTTAGATTGGCCATGATAAAATTTCCATAGTGTCCAAGGATCTGTAGGTGAGTTTTACAGATATGGGAAATGCAGGGATATGGAGAGGGTGTGGGTCTGGGGATGATGTTGTTTGGAGGATCAGTATGCATTCGTTGGGCCGAATGGCCTAATACCACACTGTAGGGATTCTGGATGAAAAGGTGCAGACCTGAAACTTTAAATCTATTTTTCTTTCTACCAATGCGGCGTGACCTGCTGAGTATTGCCGCATCTTTGGGTTTTCAATTCATAAAGAAAGAAACTTGATTCATCATTAACAGTTGAATGATATAGAATATTTGCACAATTTCAGTAATTTTGTCTTCACTCCCATCTCCCTTTCAAGAAAAGCTCACTTGTCCATCATATTGAGGCAAGCAGGTATCTTGAAAATTTTTAAAAAAAATTTATTTTCCCTCAGTGGTTTCACATCACATCAACATTCTCCAAAAGTATTCTAATTGAACAGTACATGACACATGAAAATACCACTTAATTATGCCTCAAATTCAGCAATCCATTATAACAGTTCATCATTTTGGAGCTCAAATTATCTTTATATGGACCTGTTTTATTTCATCAAGTTCCACTTAACCACTATTTACAGTCTTGTTTTGGTACCATTGACCACCAATAGCACTTCCTGTTAATTTGTTGAGAGTGTGTTCCTGGAAAAGCACAGCAGGTCAGAAAGAAGGATTCCGGCCCTAAACGTCAATTTTTCTGCTCCTCGGATGCTGCCTAACCTGCTGGGCTTTTCCAGCAACACTCCACTCTGATCTCCAGCATGTGCAGACCTCACTACTTCCTATTAATTGTTGATGCCACTATCTTCAAAGCTATAATTTGTCCTGAAATGGTGCTACTTACTCTCTTAGGGCAATATTTATAATCACTGCAGTTGACTGCCTCAAAAAAATAGAATATTATTACTCAGATTGAAGCAGTATTTGAGCGGTAACAGAGTGGGTTGTTACAATCCTAATGTCTTAAGAAGATTGGGAAAAATTAGGGGAGCAGAAGCATGAATGTTAGTTCTCTTTATTTGGATTTACGCAGTTACTTTCCTGCAGGAATCAAAAAGGAAGGTCCTTTGATTTATTTTTCTTGAAACGGGCCGCAGATTTCTTTTTGTTTTTTTTGCGATCCCAGCAGTTAGCATTACAGACAAATGTGAAAGGTAATTTGCAATGTTTCACTGTTTTTGAAGCTGTGTATTCTAATATTGATGTGGAAACTACAAAATTAAAATAACAATGTTAAATATATTTTAATTAATTGATTGTTTTTGCAAATTTAATTCCAGGAGGGTTAGGTCACTTCGAATTTGGTTAAGAATAAATGATTCTTATGAGGCATAGTCCTCTGCAGATTTATGGAACATATGTATGGTATACTTAGTGAGCTGCACAGTCTATGGTAGTCTAATGTTGATGCTTGTTCAATGCTAAATTGAAGAATTTCAACTTAACTGCTCAGCAAGGACATTGCCAATGGCTTTGTTCTAGAATTGGCAAAATACTAACTAGGTTTCTTGCTCTTGACTAGGAGAAAGTGAGGACTGCAGATGCTGGAGCTCAGAGGCGAGAGTGTAGTGCATGAAAAGCACAGCAGGTCAGGCAACATCCGAGGAGCAGGAGACTTGACATTTCAAGCATAAGCCCTGATTCCTGATGAAGGGCTTCTTCCCGAAACATCGATTCTCCTGCTCCTCAGATGCTGCCTGACCTGCTGTGCTTTTTCAGCACTACTCTCTCGACTTCTTGCCCTTGACCACATTCTACTGCACCTGAAAGTGCACTGTGGACATTGGCTGAGGACAGTGTTAAGTATGGATGTGATGACTCTCCTACCCGATATTTCATTGACCTGACCCACATGAGGAGTGGCAATTTGTACCAGGTATTGATGCTAGAGGTGCAGCTGAATCTTGCAATGAGCTTGCAATCTTCAAGAAAAGTGGGCTAAAGTTAACTTACAATTCAGGCTCAAACTGAAGTAAGGTTTAATGTGTAATCTTTATCTCTGCATTCTCTTATTTTTGTTCAGTTGTTCATGTAGACTTTTCTTGTTTGATAATCAGTACAAGTACACAATCCTTTATCCGAAACCCTCGGAGCCAGCTGGTTTTCGGAATTCAGAAGTTTTCGGATTTCGGAATAAGTGACGGTTTAATGGTGGAATAAAATAAACTTACCAAACAGCAGACGCACCTGTGAGTACTATGAGTGCTGAGACAGAATTGATGCCTACCAGTGCTGGGCCATGCCACCATGTCACACCTGAGTGACGTGGGTCAAGTGGTTGTGGAGTTGGGTTAACTGTTTGCATGCCAAACAACCTTATTGTGGAGAAAAAAGCTTCACGAAAATCTTTGGATTTCGGATAAAGGATTGTGAACCTGTACCTCCTTTCAAGTATGAATGGAGACATGCAAGTTTTAATTTCAACTTCAGCATTTAGTTTAACAAGTGAAAAATGTAAAAATAAACTTTTCTTGAAATAAAAGTCTTTGTTCAACAATTTGAGGGTGTCTCTCAGTAGCATTAATATGCAATTACGTTGTTTTGGCAGCAGGAAATGAAACACAGCCATTAAAATAGCAGGCAAAGTATGCTTATTTAACACAAAACTGTACCTCATTCCAATTAAAATGTAGTTAACTAAATTTCACTGCAGGAGCAAAAGCCGATTATGGTTTTCTTCAGTGAAAGAAAAATAAATTTTATTATCTGCTACTCTGAGAAAAATAATGAAGATAGGACTTCAAACATTTATACATAAAGGTATAAATTTAGAAAGTGTCCAATATAAAAGGAAGATGAAAAAGTCCTTAGTGTGCTTAAGGTGTAAGATTATAATCATTATTTTTGGATCATTAGCATAAGTGAACATGGCAGTGAACATGGTAGAATCATGGAATCCCTACAGTGTGGAAACAGGCCATTCGGCCCCATTAGTCCACACTGACCCTCAGAGTATCCCACCCAGGCCCATTCCCCTATCCTATTTCTCTACATTTCCATGACTAATGCAACTAACCTACACATCCCTGAAAACTATGGGCAGTTTAGCATGGCCAATTATCCTTTGAATTCTCGGTTTCTTCTTAATATTTATTATCTTCGGGCTTTCTTTATGTAAAAGAGAGAGTTTAGTCAGCTAGTCTAATTCTCCAGTTAAAAATCCATCTCTCACATTCTTTCTGCCAAAACCAGCTAATTTAATTAAAAGGAGAAAGTGAGGACTGCAGGTACTGGAGATCAGAGTTGAAAAGTGTAGTGCTGGAAAAACACAGCAGATCAGGAGAATTGATGTTTCTGGATTATGAAACGTTGATTCTCCTGCTTCTTGGCCTGATCTGCTGTGCTTTTCCAGTGCCATACTTGAAATATTTTGTGCAAGAAAAAGATATTACAAACACTACATTGGACAAACAGGCAGAAAACTAGTCACCAGGATACATGAACATCAACATCAACTAGCCACAAAATGACATGACCCACGCTCACTAGTATCCTTACATATAGATGAGGAAGGACACCACTTCGATTGGGACAACACATCCATCTTGGGAGAAGCCAAACAGAGACGTGCACGAGAATTCCTAGAAGCACGGCATTCCAACCGGAACTCTATCAATGAACACATCGGGTTATACCCCATCTACCAACTCCTGAGAAAAAGAACAGGAAATGGTATCACCACTGGAAATGACATCACCAACCCAAAGAAACCCAAACACATAAGTAGAAAGCAGGATTCATGTACATTGCTTCGCCTGAGGCCCATTGATGATGTTACCTAGTAGGGTGACAAAATGTCTGGAAATGAACCTCCCAGCTCAGCAAGCAAACCTACATCCAGAACCTCAACCTGGGCTACAAATCTTCTCAAAACTTGTTGTATTTTATCTGTTTCTTTTTAATAGCTGTTACTATTGATAGACTAAATCAATCACTATAAATGCCGGAGGAAACATCACAGAAGCGCTTCACAGGAGGCTCCCAAGCACTGAGGATGTCACCTAGACAGGGGACGAAACGTCTGCAACACAAATTCCCAGCTCGGCGAACAGAACTACAACAACGAGCACCCGAGCTACAAATCTTCTCCCAAACTTTGAACACCTACGGGCAAAAGATGCTAAGACAAGCCAGGAAATGGGAATCCTGTGCCAACCGCCTAAGCGCCAGATACGAACAACTCTGGTTCCTGCACGAATGCCAAAAGAATTGAATCCTTCCAGTATGTGTCAGATACAGACCACCAGTCAACAACCCACACGCCAGGGACATAGCCAGACAGAACGGATTCAGGATGATCCAGGTAATGATTACAGACGCACACAACAGACTTCACAAATACAGACAAGAAATTGCGCGCCTAAAATCGTTAATTTCAAAAACCACCAATCAGGAATGGACCCGGACCAGAGAACAGGCCATTACCATAGTACAGAACAGGACCACACATCGCAAAAAAACACTCAGGAACAATGGACTGACAGAAGAGACACAACAAACAGTGAGACAAAGTATCGTACCCCTGATAACAAGGAAAAGACAAACACATAACCTCAACACCAAGGAGAGGGAAGCACTAAAAGCACTAAGAAACGATAAGAACATAATCATACTACCAGCAGTCAAAGGCAGAATGACGGTCATCCTGGACAAAGCAGAGTTCATCCAAAAAGCGCAACAACTACTTGCAGATACCAACACCTACCAAAAGAGGAAGTTTGACCCCACCCCACAGCTCACCAATAGGATAAACAACACACTGAGGAACCTACAAAAATACGGCCAGATAACCAAGTTTGACCTACAGAGAATGAAACCTGAAAGCAACAACACCCCCAGATTCTATGGATTACCTAAAGTGCACAAACCAGACAACCTACTCAGACCCATAGTATCACTATCAGGGACACCATCACACAAACTGGCTAAAGAATGACAGCAGAAACTGAAACCCCTGATCAGCGGATCTAGGCACTCTATACAGTCAACACAGGAATTCTTGGACATCATCAGAAATATACACATAGACAAGGAAGAAACTATGGTCTCATTCGATGTAACGGCACTGTTCACCTCTATCGACAAAACAATAGCCAACCTGCTGGACATACAGAACAGACAACAAGACGGAGAACCTATCAACAAAGACTGCATACTCAAACTACTGGACCTGTGCCTCACAACACACTTCACATTCAACAACCAAATATATGAACAAATCAACGGCACACCTATGGGCTCACCCATCTCTGGACTCATAGCAGAAACGGTTATGCAAAGGTTAGAACAAACAGCCTTACCGCAAATTCAACCCAAACTCTGGGTCAGATATGTAGATGATACCTTTGTAATCATTAAAAACATAGAAATAGAGAATACACACCAGCTCATCAACGCCACACTCACAGGAATCCGATTCACTAGAGAGGCAGAAAAGGACAACCAACTCCCATTCCTAGACGTGATGGTACAGAGAACACCTAACTGAGAATTCACCACAAAGGTATACAGGAAAGCCACATACACAGACCAAGTCCTGAACTACGAAAGCAACCACCCCAACATACACAAAAGAAGTTGCATCAAGACACTGTTCAAAAGGGCCACAACACACTGCAGTACACCAGAACTGCA
>NC_057718.1:92355354-92388666 GCF_004010195.1 Chiloscyllium plagiosum
TTCGACTGGGACAACACTACTATTATAGGACAAGCCAAACAGAGAACAGCCAGGGAATTCCTAGAGGCATGGCATTCATCCAAGATTCAATCAATAAATACATTGACCTGGACGCAATATACCGGCCACTGCAACGGACAACTGGAAGCGGAAGATACAAATCACTATAAATGCCGGAGGAAACATCACAGAAGCACTTCACAGGAGGCTCCCAAGCACTGAGGATGTCACCTAGACAGGGGACGAAACGTCTTCAGCACAAATTCCCAGCTCGGCGAACAGAACCACAACATAGACTAAATACCAGTGGAGTGTAAGAATAATTTTACCTCAAATTAAAATACACAATCTGTGCATGCAGATCATCATACACATCTAGTGTTCAGTTGTATTCATTATACTTTGTTGTACAAAGTTCTATCACTATTAGAAAACAATCAAAGAGAGAGATTCTTGGTAATTTCACATTGTTCTTTTATTCCTGTAGACTTGCTTAAACACTTAAGGAAGAAAATAAGAAAGATGTTGCCTTAATATAAAATTATGTCACCTTTTAAAGCCATCTGAAAAGGCTTGCTTTAAAAATAATTATGCAGGAAAAAGTGCTTGTAGCCAGTTTCTTCATACTTGTGCCCTACAAATAGCAGATGTGATCAATAATTTGCTAATATGTCTTTTTGGTAGCACTCACTGAAGGAAAATGTTGAGTCAGGATACCAGGGGGCGTCTTTCCATTACACGATGCCATGGAATATTATAATTTCACATAAAAATAGAAGTTGCTATCAATGATGTACTCTTCTTCACCTGGCTGACCTATTATAGTCTTTGCTGATAGAACCAGCATAGAGATCACTGTGGTGAATTTATGATGATTTCTAATCATTTAAAACACAAAAGATTAATAAAAATATAATGACTTATACTGTTGGAAGTTGCAGAGATTCACTCAGTCCAAAAAGTTAGTGTTGATGATCTTTAAAAATATTTATTTTAATAGTTGTTTTCTGCTTTGGCCATTTTCATCTTTCCCTTGATTTCATGTCTATGTCAAAGCTTTTATTTTTTTCATGTACAATGATTTAAATGCAAGTTGTATTTTTGGCTCAACAGTCTGTATTTGTTAAGATCATTCAGTTTGGTTGAAGGGCCTGCTGATATTTTTCTTGTTCTCACACACTTTAGTCTACTGCAATGGGCACAAATTGGTGGTGAATGAGTATAAATCTCCATTGGTAACAGCACAAAATTTGTGGACAACTGTAAGCAAGGTGAATGATGAAAGATATTCTCTTGTTTACAGTAAAATTTAGGTTAATATAATGCAATTTGCTCTGAAATGTCAACCTAAATAACATGCTCAGGAATTGATGTGGGATTTGAACTTTCTGAATTTCTGACTCAGGTGGGAAATGTTACCAATAATTTTAGCGTATAAGAATGCACAGCAATTTAACTTTGTAACATAAAAGAGACACACATTACACACAGCTGCCACAGAATAGTAATTTACATGATATAATGCTATTTCTACAATTCTATTCCCTCTAATGTATTGTGAACAATACTGTTGGAAATAAACCAGTTTTATAATAATAAAAGCTATTTAGGATTTAAATTTTTGAAAATAGTCTCACTTTCAGATTTAAATGTTCATTCATCTTTGTTCTTCCATCAAATTCTCATTAAAGCAGATAATGTCTAATGCTGCTGAAGTTTTGTCTGGTATTGATTTGGTGGTAGCATGCATGAAACACGGGACAAAAGTAAGTTTGGTATACGTGTTTTGAGTGAACTAATGTATGCGGTTGTCCCATTGGATTGTAGCAGGTGATGAAGTTGTGATTGTAGGTTGTGAACTCAGAAAAGAAATAGCACAATCCTCCAAGAATTGTGTAGTATGGTTTCACTGTGTAACATAAGCTTTTAAAAACCTGAAACTATCCCCATAACCCGACATGTATCACGGCTGATTGACATAAACTGCACATCTTTGGACAGTGGGAGGAAACCGGAGCACCGGGCAGAAGTCCACACAGAAATGGGGAGAACATACAAACTCCACAACAGGTACCCAAGGCTGGAATAGATCCTGTGCCCTGGAACTTTATTGACATGTTTCAGTGTGCATGATTTTACATAGTAAGCTACGGTATTGGAAAAATGTAGCTATTCTTTCATACTATGTGCTGTTCTTGATTTTTCTTCAATACCTTGGCATTCACATGTTTATAAGTAGTTGATTCCATCTGTAATAACATCAAAAGTGTAAAACTAAAATTTAATTTGTTTTGTATATTAATTTATTTCATGAAATGTGTAATTGCACAATACTTGGCGGTTCACTGCTACCATCTCAAAGGCAATTAGAAATGGGTAGCCAATGCTGGCCTTGCCAATGATGCCCACATACTGTGAATGAATAAAAATATACAATTACAGAGATTGTAATGATTGGATCAACTTTAAAACCATTCGGTTGACATCAAATTAGTTTTTTCCTTGATAGTAAACCTTGCATGTATTTTGAAAGTGAGTATTTTCATCTTTCACTCATCAGGATAATTTTAAGAATGCCAATGTAAAGGGAAAAAAGAAATGACACTATGAGAGGAAAGTGCAGATTGGTTGCAACATGGACTTTGAATAAAGATTTTTGCCATGGAAAATGCACCAATTAGCAATGATTGACCGTTTCCTCATCTGCAAAACGCATAAGTTGTTTGTGAATTCTTTCAAAAACATTCTTAAATTTTTTTCTTTAGTGAGCAACAAAGACTAGAGCTGGAACAGAATCTTTTGAAATGTAAGAAGTCAAGTCGGTGGATGTAAGTATTGTTTTCCCTATATCCCTTTCATATTAAAGAGACCAGAACTATGTACTAACTCAAAGTATAATCTAATCAATATTCTGTGCAACTTTAACATAATTGCTCCTTTATGCATTCTTCAACTAATTTGCTACTTCTAGCAAATGTAGTAGGAGCCAAGATCTTTCCTTCATTCCAATTAAACTTTTGCTTTAGAGTCTGTGGTTTCTTGACTCTTCATGTGATACATTTGTCTATACTGAAGTTAATCTGCCAAATACATGTTTCCTAAGAATTAAAGTGCAACATCTGTCACAGCATAACAAGAAGAGAGCAAACAGTTTGTGTCCATCTACTTGATCTGCCGCAGTACTGGTTGGCATGGCCACAGCAGATTTCCAGAGGTTCTTCATGTTTCGAGACTTAGTTTTCAATTAAATCCATCTAATACAACGATTCTAGAGAAGTAACCCAGGAATGTTAAGCAATGAAACCTCCTTCAAAGAGGACGTCTAAATATGTTTCTAAAAATTGAGTTGATGTACTCCTCCTGTGCATGTGTCTCATTCGTTCTTAACAGCTAATCCATCCCTTCAGATAAGAGTTGCAGCCCTGTGTTACATTTAGTGTGTTATTATCCCATATGAGTTTTCAAAGATTGGCCCAATTCAGGCTAGGAACTTATCACAGATGTCAAATGAGGCAATTCTCAAGATATCATGGTCTGGTCCAGCAAAAGCTTTGTGGAATTTATGAATGTTGCTCTAGAAATCTGCTATTTGACACCAGAACCAAAGTCTGTAGCTTTTATTACTGAGGAATTTACATGAAGAATTGCCACAGGCTATTGCATATGGAACTGCATCTCTGAAGGATGAGCATCTTCAGGAAAGGCAGGGAAAAAGAAATGATCAGTGAAATTTTGAATTGCTGACCACAGACCAACCATGCATAAGTGGGCTTATATCAAAATGTGCCATTATTGTTTATTGACATACTTCCTTGCATTAATGTTGATATCATTTTTTCCACTTGTGCTGTGACCTGAATTATTATTTTAAAATTGTATTGATTTGACTTGCCATCTTCAGATGTTAAGTAAGCCTAATTTTTCCTATTTCTGAGCTCCTGTGAAATGCTTTTTCAACATTATGAAAGAAAACTCTTGTTTCTTTTTCTTAATTCCAGGCTAAAAAGAGCCAGGTTGAAAAGTTACTTGAGAGAATTGTGTGAACGGGAGAGAAAAGCTCAGCTTCGAAATCGTCAATTGCTCAAGGATTTTGAAAACATTGAAGCCCAAGTTGCAGCATTAACATCAAGTTCAGACACACTGAAGCAAATGAAGGTAGAGGATTGTCATCTGCTAGTCCAACAATTTGATATTTAGTAGATTTAAATTGAAAGGTTTTAAATTATGAAGTAGTTGTCTGAAAGTGATTACACGACAGTATCCTCATTGCCGATTTCAGAGGAAGTTACAAAACAGCAAAGTAGTTTGTAATCTTTGTATGATCTGCACATGAAGGCCATACCCTTAAAATTGCTTCCTAGCATTAATCTAGGATCAAAAAGGGTGGTGCTGGAAAAGCACAGCAAGTCAGGGAGCATCGGAGGAGCAGGCGATTCGATATTTGAAACATAAACCCTAATACATTACACAATGGACCTACCTGCATGGTCGGTCTATAGTGTAATGTATTTTGTTTTTGCCAGATATTCATATAATTCAAACATGTAGAATTAAATTGTGATTATCAGCGATGAATATCCAAGAAATTATTCAGTATTTACTGTATATTAATTAATTTAGATATGAGTTATGAAGGTTTTGTTTTCGTGCAGATTTATCAGTTGTATAAAAATGGACTTGAAACCCTTTTTCTTTCACACTGCATTTTTTCAGCACACATTTGGAATTGAATTTGTTTTAGATGGTGTTATTCCATATTGAACCTCATTCAATTTTCTGTGTTTGTTCATCGACAGGAAGTTTTTTTGATGATTTTATTATTAGTAGTCATCATGTTGATAGTCTCGGATTTAAATTTAGATTTAAAATTGGTGTACAAGAGATTCAGTTTGTATTATTTCTCAACTTGGACTCCCCTAGATGAGGAATCTTTTCCCAAATAAAATGTATGTTAGATATTATTAGCTGGGTATCTACATCATCTAATTCAGCTTCATTTGCAAAAGCTTTGTAACTCAGCACATATATTTCCCTAGATGACTCATTTTGGTAATGGCATTGTGCAGGATGGAACTGAGATAATTGTACCAAGAATGTTTCAGGTTTGCATCCTTGTTGACGCTGTAATAGTTGACCTCTACTGGAGTGTTTGTAAAATACTATAAAGCTTCTTAATTCATGTGTCAGGATGTAGGAAATGACTGCCAGAACTCCTGCTCTTGATTACTATTCAGTGACCCATACTGGCAAGTGCACGTATGTAAACACAGGTTTTCATTTTTCAACCACATGATTAAGGACCTTCTAATACTCATTGTCAAGGATCACACAGAAGAATGGCTATGAGACTGTTTTACAGCAAAAATGATATTTTCTGGATTACATTAATGTAATAATTTTACAAAAGAAACTATTTAAAAAGCATATAATCATAACAGTAATTGTGACAATATTTACTCTCTGTTTCATCAACTGTGTGACAACAATGCTTGATAATTAGTCAAAGGGTTAATGGTGTGATGAAAGGTGTAGTTTGCATATCACTTTTCAAGTTTGTATTTCAAACTAGCGCATATGCTTGTTGGTTCCTTTTTGGGAAGGGTGAAAAAGACAGGTTAGAGAATTGTATCAGAACCACACCTTATTGCAGAGAGCAGGTGATTGCAAACACCCAAAGTGTTTATGGAAGGTTGTTTATGCTGTGGCATTTATGGTGGAATAGCCATTGAAAAGCTTTAGTTGCTTTTGGTTTAGAATAATCCAGGATTGATTTCAATTTAGTTTAATAGCCAGAGATGGAAAGCTTTTAGGGCAGTTTTGGAGGCGATCTGAATGGATGATATATAAATATAGGTTTTTTTTGGAAAAGCATATAGGACAGTGCAAGGAAAATCCATTTATCTTAATGTATAAGTTTAGCTTATGAAACTTCCGTACCTGCAGCATTTCAATCAGAATCTTCAGAATATTGATTATTGACAAAGTCAAAGATTTCACTTTCATGGATAAAGGAAAGAACTGGGGTGAAGCAGTTAAGTTGAACATAAAGATTTAATGTAGAAGGATAATTTTCTAAATTTGAATCACTGTGAAGTGATAATTAGGTAATGAGAATTTGTTAACCTGTGTGTTTTAAGATCTTTAAAATTTCATTTTATATTTAGCTTGGATTGTGTAATGTATTTTATTATTAAAGAAAATCTGCCACCTTGTCTGTCTGTTTTCAGTGATTGACCACCACTTTAAATTTAAAATAAAATACATCCACGTTTCATTCTGTTATATAACTTGTCTAGTATTAACTACCAATCAGTTGGCTTATAGCAGTGGAAAATGATATTGATATTCACAAGACCAATTTTAATGATCTGTACATTTTGGATATCAAACAGAAATTGTATGTTTTCATTGCACAATTCAACTGCAGAACAAAATTTTTCACCAGTTCTCTCAAAGCTTAACCTGACTCCAACAATTTTCTTGCTTTATGAAACCCAATTTCCAGAATGGGTTTATATTAATAAAGTATTGTTTTCATATTTTGATTTGACTTATTGTTGTCACGTGGCTAAATACAGTGAAACATTTTGTTTTGCATGTAGTACAGGCATATCATAACATACAAGGACATACAGATTGTAGGGTGTTTAGAGAGCGTGGGGCACACAAGGCTACGGCTACAAGGACATGCACAATCACCTTGTAGATTTGACCTTCGAGAGGTCCATTCAGCAGTCTAACAGCAGTAGGGAAGAAGCTGTTCTTGAACCACTTGGTACATGTGTTTAAGCTTCTGTATCTCCTGCTACATGGAAGAGGTTGGAAGAGAGTATTATTGGGATGTGGGGGGGTCTTTAATGATGTTGATTGGCTTTACATGGCAATGAAGGTATAGATGGCTTCGTGATGATCTGGGCTTAGTTCACAACTTTCCATGGTTTCTTCTGGTCCTAGGCATTGCAGTTTCCAGACCAAGCCACTATATACCTAAATGGAATGCTTTCTGTGATGCATCTGTAAACATTGGTGAGGGTCATTATGCACGCAAATTTCCTAAGTTTCCTGAGGAAGAAGAGGCATTGTTGTGCCTTCTTGATGTTGCATCTACATGAGATGGAGAAAGTGAGGTCTGCAGATGCTGGAGATAGGGCTTATGCCCGAAACGTCGATTCTCTTGTTCCCGAGATGCTGCCTGACCTGCTGCGCTGTTCCAGCAACACATTTTCAGCTCTACATGAGATGATCAAGACAGATTGTTGGTTATCGTCACTCTAGGAACTTGATGCTCTTGACCCTCTCCACTTAAGTTCATTGATGTACAGAGGAACCTTGATTATCCAAAGGACATGGGTGGGGAGTATTTCATTCAAATAATTGAATTCCAGATAATCAAATGCCGGATAACATAGTTGAGCAAATCATCGGGATAATTGAGGTTCCTCTGTAGATAGGGACATGTCCTCCTCCTTTCTTCCTGAAGTCAATGATCAGTTCTTTTACTGACATTCAGGGATAATTTCGTTACCCTTTTTCACTCATTGATTGAGCACCATTCTTACTTCTGGTTTAATAGTAATCATCCATATTGCTGTGGAATAGCAGGATAATAGCAATTGCTTTCTCATCGTAGGCAGAGGCTGATGACTACACACTTCTGATGACCTTTTGTGTCCCATTATATGTACCTTTTGTTTCCTTGTTATGAAATGATTCATGCTAATCTTGTTTTAGATTTTGGGAGACCATGCAAGCTTTAGGGATTGTATAAATTAAGCTTAAATTCCAATATTACATTGGTCATTTGAGATTTTAGCCAATAAGGCAACAGGAGACAATGTAGTGCAGTATCTTACTTATATTACAGTTTACTTATATTACAGATAATACTTCTTAAAGCAGGGTAGCGATGGACATATTACGACTTTTGCTTTCTGGTTCAGCTTAGGAAGCAGGTTGGCGCCTGATCTTTTGATCTCTTTCCAATGCCCCTTCCACTTCGAGCTGGAAGCAGGATAATTTTAATTTTTTTGCATGCCCTGGTCACTCTTTTGAAGCTACAACCGACAGCATTATCGGTGACATCCTGATTGGCCTCTGCTTGGTGAAGATTGTTGCTGATTGATCATGCTTCCCTTAAACTAATCTCTAACTGATTCTTAAGGGGGGATTAACATTAACTGATGTCATGTCCCATTATCTCCACATTCCTTAAGTTGTCAGTTATCCATGGGCCCATCCTCTTCATTAAATGTGGTTACAGTCTGTTCTGATATAACATAATAATTCCGTTCCTGTGCAATCCTGCGTTATAAGAAAATCGCATAATAACAGCACCATTTAAACCATTGTGGAATCGCGTTAAAGCCAATACAAGTGAGGAAGGTTTACGTTCTACAAATAATGTTCGAATTTCTTCAATGGCGTTATGGCCAATTCATGTTGAAAAAACACGCATTCCAGCAGAACCGACTGTATTGCCATTTTATGTGGTGCCTAAAAGTGGTCATTTTTTGCATGGTGTGATTTTTAATATGAATAAAGCAAGTTGATGATAATAATATAATAAAAATGTGGTTCGTAGGAAGTTCTGTTGACTGCATATTGAATATCAGGTTGAATGTGTGCATCATAACAGTGAAAACCTACTGGAATTGTTCTTCTATAATGTCCATTTACTTTAGGAAATCATTCTTGAAAATGACACAATAGTGATGCTGAAAGTATTTAAACATAGTTTTATTTCTTGTATTCAGTGGTTGATTTATATCTCTTTTGAATATCTAAAAATTGATATGAGCGATATGCCGTTGCAAAGTGTGATTCATGTAAAACTGCTGTGTCTTGGGAGAGTGGAAATTAAATCCTATGCAAGTCTCTACTTTGCAGTGGATCTCTATAGCAGCTGTTGGATGTTTACATAAAAGAGGCCAATTACACTGTTGACAACTATACTGATAATGAAATTGCTGTTCATTGTGTCACCCTTTTTGACACTCAGCTGAAATAACTAATATAATTGGATGATTAGTTACTTATATGCATTATTTTTAAACATGAGTATGCTTTTTGCATTTTTTAAACTATACCTCAACAGCACTGCCAATGCCCAGAGTGAATTTCAGTTAGATGTTCCCAAGGAGGTGGGCAAATGCCTCAGTTGTACTGCATGTCTGGCATTGATGGCAAGACCTTTATTGCACCACAACATGTACAGCCCTGACAGAATGCTCTTTTGTTCCTGATGTTGTGTTTTTTGATGATTATAAATAATTCAGGAGCTTCACTGTACTGCCTTTGGGTTTTTGGTAAAGCAGAACTAACTAGCACAGCAGCTATTTTCCTTCATTAGAGCTTTCACTAGCAACTGGAAAAGAGCAGGGCATTTCCACTCAAGTGGTATCAAGTCAATTGATGTAACAATGGGTTATAGAAGGATCTAGATAAAATTGATAAAAGACCGAATTGCAGGGAATCAAATTTAAGTAAGTTAGTACAAGACCTAAAAAATTGATACAGAGTAGCTGCATCATCATTGAGACATGTGAGAAAAAGTTTTTTTTTAACATTTTGGACTTTTCAGTTTAAAAAGGAGATTAATAACAGCTACTTCAGAGGAATGTTTGATATTAAGTCAAATAGGAAATATCAAACATTTTAGATTTCAAACATACTAGGACAAGGGGAAGTTGTCATCAGTTGACCCTTGATTTCTGAATGAAGTTCACTCCAGGTTGCCAATTTCTGCAGTAGGCTGTTCTGATTGAACAGACTAATCCTTGAACTTCATATCTTTGGACAAACAGCACAGAACACTCCTCCATGAGGTAGTGCGATCCAATGTGCAGGATTTGCTTCCTTTTCTTTCCTTCTACGCTGCCAATTATCATTAAGACATTGCGACTCCAAAGTGTGATGTAATTTAGATATACTGTTGCCAGTCTGAATGATGGATAGCAAGCTCCTTCCAGTCATTCATGCCAAAGTTTTCATGCTTCAAGGAGAGTTTCAGAGTGCCCTTATTTCTTTATTCTCCCTTGAAAGTTTGGCTATTTGAGAGTTGAGGAAACAGGACCTGGCAGCAGAAGGTGATTTTTGGCCATCCAGACACAGACCAGTCTGTTGAAGTTGATTTGGCTAGATTTTTGCTTGAGTGCTTGTGGAGCTGGCTTTAAGAAGGACACGAGTGTTTGTTTGACAACATTCCTATTGAATGCAGAGAATGTGGCAGTGTATTGCTGCTGGAATTTCTCTTCACTCTTTTTTCACTGGGACACAGTCCAGCCCTGACTGCAATGTAGGAGTGTGGTGACAACAGCTGATCTATACAGTTAGACTTTTCTTGACATGTGGAGGTCTTGTTAAAACACTTGCTATAGTTTGCGGAATGCTGAGCTGACCCAGTGTTGTATGTTCTCACCAACAGTAGCTTCAACGTCATGGAGACTGCTCAACGTATTCCAGAGTCTGTCGTTCAACATATACGAAGAGTGGAATATTGAATGATGAAGTATGGGTTAATTTGAGGATTGCTTTGTAAACATTGTTGTGACAAGATGACAAAGGGTGATTTGGCTCTCTTTTTAACCCTTCTTGGTCAGGTACAACAAACCTTTCATTTTCCTTTAGCAAACATTTCAATTAAAATGTTATAAGGTCAAAATTCCGGAGCTCGTTGCAAGGTTTTTCTGAGTGAAAGGAAAGATTTTATTTGTTAATAAAGAGGGTAAAAAAATTTCGGGCGGCACGGTGGCTCAGTGGTCAGCATTGCTGCCTCACAGTGCCAGGGATCCAGGTTCGATTCCAGCCTCGGGCGACTGACTCTGTGGAGTTTGCACAATCTCCCTGTGTCTGCGTGGGTTTCCTCCGGGTGCTCCGGTTTCCTCCCGCAGTCCAAAAATGTGCAGGTTAGGTGAATTAGCCATGCTAAATTGCCCGTAGTGATAGGTGAACGGGTAAATGTAGGGGAATGGATATGGGTGGGTTGCTCTTCGGAGGGTCGGTGTGGACTTGTTGGGCGAAGGGCCTGTTTCCGCACTGTAAGTAATCTAATCAAACGTAACACCATAGTTGATTGGTGTCCTTAACAATGACAAAGTTTATAAAACATCTTTAACTTCTTGCTGGGTGGTTATTTCCCTAATTTGCTTTTTCACAGGGAATTGTTGATGTAGAAACTGGAATAGAATGTTCTTGTTAGAAATTAATTTCTCCTTCTCTCTGGTGTGCTACTCAGACTGGCTACTGAAATATACCACATTTTAATATTCACAAAACTGGTTTCATTACCTTTCAAGTTGATTAACTGTCAAGTGAGCCTTTCATTCTTCAGTTCATAGGATGTGGACATAACTGCTTCGGCAAGTATTTTTTGCTCATCCCAATTGCTGTTGAGAAGATGGTGAGTTAACAATTTGTGAACTGCTGTAATCCATAATCTTTGAGGTGGATAGTCACTGTCAGGTAGATTGTAACTTATTTTTGGAGGTTGTCACCCGGTGCTTGATGTTTGTCCAGATTTTAAAGTATTTATTTAAGATTTCATTCTGTAGACATTGCCCGTTGTTTCATGATGATCCAGTCGCAGGATAGTGATGGAGTTTCGTGGAGATTGAAATTTTTGGAACATAATTCCCAGAGCCTTGTGATGTACCGAGTTGGACTTTGATTAGGTAGACAAATGCAGTGAAGAGTTCCTGTTGGAGTTTTTGGTACTTTTCTTGGATTTGTCAGCAGCAAAGACCAGGTTTGAATCTCCTCTGACAGGACTGAACCGAAATTGTGTCTCTGGGTGGATTTCCTTAGCTTCTGTAGCTCTCTCATAGATGATAGTTCAGCCATGGATTCTATAACAGAACATAACCTAAAAAATGTCAGCTGCCACAAAGAGTTCACAAAGCATTCTTTATAATTTTTTTTTCCCAGCATTGTCATCTTTGAGATGAGAAACATTGTCATGTGAGTGAAAGAAATTTTGTTCACTTGACCTTGGTTTATAAATGGTGGCTTCATTAAAGCCATGTAGGCCTTTTTGAACAGCAGAATTTTGCATCTTTCATATTTTCTCTTCCCACCACGTGTTCCTTATCTTCCAGATTTGTATTTGGGCATCAACCTTGAGCTGTTGGAATGCTGCCTTTTTGATTTCAACCTTGAAGTGTTCCACAACTAAGGCTACTCATTTTTGATGTAGGAGTTTATGTATTTCAGCATAGTTCTGAACCAGTTCTGATAATAATCTTGCTTGAACCCAGTAGTTTATTTTTGTTCCTTCAAAACCTTTTCCTGGGATTAGTCTCACAATGAATATACATGGTACAGAATTCTCGTTTCAGCAGCAGGAAGAGCGGGAGCATCGACCAGGGGGCTGACAGGAAGATGAGTCACTGATTTAAAAACTTACCTTGTGAAGCAGTGGAGCACATGCTGAGTAGGAGCAGAAACGGGACTGCTGAGAAAGTGAAGTAATATACAGAGGAACCTCGATTATCCGAACGAGTCAGGCCGGCAGTATTTTGTTTGAATAATTGATTATTTTGATAATCGATTTGACCTTAAACAAGGGAAGCCATACTGATCTAACACTGTGCGCTCTACCGGCGAGTTTGTTTAAATTGATAATTTTGATGATTCTGCTATTTAAACAAATTAATCTTTGCATCCTGCAAATTGCAGATTAAACTGAGAAGGACTAAACCCTTACCATCACATAAATATATGAAATCCCAGCATTAAAACAAGGTCACGGACCGCTTTACAATCACAAGAGCGTTTGTCAGTTTCCAATTAACTCAATGTCGCGATAGAAAGACAGAAGCACTGCCTCGCGCATGTGTTTACTTTCTTTGCCATTTTTTCCATGAATGGCCCAGTAAAGTGACGGGAATAAAGCACTCACTTTTACAAAGAGCTTACGTTAAAAATATCCAGAATTGCTGTTGCTTGAGGTGTTTGGGTTTCTTAGTTCTTTGCCAGTGTTTCCACATGTTCTTCAGTACAGGTAATCCGAATCCATTTACCTCTTTGATGCAATGTTTTTATAGGACCTTGAGACCTTATTTGGGTTATCCAAAATTTGAGTAATTGATATTTGAATAATCAAGGTTTCTCTGTATTTGGATGGTTGTGTTACCCGAAACACTACTTGGGTAGTGTCTCCCGTGCATCCTCCTGTAAACAAAAAAAAAGATTCTGTGCACCGGATTGGTAAGGTAACTAGTTTTTTTTATTCTTTTATTTTTCTACAGTCTCTTTGAGAATTTCGAATAGTGAAAATGGTGATTAGGGCAGTTGAATGCTCCTCCTGCAGAATGTGGGCGATAACGGTCACCATTAGTGTCCCTGTTTACTTCCTCTGTGGGAAGTGCAACTCCAGCACCATGAAAACCGCATTAGGGAACTGGAGCTGGATGAACTTCGGATCATTTGGGAGGCTAGGGAGTTATTGAGAGGAGTTGCAGGGTGGTAGTCACACCTCGGATGCAAAAAGAAGGCAGATGGGTTATAGTCAGGGGACGGAAAGGGAACCGGCAGGCAATGGAGCGAACCTCGTGTGGCCATTCCCCTCAATAACAAGTATACCAGTTTGGATACTGTTGGGGAGAATGACTTACTAGGGCTCATGTTCTTCGGGAGGGTTTAAACTGATTCAGCAAGTTCACCCAAATTATTCCGGATGCTCCTGGTGTTGAGAAGACACACTTCAAACCACCTTCCTGCTTGCCGGTGAACTCTTGCAACCTTGAAACATCATTTTTGACTTCACTCCTTTCAACCTCCTGGACACTGCAACTACGATTGAAGTTCCCATGCCCCTGGTACAACTTTGATATTTATCAGTGAAGAAGTTGATGATCTGTCTAGCAGACATTAGTTACCCACATAGAATGAAATAAACATTGCTTGGATCATTGATTCTAATAATCACATGTAAACCCTTAAAGAACAATTTTATTCCTAATTTCAGAAAACAGTACTTCACACCAAGCCTGAGTTGGATTTCTCTGGACAAGAGTACTGAAGGCAAAAGTCAGTTTTGGTATTGATTGATTTCTGAAGAGGGATAAGCTCGATGGACTGAATGGCATTCCTGTTGATGGAATGATAATAATTTATAATACATTGTATCCATGTTGCCCAAAAAGGCTATTCAGCCTAATCCCACTTTCCAGTACTTGGTTTGTCAGCTTGTCGGGTTGAGCACTCCAGGTCCAAATATTTTTTAAAACTGGTTGAACGTTTTTGACTCTACCACCTTTTTCAGGTAATGAGTCCAGACCCTATAACCATCTGGATGAGAACACATCTTCTCAACACTCTTCTCATTTACTTGACTTATGCTAGCATTCTGTACCATGCATATTCATTGTGAGATTAATCCCAGGAAAAGGTTTTGAGGGAAGAAAAATAAATATAAGTCATAAAAGGAAAATTTGAAGGGGGAGTTTAGAGCACCAAAACTGTGCATATGCCTTTGCAGGGTAAAGTGTGAAATAATTAATTTGCCACTTTATTAGTGGTACTTATGAAATCTGTTGTGGAAAGTAGTAGAGAAATAAATTTATCTATTCTAGGTCTTTTTTTAATATTATTATGCTTGTATGCTATATCGGGGGTCAGTGTATTACACTGAAATTTCTGTAATCACTGATACTTCTATAACATTATTAGGCTCGACTTGCTGTGTGATCTGTGAAGACTGAAAAAGCAAAAATGCTAATCAGTGTTCATGAGCTGTTAATTGCTTTTCAATTATCCAGTGCTGCTTATTGAGTCCAAAACATTTTTCTGATACCTATGTCTTTCTGTATGAAGTTTCTGCATTCCAATTGCATAATTTTGCATCGCATTTTGTGTCATCCACTGTGGACTTTGGCCTTTCACCTAAATACTTTCCAGAAAATAAAGACACAATTTTCAGAATTCCAAGGTGAATAGAATATCATCCTGGATCCACTCATCCGCTTTTCTCAATTAATGTATTTTTATCATTTATATACAGCAAGCTTTTCTTGTTGGTGCTACTTGCAGTGAAAAGTCCACTTTATTTGTCATTGATTATTTAACATTTCACTTTTGTCGTCAACTCCATTGTTTTGTTACTTTTGTTTTTCTTTTTATTCTTTTCTGCTATTTCCTTTGCTCTTTTTTTTTGAATATTTAATTTTTTCTCCCACTGCTGAAGTTGGAACAAGACTTATTTGGGGAGGAAAAATTACTTTTTTAACAAGTGGTCATAATGTTTTCTTAGTAATTACTAACTGTTAATTAAATTATGCAATCATGTGATTGTGAAATGTGTAATGTCTCATTATGGATGTCTGGAGAAATTTAGGCATATGCCACTTTTTTAATTAAAAGAGTTATTTTGTCCTCCTGATTTGTATATGAACTGATCACCAAAAAACAGCATAGGACCCCCAAAGGGCAATTCATCTGACAGAGTTTATTCCTTTCAGAATTTTCCTACATCTAACTCCTTTTATAACTGCAAGCTTTGCTAAATCATGAATTGATTTACTTCCCTCTTCAATGCTTCATTTAGCTTCATGTTTACTGCACTAGATGGCAATCTCTTGCATAAGTGTGGAGTATGCTGTCTAGGTTAGAAAACAGGCACACTTCAACTGAGGATGTTCAGAATTTGAATTCTCTTTTACAGCCTATTGTTGGAGCATCGTCTATAAATTCATTTAAAAACATATAATGCTTGACGATCATTAAAAGGTTATGGAGAGATGGATGGAAAGTTGTTACTATTTAAATGAGGTGCCTGTGTGCAGCAAAATAATAGTTCACAATAGTTCGGCTTTTCACCAATAGTTGTCAAAAATGACACTGAGCTTCCAGTTGCTTGCCACTTTAATGCACCACCATGTTCCCATGTCAGTATTTCTGTTTAAGGCCTACAAGGCTTAATGCAAGCTGGACAAACAGCTCATCTTCCACCCAGGCAACTTAAAGCCGACATTGAGTGTAACAATTTCATAACATGATCAAGCTCCTCGATGAGCAGAATGAGATAGGCAAACAATGACATAGTTAATCATAAGCTGAGATGGAGATCAGCTGAGACAGTGTTAGGTAGGGTGCGAATGAGAATTGTGTATAGTTGAAAACAACCCCTATAATGCAGAACCTGGGGTGTTATGAAGGGGGAGAGGTGACGACTGACACAGAGGAGTGTGATCTTCCTATTAAATTGTTGCACTCAATGTTGAAGACGTATGCCAATGTGAACTTTTTGGAGGTACCAGGAGACATAGCCTTAAATGTAATCAAAGAGCTGGTCAGGCTTTTAAATAATTTTTTAAATGATTTTTGTGACTTTAAAGTGAACTTGAATCTCATCACTCCCATTTATTTTATGAGAACAAATTGTTCTAAATCTGGAATCATCATTTTGCTTGTCTGAACCCTATCCCTTGCATTTAGATCTTTTCTTATATATGGCAACATTGTGTCAACCCCTGCCATTGTGGTTGCTTTATAAGATATAATTAAGTCTTTCCTTTTGCTTTATGTTTTGCCTGTCTACTTAAATACTCAAATTTATGTTTTATGTCTCTGCTGTTGTTCTACTTCTTGCTTTTTTAAATCCTCAAACAGTGAAAATGTTCATTGTTGCTTCCAAAGGTACTTTAAAATGTACATTATGTATTCAGTATAGACATATATCGTAAAGTGAAATGTAGGATGGAGAAAATAGAAGCTGGAGTTTTTTTTAAACAAAATAAGTCTCCAAACGTTTGTAGGGAACAAGTTATTAAACTGAAGCAGACCAACAGTTCGAGAGTGGTTGAGTATTTCTAAAGCAGCTAGTTTCAACCAAAACTGGTAATACACCTTCTAAGCTTATATTAAATGCAAACTGGTCAGGATTATTTTAGGAAGAGTAGAGACCAGTTAGCATCTACTTTGGAAATTAGCTTACAAGAGAAATGGGGATTGCATATCTTACAGGTGCAGTTTTCTACATAAATGGAGTAAACGTTGAAGGGCAAGTTCAAAGGTGGGTAATGAAACCTTTCTGAAATGTATTTATCAGTGGGGCTGAACTTCACATATCCATTTAACTCTATATGGTAATAGAATTAAATTAGGAGTTTTAGATGTCAAGCTTACTTTTTCAAATAAACCTGTTGGACTATAGCCCGGTGTCACTTGCTTTTTGACTTTGTCCACCCTAGTCCAACACCAGCACCCCTACATCATATTTATTTCATACAGACCTTCAGTATTGTTTTAAAGTATTTATTACAGTCCATTACCATTCCAAAATCAAGAGTAATAATACAGACTAAGATAGGTTTTTTGCTCTGTTCTGCCTGATTTCAAGATAATTAGATGGGTAAGTTTTGAGAATAGATTCTCATTACGATAGAGCTATACCACTTAAATGGATGACCAATTTGAAGACATTTTATTTAGCAGATGGAGGAAGCAGTTTAAAATGATATACCTATTCAGTTACTGTTGCTGTTAAAATTATTATTGTTTTTGTGTTTTATTGTTGCCATTCATGAGTGTCTATGAATTTTAATTATTCATCTCTCACCTTCCTCTTCAGAGTGGTTTCCCATTAGGATATATCTTTGCTTCTTGGAGAAAGAGGAGGGGAAAGAAAGTGAGGCCAAACTGATGTGATAGCAGTAGTTAAACTTAGCACCCAGCACCAATACTTTATGACCAAAGCATGCATCCAGAGATGTGAGTTTACAGGAGAAGCTATAAGGGTTAGACTTCATGCTCTGAGAAAACCTGTAGCTTGTTCCACCACGTGTATCATTCAATTGACATGGTATTTCCTGCTTCACATGGACATGCTGACTATCTGATGTATTTCCATTGCCTAGATCGGAGCTGTGGTGTTCAACTGAACTGATTTCAGATGTCACAGTTGAAATGTGCAATTTTGTTTTTTCTAATACTTAGCCAGTCAGATTCTGATTTGCTAAGGTCACATTTTGTTTCATTTCATTTAACAAAAATTAATTTGCCTTTCACTGAAACACATGCAATGCTGCAAACTTGGTTTCAACATTAAACCAGAAGCTGCTTATCCAAAAAAAAAAGATGAGAGTAAAGCAAGTTCTTTTTATTTAAAATGCAATTCAAAAGGTTTTAATGCACAGACTAAAAGTATAATCCACTCATCCTAATGCCATCACATTACAGTACTCAACCATCAGAGAGAGTTCACCTCTCTATCACATCTATAGGTTTATTTTTATTGTTTCCTTCAATCCCTGGTCTTGAGAGTTTGGTAGCCACTTCCTTGATTTAGACTGTCAACTCCGAATAACTCCTTTGGGTTTTAGTTAAACACTTCTAGTTTTGAAGTATTAAGTTTAAATCCTTACATTGGAGGTAACTTATTTCTGAACTTTTCTGAATGAATGAATCCAAAGATTGATTGAACGATGAAGGCACACTGGCCTTCATCAGTCAGGGCATTGAATATAGAAGTTGGGAAGTTTTGTTGCAGTTATACAGGACATTGTTGAGACCACTGTTGGAGTATTGTGTTCAGTTTTCGTCACCTAATGGGAAGGATATTATTAAACTGGAAAGATTTCAGAAGATTGCCAGGACTCAATCGTCTTAATTATAGCAAGAGGTTGGACAAGCGAGGTCTTCTTTCTTTGGAGCATAGGTGACTGAAGGAGGATCTTTAAACGAGTGCAGAAGATCATGAGAAGCATGGATAGGGTGAATGCACTCAGTCTTTTCCCCAGGGTTGGGGAATCAAGCAGTAGAGGGCATCAGTTTAAGGTTAGAGGGAAAAGAATAAGTGGGAACTTGAGAAGCAACTTTTTTTCCCCCACATTGGATGGTATGCATTTGAAATAAGCTACCAGCAGAAGTGGTTGAGGTGGGTACATTAGCAACATATAAAAGGCATTTTATACGTGGAAATGAAAGGTTTAGAAGGATATGGGCAAGTGCATGGATCAATTTGGGCCAAAGGGCTGTCTCCGTACTGTCAGACTCTATGACTAACTCTTTTCTCTCTCATAAACTGTTTTGTGTATCTGACTTCAACCAGGATTCTGCAAACTAATGAACCAAACCTTTCTAACCACGTGGTTTTCTTCTAAGGAAAAATTAATTTTTATCTTACTAAACAGCAAGCAAGCTAATACTCTTTGATGTTTATTGTGTTCACTTGTTAAATTCTCCCAGTGCAAACAAATTCCCATTGTCACCTCAGCAATTCCCCCTCTCTCAGACTGGTTGAAATAAAATCATGACTCCAGAAAGACTGATATGTGTATATGAAGTAACAATTAACTTATCAAAACTTATATGTACTAATTCTAAATCCAAACTCTACCAGAAATGAGAGTGATAAAAGTATATATGAATCACATATCGCATATGAATCAATTCTGAGGAAGGGTCACTCGACTTAAAACATTTAACTATGATTTTTCTCCACAGATGCTGCCAGACCTGCGGTGCTTTTCCAGCAATTTATATTTTTGTCTATTAATCACATACCATGCATTACATGTTATTAAAGCAAAACTTTAAGAAAGTTGAAAAAGAAAAGGTTTAAATAATGTCTATTTTATTTTTGTATCGTAGATGGAATATGAAAAACAAATTGAAAAGTTAATGCCAATTTGGAGTGAGAACCTGAAATCACAAAGGAAGGAGAAGGAAGCCACTATTGAGCAAGTAAGATTGGAATTCTTTAAATGTATTATGTATTTGTGTTAATGAAAAATCAAGCAAGACCTCTCAAGTTGTGCCATTGTAAATTTTTGTGATACCAGGAGGGGATTATAATGGAGATCATGGACATTACAACATTCGTAAATTTGCAAGTTTCAGAATCAGACAGGCAAAGACAGGAGATTTTCAGGCAAATTTAACATAACTTTGCTGTTATTGCTATTATAGCTTTTTTGGCAGTATCATTTGTTGATTCTCTATTCTTGAACTCACATCTTCCTTGTTCTTCCTCTCCCTGTTTGATTTTTCCAGCTTTGGTTACAAAGTAAATTATGACTGATACTATTATACGTCATGGAAGTCTAAATAAAACCTGATACATGTTTGATCTGGAAGAGGTTATGTGGAAGAGGTTATTACTGCTGACCATTGTCTTAGGCTTAACCAGAATGTTTAATTCCACCCTGAAAATTTCATTGTATATTGTAAAGCAGGCCTAATTCTGTCTCCATACATCACCAGTGTTACCCAATCTCAATACATCTGATGCCAAGAACCTCAACTATGTCTTTGTCACCCATGACACTTCCAGGCTCAGTTATCTAATGCTTTCCTGGCCAGTCTGCTATCCTTAATGCTCTCTAAACTTCAGTTCATTTAAAGTTTTGCGGCCAATAAGTATCTTATGCCCATTTTCATGATGTGAGTGGTGAGAATTATATCTGTGTGCACATCACCACAAATAGCCTGCAAGTTCCCAGACATAGGCACCACAAAGTGGGCAATGGACTTATGGGAAAACAGTGATGATTGAGTGTTTTATGATATGGTAGCTCATTAATTAGAATGACTAAGTTTGATGTAGGAACAGAGGTGTGTCACAACATGCTATTTCAGTTGCCTCCATTGCAAGATTAATCCAGTAGAGAATCCTGTAGAGATTTTTATGGCATGCAGAATACTAGTGTTTTAGTTGATGCTATTACATTTCACTTAATTTCACTACTCGCTGTTTGGAAAGTATTTTTCTCAACTTATATCAGCTTGTTCTGCAAATCACTTTAAATCTGTGCCCCTGGTTCGTGATTTTTTTATGAGTGAGAGCAGTTTCTCCTTATCTGTTCTCTCCAGTCCTTTTATAGTTTTGAAAACCTCTATCAGATCTCCTCTTAGATGTCTTATCTCCTGGGAGAACATACCCATTTCTTCAATCTGTCCTCCAAACTGAAATTTCTCATCATTAGAACTCCTGATTTATAGTTAGATATAATTGAACAAATTAGGTATGACAGTAGATTACTTGATGTTTATAAACAATAGCATAAATTTCTTGTCTTATATGTTAGCAGGAAAACTGAATTTGCATTTATACAGTGCCTTATGACATACACAGAACTTTCTTAAGAACATTACAATGAATGAATTGTATGGAGTATAGTCAGTTATCCTGCAGCTACATGCAGTAGTCATATTTCACATACTTAAATCCCACAGGTCACAAATGAGTAGAAAATATGCTTTTTAGTACGGTTGATTCTGAGAGGCATGTTGGTTAGGACAATAGGAATATCCCTTGTTGCTTTTCAACTAGTACTAAAAACAGTTTTACATTCACCCAAACTTTTTTGACAACTGATTGGCATTTGCATTAAATAATAAATGAACTTGGACCTTCCATTCTTACTCTTTAGAATGTAATTTATGTGTCTGGTAATTTTTTGTCATTATCTTCATCCCTTCATCAGGAATGAGGCTTGTGGCCAGGGGGCTGAGACATAAATGGGAGGAGTTGGGGTTGGGGTGGGGGAGGTAGCTGAGAATGCAATAGGTAGATGAAGGTGGGGGAGAAAGTGACAGGTCGGAGAGGAGGATGGAGCGGATAAATGGAAAGACAATGGACAGGTCAAGAGGGTGGTGCTGAGTTAGAGGCTTGGGACTGGGATAAGGTGACGGAAATGGAAATGAGGAAACTGGTGAAATCCATATTAATACGTGTGGTGGCAGGGTCCCAAAGCGGAAGATGAGGAATCCTTCCTCCAGGCGTTTGGTGGTTAGGGTTTGACAATGGAGGAGGCCCGGGTCCTGCATATCCTTGGTGGAGTGGGAGGGGGAGTTGAAGTGATCAGCCACAGGGCAGTGGGGTTGGTTGGTGCAATTGTCCCAGAGATGTTCTCTGAAACAATCTGCAAGTTGGCGTCCTGTTTCCCTGATGTAGAGGAGACCACATCGGGTACAACGGATACAGTAGATGATGTTTGTGAATTTCAGTTGGATGTGGAGGAACCTTTGGAGCCTTGGACGGAGGTGAAGGGAGAGGTGTGGGCGCAGATTTTGCACTTCTTGCGGTGGCAGGGGAAGATGCCAGGAAAGGGGTGAGAGCTGGTTGGGGCCGTGGATCTGACAAGGGAGTTCAGCCAAGCAGATGAGGGTGTCAGTGGAAGGATATTGGTTGGGACAGCGTGAGGAGGAAGAAACTGAGGGCTTGGAGACCTTTCTCATGGTAGATAGTCTCTCCGAAATGCATGTCCCTAGTGGTGGTTCTGTTTGTAGGTGGCGGACGTGATGGAGGATGATGCATTGTATACAGAGGTTGGTGGGTGGAAGCTGAAGACCAGGGGTATTCTGTCCTTGTTGTATTGGGAGGAGTGGGTTTCAAGGGCAGATATGCAGGAAGTGGAGGAGATGCGCTGGAGGGCATCGTCGACCATGTGGGAGGGGAAATTGTGGTCTTTTAAGAAGGAGGCCATCTGGGATTTTCTATGTTGGAGTTGGTCGGCAGAGGCAGAGGAATTGGGAATAATATCACACCCGACCCCCATAATCACGCCCACTCCAGTGGCAGTCTCTGCCCCCACCCCAAGTCCTAGCTCCCAGCTCTGCCGTGTTTTTACTATTCCCCCAGACCTCCCCCTTACTGAGGATGAACGTTCAGTCCTCAGCAAAAGTCTCACCTTCATCGTCTGTGCTCCTGGATTAATGAGTTCGCCAAGCGTTGTGATTTCTTCTGTCACCTCCATTTTTTCAATCAACATTCCCACCCACCCACCCACCGAGGGCCTCTTCTCTCACCTCCAACACACCCCATCCACCTGGACACCCCCTACTGGCCTGTTACCCGCCCTTGGCCTGTTCATTTCCAGCTGCCGCCGTGACATAGACCACCTCAACCTGTCCACCCCCCTCACCCACTCCAACTTCCCGCCCTCGCAATATGCAGCCTTCCACTCCAACCCCAACATCACCATCAAACCAGCAGACAAAGGGGACGCTGTGGTAGTTTGGGGCACTGACCTCTACACGGCTGAAGCCAGATGCCAACTTGCAGACATCTCCTCCTCCTCCTGCCGCCCCCTCAATCATGACCTCACCTACCATCACCAAATCATCATCTCCCAGACCATCCATAGCTTCTTCATCTCTGGAGATCTCCCATCCACAGCCTCCAACTGCATCATCTGCAAACCCCGCACTCCTGATATTACCTCATACCAAAGATTTACAAACCTGATTTCCCCAATCAACCCATTATCTCAGCCTGTTCCTGTCCCACTGAACTGCTGTCTACATACCTTGACACCATTCTGTCCCCCTTAGACCAGGAACTCCACACCTACATTTGGGACACCACCCATGCCCTTCACCTCCGCTAAGAATTTTGTTTCCCCGGCCCCCAGTGCCTTATCTTCATCATGGAAACCCTGTCCCTGTACACATTTATCCACCACAATGGAGGCCTCTAAGCCCTCCGTTTCTTCCTCCTCACACTGTCCCAACCAGTACCCTTTCACTGACACCCTCATCAGACTGGCTGAACTGGTCCTCACTCACTTAACAACTTCTCCTTCCAATCCTCCCACTTTGACCAAATCAAAGGGTAGCCATGGGCACCCGCATGGGACCCAGCTATGCCTGACTCTTTGTTGGGTACGTGGAACAGTCCCTCTTCCGTAGTTACACCAGCATCATCCCCCACCTTTTCCTCCACTACATTGGTTACTGTATCGGCGCTATCTTGTGCTCGCACGAGGAGGTTGAACAGTTCATCAACTTCACTAACATCGTTCACCCCGACCTCAAATGCAATTGGACGATCTCAGTCACCACCCTCCCCTTTCCATCTCCATCTCCAGTGCGATTAACCACGGATATAGACTACAAACCCACCAACTCCCACAGCTATCTGGACTACACCTCCTTCCACCCTGCCTCCTGTAAAAACGCCATCCTGTATGCCCAATTCCTCCCTCTTTGCCACATCTGTTCCCGGATGACCAATTTCACCACAGAAAATCCCAGATGGCCTCCTTCTTCAAAAACCGCAATTTCCCCTCTCATCTGGTCAGTGATGCTGTCCAGCACATCTCCTCCACTTTCTGCACCCCTGCCCTTGAACTCCACTCCTCCCAATGCAAGGAGGCACTGGCCCTCACCTTTCACCCCACCAACCTCCGTATACATCGCATCATCCTGCGCCACTTCCGCCACCTACAAACAGACCCCACCACTAGGGATGTATTTCCCTCCCCACCCCTATCAGCGTTTCAGGGAGACCGTTCCTTCCGCGACTCCCTTATCAGATCCATGCCCCCAGCAACTTCCCTTGCCACCACAAAAAGTGCAAAACCTGTGCCCACACCTCCCCCCCCCCCCACCTCCGTCTTAAGACCCCAAAGGATCCTTCTAAATCTGACAGACATTTGCCTGTACCTCTGCAAATGTCATGTACTGCATCCGTTGTACCAGATATAGAAAAATACAGCACAGAACAGGCCCTTCGGCCCACGATGTTGTGCCGAACATTTGTCCTAGCTCTGGTCTCCTCTGCAAGGCGCCAACTTACAGATCATTTCAGAGAACATCTCTGGCACACCCGCAGTAACCAATCCCACTGCCCTGTGACTGATCATTTCAACACCCCCTCCCACTCTACCAAGGACATGCAGGTCCTGGGCATCATCCATCACAAGACCCAACCACCCAAAGCGTGGAGGAAGAACGCCTCATCTTCTTCCTTGGGACCCTACAACCACACAGGATTAATGGGGATTTGACCAGTTTCATCATTTGACCAGTTTCATCATTTCTCCCCCCGCCCCCCCAACCCCAAGCTTATCCCAGTCTCCAACACAGCATTGCCCTCTTGACCTTTCCATCGTCTTTCCCATCTATCTGCTCCACCCTCCTCTCCGACCTATCATCTTCTCCTCCATCTTCATCAACTACCCCTCCACCCCCTACCAAGCTCCATCCTCTTCCCACTTACCTTTTGTGTTTTTTAATGCTCTGAATTTCAAAATCTTGCATCTTTTGTTGTCAGACTCTGGCCATTTAGCTCTAAGTCTTGGGTTCAAATCTTCAAAAACTGACTATGTGAACAAGTGAAATCAATTTGGGAATTTTCCATTTAGTTCGTATTGGACATGAGCACATAAGTATCAATAACTTGGTGTCTTTCTCAGGAAAGACAAGTGTGTTAAAGAGAAAACAACCAATTCGTATAATCGGGCATTCTGGCTAGAGCTTAGAAATAGAACGCAATGTGTTGTAGGGAGCTTTATTTTGCATCTAATCATACTGGATTTATTGTGAAATGTTTAATGTGCCAAAAAATAGTATGCAGTAATGTAACAGGTTATAATTATTAGTTTGTTAGTTTTGCTGCTTTGTCTTCTGAGCTCTTTGGATGAACAAATCCCACCAATTTGGATGGCTTTGTACTTAGGGTCTTTTTCCCAATCTGTCTGAGCATTTAAGTTTTCTTTCATGTTTGTCCATGCTTTTATGTTCCACATTTGGCTTGGAGTAAATTTGGCAAGGCTCAGTGCTCTCATGCAAAGTTGGCAGTATGAATCTTACAAATTATGCTAATATTGATGAATGCCCAGCGACAAGTTATTGAACTTCGATGTTTAGTGTTTGGTTTACAATGTAATTAAAATGCATGCCAGTGACGTGAGTGATTCAGCTCCAGTATCAACACAGAGTAAATATTTCATAGTTACAACAATCACTATTTGGAAGACATGTTGATGCTCTCCATTTGTTGTATTATCTATCCTATATCTTCATTCACTATTGAATTCAAAATAAATACTTGAATAAAGAGATATTGAGCTTAGCAAGTACCAGATTTCAGCTACATCTATTTTGTAAGACAGTCTGCTGTCTGAACTAATCAGAAAATCCATTGCGTTGCAATGTCATGTCCTCCTGCCTAATAATTACCATCTCACACCTATGAAGCTCTCAACAATGACTTGTATTCATGTTATGTCTTCAACAGAGTAAAAAGTCTGAAGGTGCTTCTTGGGACCACTATCAAACAAAACTTGACATTGAAACAAATAGAGAGACATTGAAACTTGTTACCGAAAGCTTGACTGAAGAAATAGGGTTTGAGGAACTGTTTAATGTTGGGAGGGAAATGGAAAAACAAAGAGGTTTAGGAAGGAACTGCCAGTGCTCTGGGTTAAGACAACTGAAAGAATTCCTGGCATAAATGAATAATTAAAATTGGGGATGCAGCAGAAGTTGGCTGGTTACAGAGCTGGAGGAGGCTTTGAGGTAGGGAGCCCTGGAGCCATGGCAATTTTGAAAATGAAAGATGAGAATTCTTTTAGCTTGAAGTGTCCTGACCTTGGAGCCAATGAGGATGGGAATAATGGATGTGCGTTAGAACTGAGCAAGAGTGTTGGATATGGAGGGTAGACAAAGGATGTTTGGCTAGTAGGGCATTGGATTATTCACATCTGACAGCAGTAAAGACATAAATGAAAGTTTCAACAGAAGATGAACAGAGGCGGAGGGGAAGACTGACAATGTTATGGAGTTGCAAAGCAGTCTTGGCGAGGATGTGTGATCAAAGGTTCACCTTAGGGTCAAATGTAATGCTAAGGTTGTGAATGTTCTTATTTTGTCTCAAGCAGTTGTCAGGCAGAGGAATGGAATCACTGAATAGCAAGTGATATCTATAACAGTGAGATATTCCTGATATTTAAGGAGAAAATGTATGCTCTGGATGTTAGACATGTAATGTGATTATTTCTTTCCTGGCATAACATTGGAAAAGGCGAAAACAGCAAGTAGAGGCATTCTTGGTGAGAAAGCATAAGTGGAGCGATTGGTGAAAGGGACAATGAACAGCCTTTCCCTCAGTATTAGACCTTTCTGGTTAGTTTTAAATCTTGATAATACGTTTGAACAAAATTATTTGACCCAGTGTTTAATGTCTCTCTAGCTAAGGATAGTAATAGTTGTCCGTAAAACAAGAAGCTGTCTCCTCAAAATCTGTTCATGGCAGCCTGCTTCTCTCTCCCTCGCTTCTCTCTCTCTCTCTCTCACACTCTCTCGCTTCTCTCTCTCGCTTCTCTCTGTGTCTCTCTCTCTCTCTCTCTCTCACACACACATTTCTCTGTCCGTCTGTCATGATTTTCTTTCTTACTTGCTGTCAGTCTCAATATTCTTTAGCTCTACTTTACTCTTTTTATGCCCTTAAATTTAGTGTTTACTTTGTATTTTTCTTGCTGTCTTTCCTCCAGTGTACTCTTCCTTTCCTTGCATTTGTATTCCATTTTTCCTTGCCCCTGCTTAACATTTGTACATCTGTTTCATTTCATTCTGTGCTTTTCTATTTTTCTGTCGCTCCTGCACCCTTCAGTCACTTCAGTTTTGTTTCTCAGTTCCTCACTTTCAGCTCCCTTTGCTCCCTTTACTCCTACTTTTCTCCTTTCAGCCTTTTTGCTGCCTCTTCAACAGGTCTCTTTTCAATTTCCTTTTTGTGGCATGAAGAAGATGAGACAGCTGGCTGAAACTTGAGCACTCCAGGAATGAGACTTTTAATGCAAAATAGAAGATCAAACTTACAATAGGGAATGTTGTCATTTTCACAAGAGATTTTGCAAATGTAAGGGGAGTGGAACTTTCCCAAGTGATAGTCCAACAGAATTTAAGAAGTGCTGGAAGCAGCAGAAAATTGACATTTTGCTTTCTGTTAAATGTTGATTTGAGGCTAATCTGACTAACTTTGGGATGTTTGCATCAGCACAGTCTATTCTCATGATGGCAACACTTGTTTTGCTGTTTTCTGAGTAGTTGTAAAAAGCTGTACAGGTCTTAATTATATTAATGTGAAATGTAAGATGAGAACTCCTGGAAGTAGTTTTTTTTACTCACACTTTTTTGTTCACTATTTTCAGTACACAAGCAGAATAAATAATGCTGATATACTTAAGCTACTAATTTGAGAATTGCATGTGCAGACTACAAACTGTGTTTTGTACTGAGCTGCTGAAGATGTTTGCATATTCAATTGAATAGTTGGCTGTTTTGAAGGCTGTTGGAACCATCCTATTGTGAGAAACTTTGAAAAATAAAATGATAAAATTCCAAAAGGACCAGTGGAGTACATGGTTATATATTTGAAATCAAATTGAAATGACTAGTTATAAAGTTGAAGCCACCTAAGACATCCCTGTTGAAGTGTTCCCTCATCATTTGGTTTTGAGTACTTGAGATTCAGATAACTGAACCTTGTGTCATGTAGTCACTTCCACATTGTTAAACTTCAGTTATTAAACAATATTAAATGCTGTTAGATGACATAAAAGTGGGAGTACTACTACATTTAAAAATGTTGAGCAGCTTTTTTCCCCACCACCTGGTGGATGAGATGAGCTAGATTTTACATTGTTGAAAGAAGAATTTTGTGCAAAGTGACAAAGGAATAAAACAGTTCTTAAGGAATAAAAGAAAATGATTGATGAGCAGAAAGAAGAAATATAGCAATATTTCTGCTCAACTTAGGATGAAGTATTGGGTACTTCTGAACATAATTAAAAAGAAGCTAAATTTTGGTTGGTTACGTTGCTAAGAAGTTGAGTAAAACAGTGCATACTTACTGAAAAGTGAATGTGATGCAATTCACTGACCTGCTGACAATTAAAGCAGCTCTCATATGTGAGTGAATGTACTCCTCTATTTGAAGTATGCACAGGTTTATAGGAGTGTAAACTTGCCCATGATGTGAAGCTAGTCTTAGAAATCCACGTTCTCACTGTTTTCAATTGTTTATATTCCAGGTATGTGGCATTTGTGATAATCTCAACTAAGCTTTCCTAAATTTGACAGCTCTAGGTACAATTTTAAAAAAAGTAATAATTTACTTACCTTTTCCAGCTTCAGTATTGCTGTACAAATTTATTTTTATGTGGTAGTTGTAAATATATCTAAGATTGAATTTCAGTATTGCACTAATTTTAAGTCTGCTGACACTGGCATTTGTTCAGGAAGGTATTCATCTTTAAATAGATTCTCACAGATGGCTCTCTGAGGAAATAGAAAATGGCAAAGGGCATCACAAAACAAAGGTGGAGTGAATTATGAGTAATGTAAGAACCGACTTTATTGGTTAAATTGCCCTTGAAGTGTCATCTTTGCCTTATTTTAAATGAAATAATATGTGCTTTTTTCTTTTACTGAAATATTATAGAAATGTCATAGGGTTATATATTAAAGAAGTCCAGCAGTAGAGGAATGAGTTTAAAAGAATTAAAGGATTTTGAATGTTTATTTTGAGGTCAATAGTACAATACTTGACACTTACATGCCGACTCAACACATTTGGATCTCTGCAGCCCAAACATGTTTGGTGTCGATTTGAATGATGCAGTATATTACCCCGAAGCACTCAGAGCCTATACCCCCGCCTCCTACTACTACACTGGGCTAATTACAGCCCTAATTTTTATGTAAATAAGCCAACTTTCCAGTAATGCAGTTTGGAGTGGACATTTCAGGGCAGATTGCACCAAAAACAATTTTATTTGCCTGTAGATTTGCCTTCACCTTTCAATAGGACCACCCTTCTTTATGTACTTTACCTGCTTTCATCTCCATAACCCATTTAATGAAAGGGTCATTGTGCAAAGATCCCACTTATCATGGGAAACAACAGTAGCAAAATATAGGCAGTCAGTGGCCCTTCTTTCGCTGCTAATGTTCAACATTCCAGGCCCTAAACCTCACGGGACTGCCTGCACGTCATGGCCTAAGTGATAGGAGTGCCATTAAAATAATTAAATGTGTGATGCCAGCTCATTTTGATGCAGGGACACACAACACCTATGTAGCAGTGGTCCCAGTGGCACTGTAGGAGCAATACTATTAGTCCCATCGAAGCCCTTTGATAGGCTATATCCCTGTTTCTCAACTATGTGCTATTCCTCAGCAATAACATCCAAAAACACCGGGTGCAATTTTCTCCAGCTTGAGGTAGAGAGAAGAATGGTGAGCATGATGACTTAATTGGGCAAGAGTCCAAAAAACACATTCTTGCTGTCAACATAAACGTTTGCAATTAAGTCCTCCCTCCTTAGGTGTGAGATCAAATTCCCACCATTAGGTGGGAATTTGTATATCTTAGCATCTCATTAGTTACACAATTCCCTTTCCTGATTAACTTTTTCCCAATTGAGAAACTTGATACTTCGAAATCCTGACAATAATAACTAAGTGAGTATCTGTAGCGTTCGACACTCTGCCTTGAGTCTGGTGAGTTCACGGCAGTACTGGCCATCTTCCTTCTTTTTACTTTAGACGGAACTGTTACAACTGCAAAATGAGCCTTCGTGCTTATTGGATGCAATGTCTCCCTGAACTCTCTATCCACACAACTAGGCATTGGCAGCACATTAGCCACAGACTGTCAGGTTGCTTGTGGTCAGGCAGGCTCAGATAGTACTTTTTATCTCTCAGCAAGCTTAAGCAGCAGTCTCTGCTTGAGACGTAGTGTTTTCACACGGAGGGATAAACACCCAATCTCTGACTAGGAGGTGAAAAATCAGCAGAATTGCATTTGGTTGCTGAGGGAATGGTCACAGTTGTATGGGCAATTGCAGATGGTAGGATGAGACTTGGTTAGTCCCTCTGAAGGTAGACTGTCAGGCAAGTTATGATTACTTTGGCCTCCATGTGGGGAGGGTACAGAGCCAGTAGGAGCATAGGAATCTCACGAGCCATGGGCTCCATTGGTAAAGCAGGCACATCAGTGGTGATACAAAGGGGCTAAACCAAAATGAGTGGAGGGTGAAAGATCATAGGAGCTAAAAGGCACATGAACTATGAGGAATAATTCATGGGTTACAGACAGAGCCTGCAAATGGATAGTTGCCATCTCACTGTAATAATTCTAAAATCAACTGTGCAGTAAGGTTTCAATATAGAAAAAAGCACTTTGGGAGAATTAAGTCAGCAGTGAGGACACTACTGTTGCATCACAAGAACCTGGCAATTCAGGAATGCATTCATGACGTAACCATCAGCAGTGTGTTGTATTGCCACCTTGCGATCTCTGAGATCAACAGGACTCAGTGGAAGAAGCCACTCTTGATTATGCCTCCTCTTCCAAATTGCTTTAGGCACAAAGTCCCAAAGACTACAAGCTAACGTGTTACTGCTGTCATATTCTTTTTTGTAATACGGAACCTCCAGGACATGACTATAGATATAGCCAAAGAAGGTGTTGTTGAAGAGGGAACATTTGAATGGGATCTCATGACAATTGCGTCATGAATGTGGACACTTTGTTGGGCCACCTTACATGAAGTAATACATCACCCTAAACTCTTTATCAGTGTATTACATTTGATTCTTTGCACCTACTACACACTACCCCCTCAAGAAGGTAACATTCATCTTCATATTGAAGGATGTCAGGACTTAGGCATGCACTTAATAATACGTGTAACCCTCTTACATTTTTAGAGGTCTATTTCACCTTAAGAAAGAACACCCAAAGTAAATCCAGTTGTCCTTCTGGTGATGCTGCTAATCAAAAACAATGCATGCAGCTGACAGTAGAGAGAACAGATTCTGCAGGCCCAACATGGAGCAGCCACCACCAGCTGTGGCACAGAATTTAGATGGAGAAGCAACAGGATAAAATCCACCAAGGATGTAGAAGGTTGTGGCTGGAAATGTATCTACAGAGCTTATTGCAGCTGGCTGCAAATATGTGTGGTCCAAAGCAGAAGACTTTCTAGTTTCAGTGTTCTAGCGATTCATCTGTAGCCACCTTGGCTGCAATCCTGAATTTAGAGATGTGTGATTCCCCAACAGATGACGATATCTGCTGATACCCTCGTTTTGTTGCTGATAAGAAAGGATCCAATATATAGTGATTGCAAAGCAACACATCCTTTTGCAGTTTGAAGGTGCTCCACATCTTTAACATTGTTTCACTTATCCTAGACAATAAGACTACAGCAGATACTGTATTAGTGGATATAATATTATATAATCAATTTGTAATTATTAAATTGATAAAAGTGCTGACTTTACACAATGCCTGAATATTCATGCTATCAATTTGCACTCAGAGTGTTTTTACTTCTTCTCCCTCTCAGGAGGGGTTCAGGCTGTGGCCTTGTCATGGCTGCTGATCCCCAAGTGATGCTCATGCCTGCAGAAGAGAAAGGTTTAGTAGTGAGGATGGAAAAAAAAACAGAACATTGTGTTGGCATTGATGTACATCCAAGAAGCACAAACCCAAAGTTGTTCATTGGATTTGTGGGCCGTTGATGTCTCCATGTCACCACAAAGATAGTCCTGGTCCTCTCAGACTGTTCTACAATTCTGTCCTATAAGTGGGGTGCGGAGTCTGCAGTGCTCCACAAACCCCTGCCAGTCTTAGTTGCTTCTCACTTCTGAGGGAGAGTTACCGGACCCGAAACATTAACTTTGATTTCTCTTCACAGATACTACCAGACCTACTGACCTTTCCAGCAAATTCTGGTATTGTTACTGATTTACAGCATCTGCAGTTCTTTCAGTTTTAATTTAGTGCTGTCTATCTACCTAATTAGAAGCCAATTTTTCTTGCTAAGAGACAAAGAAAAGGCTTGAGAATGATGGGAATTGGTGCAGGAGCAGATTGGTTATGCATGAACACCCAAGATGGTGAGGTGTCCCCTTGAATGAGAGAGTAGGAAGCACAATGTGCAGGCAAAGATGATGAGATGGGTGTGAGCCCTTGAGTGGACATCATACATGTAATGCTGAGGCTTGCAGCCGATCACCTTTGGTGAGATGTGTATGCAGTGGCAGTGTTAGTGAATAATATCTCTTGGAGTATGTGGAGTGCAATTTATCCTTGTGGAGTTTCAGAAGATAATTGATTTTTTTGCTGCATAAACCGACCGACTCCCACAGCTACCTAGACTACACCTCCTCCCACCCTGCCCCTTGTAAAAACGCCATCCCATATTCCCAATTCCTTCGTCTCCGCCCATCTGCTCCCAGGAGGACCAGTTCCAATACCGTACAACCCAGATGGCCTCCTTCTTCAAAGACTGCAATGTCCCCCCAGACGTGGTCGACGATGCCCTCCACCGCATCTCCTCCACTTCCCGCTGCTCCGCCCTTGAGCCCCACCCCTCCAACCACCACCAGGACAGAACCCCACTGGTCCTCACCTACCACCCCACCAACCTCCATATACAGCGTATCATCTGCCGTCATTTCCACCACCTCCAAACGGACCCCACCACCAGGGATATATTTCCCTCCCCTATCAGCGTTCCGAAAAGACCACTCCCTCCGTGACTCCCTCGTCAGGTCCACACCCCCCACCAACCCAAC